>NC_090653.1:212384749-212703915 GCF_040937935.1 Hyperolius riggenbachi
TCGACATTTCCAACCATCCCTACTATAAACTTCAATCTATTTGTAATTAAAAATTGTTCACAAATGTGTTTTCACAAGTGTGAAAATTGTGTGAACATGTCCATAGACTATTCCATGTATGTATAACTGAACCAGTATTACCAAACATGGCTGCAGTCCTTTAACAAGTCCCATCATTGAATTCTACAGGATCTTAGTAGGGTCAAAACTATGCATATGGGAAACAATTATAGAACCAGGGAAGTAGGCAAGCACATGGAAACTAAACACGTGGAGAGGACGACTCAGATTGCGATGTGCAATCTGTCAGCACGCTCTGAGCTGAAGCAGTATATTGCAACAACAAAGAAGACCGCCACAGTAGCTTCTTCTGAGGCTTAGATGTGCACATCTAAGCCTTGGAAGAAGCTACTTTAGCGAAACGGTTGTCAGGCCGTGCACCAGTCGGCACCCACTGCCCATCCCACACCCCCGTCATACTCTGCATGATAAGTATATCTTGGAAGTCAATTGTTTTCATACAAGTTGAACTTTTTTTGACAAGAAATGAATGCAAGTGCAACAGCAATAAATCAACGTTAGCAGTGCCGAGCTTTTCACTGTCTTCTTTGTTGAAACCATTACATAAGATGCATTTAATGCCAGTGGGAATTTATTGCTCTGAAATATGCAGAATTCAATAACCCTGGTGCAAATTTAGACCTCCCTGTCCTTCAGTTCTCTACACTGAGTACACATAAACAAGTGGCATAAAATAAACATGTCTGGAGTTACATCTTGTTCAAGCTAATTTCCAAGTGAATGCACACAGTTCTCAGCACACGCTATTAACTCTTTTGCGGCTTACAATGCTTGGCTCTGTAATCTTGTAAGTGGTTAAGATAAATGGGTTTTGCAAGGGTTATAAATCATCCATATTCTGACAGCATTCCCCAACCACTGCTATTCCGAGTGCAGCACAATAAAAAAAAATGTATATCCGTATAATCCCCCAGAGGTCAAAAATGCCCCCCTCCTGGGGTGGAGGAAGATTTATGGAGCAGTTTGGAGCAAACTGAGATTGATTCTCTACAACTGTCCTGGCTTTTCAGCTGTTTGAATAGGTTGAACTCACTCCCCCCCCCCCACCCCCCCACAGACATACATACACCTGGACCTCCTGTTTGGGTTTTGGCAAGATTTCAAAACTAACAAAGTGTGACTCGTCAGCGCACCAGTTCAACTTACCACAAATTAATGTAATCATTCACAGGGACTGATGTCCTGGGGAGATATGAGGAAACCTAATTTAGTTTCATTCAATGTGAAAGTGATGAAGGGAAGTAATGTACCTTTCAGTGTTTCAAGGCAAGATACACAGTGGTCACTCTGTCATTATTAGAATTGTGCTAAGGTGAGGAATCCATCAGCTTGCAGGAATACACAAGAAAATGATTTCAGGGATAGGAGGGTGTACAGCATGTATGTGTGTCTGCATGTCTGTGTCTATCTGCTGTCTGTATATGTGTTTGCATCTATCTGCAGTGTGTGCACATGTCTGTGATTTGCTGTCTGCATGTTTGTTTGTGTGTGTGTATGCACATTTTGTTTGAGATTAGTGTGTATTTCTGTACTAATGCATGCACCTGTGTGTTTCTGCGTGTGCGTGTGTCTGAACATCCATAAAGAGGAGAGAAAAAATTATTACTATTTTTCATAATAAATCAGTTAGGTTTAGGCATAGGCAGAGGGTGATAGTAGAATATCTGTAAATTTACTGATACTCTACTAACGCTATTTTGCGCTGATCTTTCCTCGTGCCGTTTTGGGAAAGATGCAAATGCAGTAGAATGCAAGTAAATTGGTTTTAGATTTGTGACTTTCAAGAACCAGTCAGCAAACCAGCGGCAACAATAAACTGACGCTGAGAGGGGAGGGCAGGTTCTAGTAGAATCTTGACTTTAACCACTTGAGGACCCACCCTTTACAACCCCTTAAGGACCAGCGCTGTTTGTTTGGATCTGTGCTGGGTGGGCTCTGCAGCCCCCAGCACAGATCCGCGGCCACACAGAGCGATCAGATCGCCCCCCTTTTTTCCCCACTAGGGGGATGATGTGCAGGGGGGGTCTGATCGCTCCTACCTGCAGGCATGTTGCGGGGGGGGCACCTCAAAGCCCCCCTCCGCGGCGACATTCTCCCCCCTCCCTCTCCTACCTGCTCCCCCGGGAGATCTGGGCTGCACAGGACGCTATCCGTCCTGTGCAGCCAGTGACGGGACGTCCCCTGTCACATGGCGGCGATCCCCGGCCGCTGATTGGCCGGGGATCGCCGATCTGCCTTACGGCGCTGCTGCGCAGCAGCGCCGTACAAATGTAAACAAAGCGGATTATTTCCGCTTGTGTTTACATTTAGCCTGCGAGCCGCCATCGGCGGCCCGCAGGCTATTCACGGAGCCCCCCGCCGTGAATTGACAGGAAGCAGCCGCTCGCACGAGCGGCTGCTTCCTGATTAATCAGCCTGCAGCTGGCGACGCAATACTGCGTCGCTGGTCCTGCAGCTGCCACTTTGCCGACGCACGGTATAAGCGTGCGGTCGGCAAGTGGTTAAAGAGACTCCGTAACAAAAATTGCATCCTGTTTTTTATCATCCTACAAGTTCCAAAAGCTATTCTAATGTGTTCTGGCTTACTGCAGCACGTTCTACTATCACCATCTCTGTAATAAATCAACTTATCTCTCTCTTGTCAGACTTGTCAGCCTGTGTCTGGAAGGCTGCCAAGTTCTTCAGTGTTGTGGTTCTGTGATGCATCTTCCCCCTCCAGGCCCCTCTCTGCACACTGCCTCTGTATTATTTAGATTAGGGCAGCTTCTCTCTTCTCTCTTATCTTTTACAAGCTGGATAAATCCTCCTCTGAGCTGGCTGGGCTTTCACATACTGAGGAATTACATATGGGCAGAGCTGTTTGCACTCTGCAGTAAGAAACAGCCTGACACTTCAGTGGAAGATAGCTGCAGGGGGAAAGAAACACACAAATGATCTCTTGAGATTCAAAAGGAAGGCTGTATACAGCCTGCTTGTGTATGGATGTATTTTCTATGTGTGGACATACTGTACATCAACCTACTTCCTGTTTTGGTGGCCATTTTGTTTGTTTATAAACAAACTTTTTTAAAACTGTTTTTAACCACTTTTAACGCGGCGAGGAGCGGCGAAATTGTGACAGAGGGTAATAGGAGATGTCCCCTAACGCACTGGTATGTTTACTTTTGTGCGATTTTAACAATACAGATTCTCTTTAAGAGAAAAGAGGGACTCAGGGAAACACTGAGAGCCAATATAGGGTGGGAGGGTATTCTCAAATACTACAAATACTATAAAACTGAATGGAAAAAAAAAAAAAAAAAGGTAATCACAAAAGGGTTTCTAGAATGGAATCTGCACACTTATCCCTAATGGGGAATTTCTCATGACCATTGACCTGTACTTAGATTTGCCTGTAATAAAACTGTTAAATACCTGCTGTGCTGTGTTTTTCTATCTTGCTGCTGGAGAACTAAAGCATAACCTGTATAGTGCCCCCTAAGTTCTTGTTGAAATGCAAGTAGTGGCATATCAAAAGGGGTACAGGCATGGCTTGTGCCGTGGGCGCCTGGCATGCCATCGTGCTGCCCCACCATGCTTGTCCCCATGATGCACCACCATACCTGCCCTCTAAGTCTCACCACCACATGTGCATTGTGGGTACCCAGGCTATGGGATGAAGTTGTAGTAAAGGGGTGGCAGCTTCAAACAGCTAATAGCTGTTTTGCTTAAAAAGAATGCTTGCTTGCTCTATTCAGTGTTATAGGTGGGAATGATGCAATGTTTTTAAATGCGTGCCACGAATGTGTGAAAACAGTTGACCTATATGACAAATCACGGGAGATGGGGCAAGTAGATGCATTTAGAGATGAAAGTAAAAAAGATGTAAGCATGGGCGCTGTCAATTACTGTATATTGTCACCAGGGCCGGCCTTAGGTTTCACAGTGCCCTGAGCGAAACCTGATTTTTGTGACCCCCTTCATCCTCTTCACACATGCACGCCGACACACAGGCCCATATGCAATTAACCTTTTCTCCTGGGTTACCTCCTAGGGCAATGGTTCCCAACCTTTTTGAAGTCATGACCTATCACGCCAAATGCTCAGATCTCAGTGACACATCACATTTGTAGAATAGAAAAAATACTATTAATAACCACGAAATGGATGGAAAGTGTGCATTATCCCGAATAAACTTAAAATTGAAGAATAGAACCTTTCAGGAATATTAACCTTCCTGGCGGTAACCCCGAGCTGAGCTCGGGCTATGCCGCCGGAAGGCACCGCTCAGGCCCCGCTGGGCCGATTTGCATAATTTTGCATATTTTTTTTTTGCTGCACGCAGCTAGCACTTTGCTAGCTGCGTGCAGTGCCCGATCGCCACCGCTACCCGCCGATCCGCCGCTATCCGTCGCGCCGCAGCCGCCCCCCCCCCCGACCCCGTGCGCTGCCTGGCCAATCAGTGCCAGGCAGCTCTATGGGGTGGATCGGAATCCCCTTTGACGTCACGTCGATGAACGGGATCGCCGATCGCCGGAGGCGATCGGAGGGGCTGGGGGGATGCCGCTGAGCAGCGGCTATCATGTAGCGAGACTTTGTCTCGCTACATGAAAAAACAAAAAAAAATAAAATAAAAAAAAAATGTTCTGCCCCCTAGCGATTTTTTAGTAAACCGCCAGGAGGGTTAATAAAAACAATCAGTGGGACAGTTACCCCCCCCCCCCCCCCCCCTCCCCATTTGGAAATTTGGAATGATAGCACAGCACCGACAATTTTCACCACGTGTTATAGCCGATGTGTGCCCCTTCCCCGCCAAAAAAAAATGCCTGAAGATTTATTGCAGGATTTGTATCCACTGCAACAAATTGTTTTTCTTTAAAGGTTATTATGCTGTTGCATATATTTAAGAGCAGAGAGGACGTTCTGAGTTCAGGTCCACTTTAATAAGAGTTTTTGCTGAGCATGTCACTGCAAATTTTGGGGATTTTGGGGGAAAAGGAGTCGTCAGGTTGTGGACGGAGCTAACCATTATGAAACTCTGTACTCTGTACAGTGCTACAGAAGATGTCAGTGCTATATAGATACACAATTCTAATATGGTAGGACATTAGACTATGACTATGGTGCGATTAGATTGTGAGCTCCTCTGAGCAGGGGCGTAACTAGAAATCACTGGGCCCCCCTGCGAATATTTGGATGGGGCCCCCCCCCCATAGGTGCCAAATAATCGTAATGGGGCAGCATTTCACTGTAAATTAATTGTAAAGTGGGCAGCATTTTACCAGACAATCGTAATGTGGGCCAGAAAATCGTAATGTGGGCAGAGTTCACCAGAAAATCGTAATGTGGGCCTTTAGAAAATCATAATGTGGGCAGAGTTCACCAGAAAATCGTAATGTGGGCACCAGTCACCAGAAAATAGTAATGTGAGCAGCAGTCACCAGAAAATTGTAACGTGGGCAGCATTCACCAGACAATCGTAATGTGGGCAGCGTTCACCAGAATATCGTAATGTGGGACAGAAAATCGTAATGTGGGCAGAGTTCACCAGAAAATTGTAACATGGACAGCATTCACCAGACAATCGTAACTTGGGCAGTGTTCACCAGAAAATCGTAATGTGGGCCAGAAAATCGTAATGTGGGCAGCGTTCACCAGAAAATCGTAACGTGGACAGCATTCACCAGACAATCGTAACGTGGGCAGTGTTCACCAGAAAATCGTAATGTGGGCCAGAAAATCGTAATGTGGGCAGAGTTCACCAGAAAATCGCAATGTGGGCAGCAGTCACCAGAAAATCGCCATGTGGGCAGCAGTCACCAGAAAATTGCAATGTGGGCATCAGTCAACAGAAAATCCTAATGTGGGCAGCAGTCACCAGAATATCGTAATGTGGGCAGCAGTCACCAGAAAATCCTAATGTGGGCAGCAGTCAGTCACCAGAATGTCGTAATGTGGGCAGCAGACACCAGAAAATCCTAATGTGGGCAGCAGTCACCAGAAAATCCTTATGTGGGCAGCAGTCACCAGAAAAATCGCAATGTGGGCAGCAGTCACCAGAAAATCGCAATGTGGGCAGCAGTCACCAGAAAATCCTAATGTGGGCAGCATACACCAGAAAATCGTAATGTGGGCAGCAGACACCAGAAAATCGCAATGTGGGCAGCAGACACCTGAAAATCGCAATGTGGGCAGCAGACACCTGAAAATCGCAATGTGGGCAGCAGACACCTGAAAATCGTAATGTGGGCAGCAGACACCTGAAAAACGTAATGTGGGCAGCAGACACCTGAAAATCGTAATGAGGGCAGCAGACACCTGAAAATCGCAATGTGGGCAGCAGTGACCAGAAAATCGCAATGTGGGCAGCAGTGACCAGAAAATCGTAATGTGGGCAGCAGACACCTGAAAATCACAATGTGGGCAGCAGACACCTGAAAATCGTAATGTGGGCAGCAGACACCAGAAAATCCTAATGTGGGCAGCATACACCAGAAAATCCTAATGTGGGCAGCATACACCAGAAAATCGTAATGTGGGCAGCAGACACCTGAAAATCACAATGTGGGCAGCAGACACCTGAAAATCGTAATGTGGGCAGCAGACACCAGAAAATCCTAATGTGGGCAGCAGTGACCAGAAAATCGTAATGTGGGCAGCAGACACCTGAAAATCACAATGTGGGCAGCAGACACCTGAAAATCGTAATGTGGGCAGCAGACACCAGAAAATCCTAATGTGGGCAGCATACACCAGAAAATCGCAATGTGGGCAGCAGACACCAGAAAAATCGCAATGTGGGCAGCAGACACCAGAAAATCCTAATGTGGGCAGCAGACACCTGAAAATCGTAATGTGGGCAGCAGACACCTGAAAATCATAATGTGGGCAGCAGACACCTGAAAATCGTAATGTGGGCAGCAGACACCTGAAAATCGTAATGTGGGCAGCAGACACCAGAAAATCGCAATGTGGGCAGCAGACACCTGAAAATCGCAATGTGGGCAGCAGACACCTGAAAATCGCAATGTGGGCAGCAGACACCAGAAAATCCTAATGTGGGCAGCAGACACCTGAAAATCGTAATGTGGGCAGCGGACACCTGAAAATCCTAATGTGGGCAGCAGTCACCAGAAAATCCTAATGTGGGCAGCATACACCAGAAAATCGTAATGTGGGCAGCAGACACCTGAAAATCGCAATGTGGGCAGCAGACACCTGAAAATCGCAATGTGGGCAGCAGACACCTGAAAATCGCAATGTGGGCAGCAGACACCTGAAAATCGTAATGTGGGCAGCAGACACCTGAAAAACATAATGTGGGCAGCAGACACCTGAAAATCGTAATGAGGGCAGCAGACACCTGAAAATCGCAATGTGGGCAGCAGTGACCAGAAAATCGCAATGTGGGCAGCAGTGACCAGAAAATCGTAATGTGGGCAGCAGACACCTGAAAATCACAATGTGGGCAGCAGACACCTGAAAATCGTAATGTGGGCAGCAGACACCAGAAAATCCTAATGTGGGCAGCATACACCAGAAAATCGTAATGTGGGCAGCAGACACCTGAAAATCACAATGTGGGCAGCAGACACCTGAAAATCGTAATGTGGGCAGCAGACACCAGAAAATCCTAATGTGGGCAGCAGTGACCAGAAAATCGTAATGTGGGCAGCAGACACCTGAAAATCACAATGTGGGCAGCAGACACCTGAAAATCGTAATGTGGGCAGCAGACACCAGAAAATCCTAATGTGGGCAGCATACACCAGAAAATCGCAATGTGGGCAGCAGACACCAGAAAAATCGCAATGTGGGCAGCAGACACCAGAAAATCCTAATGTGGGCAGCAGTCACCAGAAAATCCTTATGTGGGCAGCAGTCACCAGAAAAATCGCAATGTGGGCAGCAGTCACCAGAAAATCGCAATGTGGGCAGCAGTCACCAGAAAATCCTAATGTGGGCAGCATACACCAGAAAATCGTAATGTGGGCAGCAGACACCAGAAAATCGCAATGTGGGCAGCAGACACCTGAAAATCGCAATGTGGGCAGCAGACACCTGAAAATCGCAATGTGGGCAGCAGACACCTGAAAATCGTAATGTGGGCAGCAGACACCTGAAAAACGTAATGTGGGCAGCAGACACCTGAAAATCGTAATGAGGGCAGCAGACACCTGAAAATCGCAATGTGGGCAGCAGTGACCAGAAAATCGCAATGTGGGCAGCAGTGACCAGAAAATCGTAATGTGGGCAGCAGACACCTGAAAATCACAATGTGGGCAGCAGACACCTGAAAATCGTAATGTGGGCAGCAGACACCAGAAAATCCTAATGTGGGCAGCATACACCAGAAAATCCTAATGTGGGCAGCATACACCAGAAAATTGTAATGTGGGCAGCAGACACCTGAAAATCACAATGTGGGCAGCAGACACCTGAAAATCGTAATGTGGGCAGCAGACACCAGAAAATCCTAATGTGGGCAGCAGTGACCAGAAAATCGTAATGTGGGCAGCAGACACCTGAAAATCACAATGTGGGCAGCAGACACCTGAAAATCGTAATGTGGGCAGCAGACACCAGAAAATCCTAATGTGGGCAGCATACACCAGAAAATCGCAATGTGGGCAGCAGACACCAGAAAAATCGCAATGTGGGCAGCAGACACCAGAAAATCCTAATGTGGGCAGCAGACACCTGAAAATCGTAATGTGGGCAGCAGACACCTGAAAATCATAATGTGGGCAGCAGACACCTGAAAATCGTAATGTGGGCAGCAGACACCTGAAAATCGTAATGTGGGCAGCAGACACCAGAAAATCGCAATGTGGGCAGCAGACACCTGAAAATCGCAATGTGGGCAGCAGACACCTGAAAATCGCAATGTGGGCAGCAGACACCAGAAAATCCTAATGTGGGCAGCAGACACCTGAAAATCGTAATGTGGGCAGCGGACACCTGAAAATCCTAATGTGGGCAGCAGTCACCAGAAAATCCTAATGTGGGCAGCATACACCAGAAAATCGTAATGTGGGCAGCAGACACCTGAAAATCGCAATGTGGGCAGCAGACACCTGAAAATCGCATTGTGGGCAGCAGACACCTGAAAATCGTAATGTGGGCAGCAGACACCTGAAAAACATAATGTGGGCAGCAGACACCTGAAAATCGTAATGAGGGCAGCAGACACCTGAAAATCGCAATGTGGGCAGCAGTGACCAGAAAATCGCAATGTGGGCAGCAGTGACCAGAAAATCGTAATGTGGGCAGCAGACACCTGAAAATCACAATGTGGGCAGCAGACACCTGAAAATCGTAATGTGGGCAGCAGACACCAGAAAATCCTAATGTGGGCAGCATACACCAGAAAATCGTAATGTGGGCAGCAGACACCTGAAAATCACAATGTGGGCAGCAGACACCTGAAAATCGTAATGTGGGCAGCAGACACCAGAAAATCCTAATGTGGGCAGCAGTGACCAGAAAATCGTAATGTGGGCAGCAGACACCTGAAAATCACAATGTGGGCAGCAGACACCTGAAAATCGTAATGTGGGCAGCAGACACCAGAAAATCCTAATGTGGGCAGCATACACCAGAAAATCGCAATGTGGGCAGCAGACACCAGAAAAATCGCAATGTGGGCAGCAGACACCAGAAAATCCTAATGTGGGCAGCAGACACCTGAAAATCGTAATGTGGGCAGCAGACACCTGAAAATCGTAATGTGGGCAGCAGACACCTGAAAATCGTAATGTGGGCAGCAGACACCAGAAAATCATAATGTGGGCAGCAGACACCAGAAAATCATAATGTGGGCAGCAGTGACCAGAAAATCGCAATGTGGGCAGCAGTGACCAGAAAATCACAATGTGGGCAGCAGACACCAGAAAATCGCAATGTGGGCAGCAGTGACCAGAAAATCGCAATGTGGGCAGCAGTGACCAGAAAATCGCAATGTGGGCAGCAGTGACCAGAAAATCGTAATGTGGGCAGCAGACACCAGAAAATCGCAATGTGGGCAGCAGACACCAGAAAATCGCAATGTGGGCAGCAGACACCAGAAAATCGCAATGTGGGCAGCAGACACCAGAAAATCGTAATGTGGGCAGCAGACACCAGAAAATCGTAATGTGGGCAGCAGACACCAGAAAATCGTAATGTGGGCAGCAGGCACCAGAAAATCATAATGTGGGCAGCAGACACCAGAAAATCGCAATGTGGGCAGCAGACACCTGAAAATCACAATGTGGGCAGCAGTGACCAGAAAATCATAATGTGGGCAGCAGACACCAGAAAATCATAATGTGGGCAGCAGACACCAGAAAATCGCAATGTGGGCAGCAGACACCAGAAAATCACAATGTGGGCAGCAGTAACCAGAAAATCATAATGTGGGCAGCAGACACCTGAAAATCACAATGTGGGCAGCAGTGACCAGAAAATCATAATGTGGGCAGCAGACACCTAAAAATCACAATGTGGGCAGCAGTGACCAGAAAATCGCAATGTGGGCAGCAGTGACCAGAAAATCGTAATGTGGGCAGCAGACACCAGAAAATCGCAATGTGGGCAGCAGACACCAGAAAATCGCAATGTGGGCAGCAGTGACCAGAAAATCGCAATGTGGGCAGCAGTGACCAGAAAATCGTAATGTGGGCAGCAGACACCAGAAAATCGCAATGTGGGCAGCAGACACCAGAAAATCGCAATGTGGGCAGCAGACACCAGAAAATCGTAATGTGGGCAGCAGACACCAGAAAATCATAATGTGGGCAGCAGACACCAGAAAATCGCAATGTGGGCAGCAGACACCTGAAAATCACAATGTGGGCAGCAGTGACCAGAAAATCATAATGTGGGCAGCAGACACCTGAAAATCACAATGTGGGCAGCAGTGACCAGAAAATCACAATGTAGGCAGCAGACACTAGAAAATCATAATGTGTGCAGCAGACACCTGAAAATCACAATGTGGGCAGCAGTGACCAGAAAATCATAATGTGGGCAGCAGACACCTGAAAATCGCAATGTGGGCAGCAGTGACCAGAAAATCGCAATGTGGGCAGCAGTGACCAGAAAATCGTAATGTGGGCAGCAGACACCTGAAAATCACAATGTGGGCAGCAGACACCTGAAAATCGTAATGTGGGCAGCAGACACCAGAAAATCGCAATGTGGGCAGCAGACACCAGAAAAATCGCAATGTGGGCAGCAGACACCAGAAAATCCTAATGTGGGCAGCAGACACCTGAAAATCGTAATGTGGGCAGCAGACACCTGAAAATCGTAATGTGGGCAGCAGACACCAGAAAATCGTAATGTGGGCAGCAGACACCAGAAAATCATAATGTGGGCAGCAGACACCAGAAAATCATAATGTGGGCAGCAGTGACCAGAAAATCGCAATGTGGGCAGCAGTGACCAGAAAATCGTAATGTGGGCAGCAGACACCAGAAAATCGCAATGTGGGCAGCAGACACCAGAAAATCGCAATGTGGGCAGCAGTGACCAGAAAATCGCAATGTGGGCAGCAGACACCAGAAAATCGCAATGTGGGCAGCAGACACCAGAAAATCGCAATGTGGGCAGCAGACACCAGAAAATCGCAATGTGGGCAGCAGACACCAGAAAATCGCAATGTGGGCAGCAGACACCAGAAAATCATAATGTGGGCAGCAGACACCAGAAAATCGCAATGTGGGCAGCAGACACCTGAAAATCACAATGTGGGCAGCAGTGACCAGAAAATCATAATGTGGGCAGCAGACACCAGAAAATCATAATGTGGGCAGCAGACACCAGAAAATCGCAATGTGGGCAGCAGACACCTGAAAATCACAATGTGGGCAGCAGTAACCAGAAAATCATAATGTGAGCAGCAGACACCTGAAAATCACAATGTGGGCAGCAGTGACCAGAAAATCATAATGTGGGCAGCAGACACCTAAAAATCACAATGTGGGCAGCAGTGACCAGAAAATCACAATGTAGGCAGCAGACACTAGAAAATCATAATGTGTGCAGCAGACACTAGAAAATCATAATGTGTGCAGCAGACACCTGAAAATCACAATGTGGGCAGCAGTGACCAGAAAATCATAATGTGGGCAGCAGACACCTAAAAATCACAATGTGGGCAGCAGTGACCAGAAAATCACAATGTAGGCAGCAGACACCTGAAAATCGTAATGTGGGCAGCAGACACTAGAAAAAAAAATGCACCTGTGAAAAAAAAAACAATTCACTTACCTGACAGAAGTCTTTTCCTCTCCCGGCATCTGGCTCGCAGCTCCCCGAGTCCTCCTGCAGCACATCTCCCGCGCTGACAGGCAGAGTGCAGGGCTACGGCAAGATGGCTGCCGAAGCCCTGTACTAGAGACACAAATAGTCTCCAGTGTAGGGCTTCTTCGGCGGCCATCTTGCCGTAGCCCTGCTCTGCCTGCCGGAGACTATGCAGGCTGCTGGTGGAGCGGGGCTGCGGGGAATGAACTGGCGCAGCGTCTATTAGACGCTGCGGCCAGTTGAGCACCTTGCTGGGGGGTAGAGCAGCGCTCCCCCCACGCACAGTGAGCGGGCCCCAGAGCAGCCCCGGGCGGCCGGGCCCCCCTGCGGCTGAGAGAGTCGCATCCCCGGTAGGTACGCCGGTGGTGACAGCCTTTCCTCCTTCGGGCCCCTGACTTGCTAGGGGCCCCCCTGCAACTGCAGGGGCTGCAGGGTCTATTCCTACGCCCCTGCCTCTGAGGACAGTCAGAAAAAGGGAACATACAAAAGAGGGGGTGCATAGTAGGAAGGGGGATAAAGAGGTAGTGGCACAAGACAGAGAGCCTGGTAGGAGAGAAGAAATGGCAGGAAGACCTCTCACCAGGACTGCAGACATCACCAGTGCTGTTTGGCAGGGCCACCCAATAACAACTATAGAGCACAAAAATAAATTTCCCAAAGAAAACACTCAACCTTTAAATTCCTGAATGATAGAGTGAACATCATTGCAGTTTTTGAAAAATATATGTACAATGTCAGATCGCCAGTCAATTATTTATTTAAATGAAGTCCTTCATATTCCACTGCAAAACAAACAGTGGAATATGACTTTGTAAAGGAGTGCAGACTGCACCAACAAAACACATCTAAGCAGGTATTGGACCGACAGGTCTACGGGCTATTCAGCTCGACATGCTGCGGTAATGATCACCCCATCTTCACCAGAGAGGAGGAGAACACACAAATGGAGGAGGAGAACTGTCTCCAACTCACAAGACACAGGGGCAGGCATTATAATGGTAAAAATTAAGCAAAACGTATGGTTTCATTTAAACCAGGGAGTTTAGTGGCTTGTAGTTTAAATATCCATCTACATTCTCTTTGTAAGAGAAGTTGGTGCATGTTTCCACCTCTGATGGAACCATGTATATGTTCCATCCCAACAAAATGCATTAGATCAGGATTGCCTCCATATGCGGTCTTAAAATGTCTGGCAACCTGGGTGAAATTGGTGGTATTCTTGGTTTTTAACACCATTCACATGTGCAGCAATTCTGGATCAAAAATCACTTTGTTTTGCCTATGTAGAAAGCTTAAAAGGAACCTGAAGCGAGGAAAATTATTTAAAATAAACACATGATGTAGCTGCAAATGAATATTACATACTAACCTCACCGTGAGTTCCTCTTAGAGGCTCACCATATTCCTACAGTGATCCCTTCCAGTACTGACAATATTTTGTCAGAACTGAAATATACCAGTTGCTGTCAGTTATATATCAACAGCTACCAGTTACAACTGAATGTGGAAGGTAATGTCCATGCTTCCCTTTGGCTCAAGTGGTCGATATTACAGTTGAACAGTGAGCTGACCATGAAGCTGTTATGGGGTAATGGCCATTTTTAAAATGGAGGATGGAGAAATCTATTGATCGCAGTGAACAAATGGGACGCAGGAGGTTCAGTCCAGGTTCTCTTTAAGGGCAAAGCAACAGATAACCAACCAGAATTGTTCCACAGTTTTAAAAATACGGCAAGAGCTACTCTCTACCCCCCCCCCCCCCCCCCGGGAGCCTGACAACCCTTCCAACCGTGCACATAGTGGTACATAGTACATCCGCCACATGTATAAGTGCCCGTAACTACAGTGTTTACGTGATGACTCAGGTTGAACAAAATAGCTTTTTACAAGGTGATCATGTAAAGAGGGAGCACGCTGAAATGAAAACAGAGGCTGCTCTGGGGCTATAGACTTCAATTTAGTATCAGTCATAAATATATGCCAGTGTTTCTCACTAGTAAACAAAATTTCTCGATGTTGTGCAGGGATTTTTGTACAAAATCGTGCTGCATTGTCTGAATTATGTTTGTGCTAAGGCCTCCTGTAAAACAAAGATGCTCTCACACTGACATCAGCTTTTTTCATAAGCCCTAACAAGACTGCTGTCAGTATCACCTCTCTTTGAACCTCAACATTAATGTTCTTGCTTCTTCCCAAAAAACTACATCTTCTGAACAGTTGCATCTCACGTGCCAATACTGACAAACTGGTATTACCTCTAACTGTACGGGCCGGATGAAAACTATCCACCCTTAACAATGAGTTTGTAGCAGTTTCCTTTCTTTACAATTGTGTCGAAACTTATGCTTCTTTGTCTACCACAATCGAGATGTCAAGAAAGGGGATCTTGGTCAAGCTAGCCTGCATTGTAAATTTCAAATTGCGCTTGTTGGAATTAATTGCTTTCATGAAGTCATTCAATAAATCGCGGCCTCCTGGCTAAAAAAAAAGTCACCGATGTACCTGTGCCACGCCAATATGTGGCACAGGTACATTGAGAGATCTTTGCCAGCAAATAAATCACGTTCCCAATTCCCCAGGTACAGGTTGACATACGAAGAGGCACACGTGGTCCCCATCGCCGCCCCCTGCACCTGGAGGTAATAGGTACCCTCATTGAAGAGATTGCATGTGAGGCTGTAAATTACTGTTGACCTAAAGGCTAATTTTTTCAGTCAAGGACTGGAGATGTCCCGAACGGTTCGCCGGCGGACGGTTCCAGGCGAACTTCGGTGGTTCGCGTTCGCCTACCAAACACGAACTTTCCCGGAAGTTCGATTCGCCCCATAATGCTCTATGGAGCAAAACTTTGACCCTCTCCATCACAGTCAGCAGACACATTATTCTCTAATTCTCTCTCTCTCTCTCTCTCTCTCTCTCTCTCTCTCTCTCTCTCTCTTTCTCTCTCTCACCAACACTACATGCTGAAGCCAGCCTAGCATGTACCATTTATGCTCAATCTATTTATGCTCAAAAATACAATTCCGTGTAAAGCGGTGACCATCCCTACTAGAGAGAGAGAGAGAGAGAGAGATATGAATCTACCTGGCTATCTGGGGTTTTCTTTGGACAACTGTTGAACACAAAAGACAAGGCCATGCCTGGCCACGTATCTGTAAGCAGTGGCTGGTAATGTAATGGTTAAGGGCTCTGCCTCTGACACAGGAGACCAGAGTTCAAATCTCGTCTCTGTCTGTTCAGTAAGCCAGCACCTATTCAGTAGGAGAACTTAGGCAAGTCTTCCTAACACTGCTATATTGTCTAATTTTTCTCTTTACAACTGTTGAACACAAAAGACAAGGCCATGTCTGGCTACATATCTGTAAGCAGTGGCTGCATGGTGTAATGGTTAAGGGCTCTGCCTCTGACACAGACCAGAGTTCGAATCTCGTCTCTGTCTGTTCAGTAAGCCAGCACCTATTCAGTAAGAGACCTTAGGCAAGTCTTCCTAATGCTGCTATCTTGTCTCATTTTTCTCTTGGATTGAAAATAAATGGTAAATTCTAGGCCAGCTTCAGTTAGTACTGTTGTGGTACAGCGGTTAAGGTACTTGCCCACCACACAGTGAGACCTGGGTTCAATTCTTAGCTATGGTATGTAAACTGGCTTTTGAAATTATATAATTCTCTGGCAGATGAGACCCTCCTCCCTCCGGGAGGAGGGAATAGGTAGGAGGGTGGAGGGAGGAGGGTGGAGGGTGCCCTAAAATAGGGGTCTGTGTGAAACCTAGATGTTAGCCTGGGACATTTGATGTGTATTTCACTCAATCATGTCTGCCTCCAGGTATTAGAGCCTTTGAAACATGTTTTCTATCATTTTTCTAGGCGTTAGAATTTTTTCTATTTTTCAAAGTTCGCCTCCCCATTGAAGTCTATTGCGGTTCGCGAACTTTTTCGCGAACCGAACCTTTCGCGGAGGTTCGCGAACCGAAAATCGGAGGTTCGCGACATCCCGTTCCAAAACAATCGGGCATCCCAGGGGTCTATCAAGTTGCTAATAGACCTTCGGTATCGCATAAAACGTCAGAAGGATGGGATTCGCCACCTTTACAAATGCCGCTGTATTCTAATCAATCACCATACTAGACCCTAGATGGGGATATCCTCACATAACAGTCCCGCCTTTCTAAGACATCCAGGCACATATTCCAGTACAGGTCAACCACTATAAGTACCACATTGCTCCCTTTGTCCGAGGGCTTGATGACCTATCCTTTGTTGATCATAAGATGACCATTCAATTTATTTGGATCTTTCTCAACCACAGAGATGAAGGTCTTAAGGTTAGGGTTTAATGTAAATGGATGAAATTTAATCAACCTATTGTAGAGACACATCTTCTAAAAGTGGTACATAGTAAGGTGGGGCGTCTCGAAGCACACCCAGCTGTGCCTACCTAACCTGTGCCTCACTAACCACATTTTGTGCATTACCTGATTCTAATTCTTCCAGAATCTGGAGAGCTACCAAGTCATCCTCTGACCATGGTATGTCAGTGGAGGGGGTCAATGCCCTGTTGGGGCGGTTACGATACAGTGACTGCAAGATAATTCTCCTTCCAAACAGATGTAAATCAACAATAGTCTAAAATATATCAGCATTGTGCCCGGACAAAACCCTAACCTCTTCGAGAGTAACGCCCAATAGCTGTCTAGAACGGATTCTCCTATTAGGTTAATAATTTGGAAGCTCATATTGGTCATTGCAGTTACCTCCTGGCTCCCTCCTCTCCCTTCCCCAACAGTGCATTCACAAAAAAAAAAAAAGTAGATACTGGTGAGGAGGAGCACAAGAGGCCTGCAGCTCCAGCCACAGCATTGTCCACCGGCCCAGCATCTCCCCACCTATCCGAATCTCCCCAACATGGAGACTCCTGACCTTTTTTTTTATTTTTTATTTTTCTTCTTACTTTTATTGGGTTTGGGAGGATCTTGATTGTCTTGTCTTGATCTAGTATTATACTGTCTGGGACTGCCCCGGTGGAAAAAGAGCTTTGTGATGCCGAAGTAGTGACACTGACTGATGAGTCAGATTCCTCTGCACCCGAAGGTTGTGGAGGCTGATTCCCAGGAGGTTTGGGCCTTCCGACAGGACGATTTTTGTAGCTACTTTTCCACCGATAGGCAGTCCCATCTCTCAAAACCTTCTGATCTCTGTGAATAACCAAATTCTTATTAAATGAAGTAATGTGTTTTTTCTTACTCTTCATTGCATAATTTGTATAACGCGTCACTACCATAAGGTTCTTGTCTCTGTGACTTTCTTGATCTTTCTCTAGTGAAGCCAGATCACCTTCATCCAATTCACTCGTAAGGGTTACACAAATTTTTAGTGCAACATTCAAAGATATAAGATTTACCCCTGCAATCAATCTAATCTAAATTTCCTGGATCTTGCTTCTCTGCTCACTACAGAAGTCAGCTGTCAGCACCTGTATCACTGCATTCTGCAACAGCAGACTGCCCTGCATGTTTGATTAATTACGGTATTCTTATCAGGATAATTAATCAGGCAACTTCTGAAGCACTAAACACATCCTGCCACCTCTCCCTGCTAATATCCCAGCTTCAGCACAGCAATCATTTTTTCTACTCACCCTACTACTCTGCACATTCATTCACTGCAGGCTGTGTAGAGAGCGAGGAGACAAATTGCGCACAGGGGGAGGCAGGGTCGGTTCTAGACTTTTTGCTGCCTGAGGCAAACCTGTGAGTATGTGCCCCGCCCCCCCCCCCCAATTTGAAATAATCACACAGCACCCGACAATTTACACTACATCATTTAATCTTCTCACATGACATGCTGCAACTCAGCACAATAACACACTAGTTGGCTGTGAGTGTGTGACAAACTGCTCACCCTCAGGTCTCCGTACCTCCTCAGTCAGGACAGCAGTGCCACCTCCTCCCTCCTGCTGTGCAAGTCAAATGAAACACTGCTGCTCTCCTGCCTCCCCCCTCCTCACTCACTGTCAGACTCCTCACATAGCACAACAAGCTGCTTTTTCCCAATGATTACCTCTTCATCTCACTCTCCTCTCACTTCTCCTTTTACTCTGACTCCATGCTGTAAGTGTAAACACAGTACAAACATGCTGCCCCGTCATCTCTGTGCCTGATGCAAATATTTCACCTTGCTTCATGAGAGAACTGACCCTGGGGGGAGGAGTGCTACATGTAGTGCAGGAAGTAGTACAGTCCTTTGCACTGCCTGCTGCTATTTTCCTGAATGTTGCCCAAACTATGAAAAAAGGTCCCAGGTGGAAGAACACAGTGGCTGAGCACCACAGCGGCACCGCTAGCCATGGCTGCACCCCATGCTATGAGCACCTGTAGCCTTGTGGTAGGTACGCCGCATATGACTGTAGCAAAACAAAACTCCAAAATTATTAGAGTTAAAGTGACCCTCCCTACAGTCCAGTGTGATCCAGGCGAGAGCAGTAAACGGTTTCTACCTAACACCAGACAAACTTTAATAAATCCAGGCTGGGTGTTGAGAATCATTTATGTATTCTAATGATTTCCAGCCTGGGAATCCACAGTAAATCAGACCCAGTGTAACAGCTGACAACTGTGCCCATGCCATGGAGAAGAATTTGATTATTTCCGTAGGGCACAATAAGTGCTTTGAAATGCTGTAAACAAAATATATTGGGTAATAAAAATGTGTAGAATGCATTATTTTCTTTTACACTATCAACTCTTGTACAAAGGAGTAGTTACACTTTAAATCTTGGGAACGTTTTTATAAGGCCGTGATAAATATGTCCCGAAGTACATCGCACAGGAAATGTATTCATTAATGAAGGATAAATTTCTGCTTTACAAACGTATTTCACATGTATTGACTGTTACAACAATGAGAGAGAAGATTCTCCTCTCATAAGTCACTATGCCTCATGCAATGTTTACATCATGTGATGCAGTTAAGCCAGTAATAAACAATGAGACAGCTGTGGCAATACTGAGATGAATGGAGATCAACCTGCAACGAGAAGATGATGTGCTAAGTGCAATTTCCTCTTCATGGGTTGCTTTTGTGAACTGTTCAGAGGTTCTCTAGGTTTCTATCCTATAGGAGTCCTGGTTCACCGCGAGCTTGCTGGGTAATCTGTAACTCCAGGTTTTTATTCATGTTAGAAAGTTGAACAGTGTCATTATTCGTAAGTGACCAGTATAAGTAATAATAAAGTTAAACATAATTTACCTTATTTGCAGCTATTCAGCTTAACAGGAACAATAAGGTATCCCCATGATGCATCACATCTGCCCAGTGAGTGATTATGCAAATCATTTCTTTATGTCCAAGAAAAAGCAAGCATGCATCCAAAGCCACTTATTTTAAAGTAGCGCTGACAGCCATACTATCCCAGGAAAAAAAAAACACATGTACTGTTCACATTTTGATTTCAGCAAATTTTATATAGTAAATAAAGTGAAATCCGTTCCAGGCATTTTACATCTTTACTGCCTCTGGCTGAAACCAATCCTGATGTAATTTCCTCATTTACACTATTTTTTTTCGCCTCTGCCCGAAATGGTTTATGTATTGCCTTCCCTACTACCAACTGAGCTCTTTACTATAAACTACATTTGCATATCTAGCTTGCTTTGTAAACACATGTGAGCACAGCATAGATTGTATTTCAGCAGCTTCTGCAGAGGGGTGACGTGTATTTTCTTTCTCAGCCTTGAGTCATACTGAACTGCCCTCAGTCAATCAGTTAGGAGCAGGTACGCGGGAAAGGAGATAAGCTTTCCCTCTCCTGGCAGTGTACCAGAAAGGAGCCAGGCTGACATATTTATTACATCAGACACATTTATGATTATAGTGGAATGCTTGCAATGCACGGTCACAATGTAGACTAGAGATGGTCAATGAGATGCAAATACTTTTGAGTTGATGTAACATTATACAAATTGTGTATGCAAATGTATTAAGCTTTAAGATGAACCAATCAAATCAAGCTGAGGTAAAATTAAATTTGCATCTCATTGAACATCTCTAAAGGCTGCCATACACTGGTCGATTGCCACCAGATCGACCAGCAGATCCCTCTGTGATCGAATCTGATCAAAGAGGGATCTATTGGCTGCCTACACTGCAAACAGATTTTGCATTTTTTTCACTATGAAAACGATTCACAATCTGTGGAGCTGCTGCCGCCCCCCCCCCCCCTCCCCCTGCTAACATTACCTGATCTGGCCGGCGCGAGTCCCCAGGTCTTCGATGTCTCTTCTCTGCTCTGGGCTCTAGCTTCACTTTACTTCCTGTCGGGGGAAGTTTAAACAGTAGAGGGCGCTCTACTGTTTAATCTTCCTGTGGGAACAGGAAGTAAGTGAAGCCAGCCAGAGCCCAGTGCAGAGAAGTGACAGTGGTGACACGCGCCGGCGGAACAGGTAATGTATTGCCGCTAGTGTCGATCGTCGGACATTCAAACGCGGCTATCGACACATTTCCGACCCGCCGGCGCTCGAGCGAAATTTTCCGCGTGGACAGATCGATGGGAACTATTGAATTCCGACGGAAATCTATTGTTCGATCAGTGATCGAACCTGCTGTATATCGGCAGGAAATTGTGTAAGTGCAGTGGGTAATTGGAATTTGATTTTATGGATGACAATCCTGCTTTAATGTGCTTACAGCCGATTAATTTGATAAAACTATAAAAACAAAATGGTAGACAGTTGTTTCAAACTTGGTAGGCCTTTTATCAGTGTAGTCTATGGAGGGATGGATTATAGCTGTATGGGTAGGACCTGGGAAGTAGGTGGTTCACAGAGTTAGAAGAACGTAAACACAGGATAAACCTTAATCCCAATCAGTAGCCGATACTCACTTTTTTCATGAGAAATCTTTACCTTTTCTCAAGTAGATCATCAGGGACATCTGTATGGCTGATATTGTGGTGAAAACCCTCCCACAGTGTGATGTCAGGGCCATGGCCCTGACAGTCTTCTATCTGTGAACCTCATTGCATTGTGGAAGATAATGGCGGTTTCTAACTGCCGAGCAAGCAGTATTTTCCTCTGTGCAAACTGCTCTTGTTAAATTTTTCCTTTCCCTGATTTGGCCACAGGTAATGACATCACAGGAGGAATGTTTGTTTACTGAGAGTTTCCGGTGACTAAATAAATTAAACATAAATACTGTAACAAAATTATAGTTCCTCTTTAAGGCATGCTAAACCAGAACCACTCTAAGCCCTGGAAACCCACTAGAGCGCTTTTTTGAGCGTTTAGGGAGCGCTTTAAATTGCTATTTCCCTAAACGCACTGCCAATGTAAATACAATTTAAAGGGACTCCGAGCTCTGAAAAAAAAGGAAAGTTGTACTCACCAGGGGCTTTTTCCAGCCCAGTGCTGGTCGGGAGGTCCGCAGTACTTTCACGTCGGCCGCCGTGATGACGCGAGGCGGCCGGCGTGTGACGTAATCCGCGTCATATGCGGAAGAAGCAGCCCGACACTCGGGAGAGTGTCGCCCGGGCTGCGGCCTGCCAGCCATTCCGGAGCGGGGAGAAGGAGAGGAGCCAGGACGCCGGCGTGGGACCTCCCGACCAGCACTGGGCTGGAAAAAGCCCCTGGTGAGTACAACTTTCCTTTTTTTTCAGAGCTCGGAGTCCCTTTAACCAATTCCACAGTAGCGGTTGCAATTAGCAAAATCGCAATCGCAGAACATGCATTTTGGAATGGTTGCACTTCTATGTAAAGTATTAAAGCGCTGGCAAATCGCTCATGAATCGCTACACACAGAAATTTGTGTGCGATTTTAAATTACTGCAAATTGTAAAAAAAAAACCTTATAACAAATTGAAAGGACCAATCAGAATTAAAATCGCTAATCACAAATCGCTATCACAATTGGTGGCAAAAAGCTTACACTTTTAAAAATCTCTACCAAAATCGCCGGAAAAGCTCATGAAATCGCTTACAAAACTCTAATTTAATGCGCTATTGATTGCGCTAGCGATTTGAGATTTGTAGTGGGTGCAGGCCTAATATCACATAGATGTAAGCTATCAAAAACCTGAAGGAAGGTTGCTCTGCTATGGAGGAATACTAAAGGAATACTAAAGACAGGGTCTAGATGTGGATGGTTGGCAAAACTCTAAACAGGCAAAGGCTTTTTTAGGTAGCAGCAGTAGCGCACTTTATCATTTAACCATTCAGTACCAGGCGTCTCTGGCCCCTTTAAGGGAAGGTCTGGGTTAATTCAAAAATAAAAATTCCTCCCCTGGCAGCCATCCTGTACCCTCGCTGCAGCTCCGGGGGCTCCCGGTCCGCTTCTGGTGTAGATGCTGCCAGGTCGGCATCTACTGTGTTTCAGCGTGCGGCTCACAGTGTCGCACTGACGTCATCCAAACTGTACTGTGCAGGCGCACGCTGAAGTGCAGTAGGCATCTTGTACCGGAGGGGACCCCAGGCCACCAGCGGGGAGCTGAGCTGCGACGAGGGCACAGGACGGCTGCAAGGGGCTGCAGGAAGCCCCAGGTAAGTAAATTTTTTCTTTTGTCACCTTAGACCTTCCCTTTAAGGACCAGAGACCGCTTGTATAAAAAATGGGGCCCACAGACCCACTGATTGAGCAGCCCTCCCTGTTGCTGAAGCTCACTTTCTCTGGCATCACTGTAACAGCAGAGCTCTGTGAGCCAGTAAGACGCTGATTTCCTTGGCTCCTGACCCTGTGATCAATGTGATCCAATGAGACTGGCTTTACAGAGCTCTGCTGTCGTACCGATGGCAGGGCCAGTGGGCTGCAGCGGTGGGAGCGTGTGGCTGGCTAATTCAAATCTACGCCCTGGCAGGGATAACAGGTCCCAAACAGGGCATAGATTTCAATTAGCGTGGTCCAGAAGCAGTTAAAGGACCACTATCGCGAAAAAAGTAGGCAGTTAAAAAATGTGACAGATGACAGGTTTTGGGCCAGTCCATCTTAAGGGGGATTCTCAGGGCTTTCTTTGTTTTCAACAGCATTTCCTGAACAGCAGTTTAACTGCCAAAATAGCAAGATACCAGCTGGCCTCCCTAATCACTTGCACACTATTGTCAGTTAGATTTTGCAACTGTTGTTCAGGAAATGCTGTTGAAAACAAAGAAAGCCCTGAGAATCCCCCTTAAAAAGATGGACTGGCCCAAAACCTGTCATCTGTCACATTTTTTAACTGCCTACGTTTTTCGCGGTAGTGGTCCTTTAAGTTCTCTTTGACTTCATATGCTTTAGCAGTTGTTTATGTAATGATTCTTGGGTAGCCAAGAAAACTGTAGCATCGCTTCAAAGAATCCAGTGAGTGTCTCACAGGTCTATAACTGGTGCAGAAATGATCTAACTGTTAAGCAAGTTTTTACTGTAATAAGTCCGGTTATTGCTTTACACTTTGATAACTGCACATTTTCACTTAGAGTTGCAGTGATTAATTACAATAGAGCCTTCTTGTCCTCCCATTCTCATTTATGTGTTAAAAAAAAGCCATACGATGCCAACTACAAGTTGTCCTGCTTTATAATCAAAATTGAAAAATGCATGACACATGATTTCTGTTTGGAAGTAATCCAACTCATCCCCTTTAATTGGTGTTGAATATGAAAAGAATAATTATTTAATTTGATTTTCACAGTTTTCACTTACATAAGCAGATACCCCTGTTCTCAGGGAGCTGAAGGTCTCTTAGGTGACCTGAAACATCAAACTTGTTTTCTCAAAGAATTACAATGAATGCTGTGCTTGCAATACAATACACACCAACTAACACCATTATTTATACTGAATAGAAGGGTTGCTTATATTCTACAAAATACCTAGTGAATGCATGGCGACCCAGAACCACTAAGATTTTATAAGGGACCTAAAGAGATAAAAATCACACTACTAAGTAAAAAAAATAAAAATAAAAAAATTCAGTAATTTGCCTAGTCAGTTACTGAGCAAAAGTGATGAATCTCAGAGCTTGTTCACAGGTATACAGCAGGTCGACCTTCGCCTCACCACCCCACGCATCTCCCACTCCCATGCCCACCTGCAGGATTTCTCAAGAGCCGCCCCCACCCTCTGTAACGCCCTTCCACCACCCATCAGACTTGCTCCCTCTTTCAACACATTCAAGCAAACCCTCAAAACCCACCTCTTTATGATGGCCTATCCACCTCCTACCACACAGTAACTCTCTACTGAATATTTCACAGCCCCACCTTGTGTTTCCACCCCACCCTTTAGATTGTAAGCCTCTGGCAGGGTCCTCCTTTCCCTAGTGTAATCTACAGGATCATGTGCTCCTGTCCTATGACAGCCTGTACTTGTATTACTGGGCCTACCTAACCAGCCCATATCGCATGATCATGTATTTTGTACAATTTGCATGTATAACCTTGTTATGTCTGTCATCCTTGTATCATTGTATATATTTATTGTCCAGCGCTGCGTAATATGTTGGCGCTTTATAAATACAATAAATCATAATAATAATAATGAATCACAGAATGATGGACAATGCCTTGTTAACCACTTCGGGACCAGCACCCTCTGCCCCCTTAAGGACCAGAGGGTGCTGGTCCAGTAAACCGCCGCTTCCCAACGAATCGCCGCTAAAATCCGCTGCTCCCGACGGTCACGCCACTCCGTCCCCGCCGCAGGCTGCTCTCTCTGCCGTCGGTATGACGGCAGAGCGCTGTGCGCCGGTCAGGAGCCGCTTTCATTGGCTCCTGACCTTGTCACTCCATGTAAGCCAATGGGAACGGCTTACATGAATAACAGGGCCAGGAGCCAATGAAAATGGCTCCTGCCTGGCTCACAGTGCTCTGCCGTCATAGAGGCGGCAGGGCAGCATATTGCGGCGGGGACAGAGCGGACAGTGCGGCGGGGACGGGCGGGGGCGCGCGGTCAATGGGACGTAGAGTTTATGTCCGGTCAGAACCGCAGCAC
This sequence comes from Hyperolius riggenbachi, assembly GCF_040937935.1. Lineage (NCBI taxonomy): Eukaryota > Metazoa > Chordata > Amphibia > Anura > Hyperoliidae > Hyperolius > Hyperolius riggenbachi. The sequence continues at coordinate 212,410,051 of NC_090653.1, forward strand.
CCCCTGCCCGCCGTAGAGTTATACTGCGGCGGTCCGCAGATAGTTAAGGGTTTTTTGCCTTCCTCTGGATTAACAGGGGTATGTGAGGGGGCGGGCTGGTGTTGTACTTTGTTCTCTGGTTGAACTAGATGGACGTATGTGTTTTTTAAACCCAAATAACTAAGAAGTTCCTCCTTGCTTGCGTAAAGCTGAATCGTTGAAAACACCTTCTGGTTAAAGTAGGCAAATTTATATTGAAGAGAAAATTTCACCTGGCCAGGATTGGCCTTCATTCCAGTCAGTAGCAGATTATCCCCTTTCAAACAAGAAATCTTTACCTTTTCTTTACTAGTGCATGAGGGACATCTGTATGGCCGATATTGTGGTGAAACTCCTCCCACAGTGTGATGTCACAGCCATGGCCCATTTCCTGTCTGTGAAACTTGTCAACTGCTTGATATAGGTGTGTGCTTGTCTATATGCCATGCTCTGGACCATAGGATGCACCTAACCAGGAAAAAAAATATACTAAACCCATTTTGTCCATGGTACATTATATGAATTTTCTCCACCCAATTATTATGTCCCCCCTTGTACCTCTTGTGTCCTCCTTGTGTTCCTGTGTGTCCCCCTTGTGCCTTTTGTGGCCTCCTTTGGTCTTGCAAGACCAATGGTCTTGCAGACACCTATTCTATCTATCGATCGATCTTTCTTTAAACAAAGTTGTTTGACATACTCATACATATACAGAAACTACCCAAATGACCCTGATCAAAAGTTTAAATACTACAGTTTTTAATAACTGTATCAAAAGAATGGGCAGTTTTACCATCTGAGAAGATTAAGAGCCTCATCCACAACTACCACGAAAGACTTCAAGCTATCATTGTTAAAATATGCAACACATGGGTATTGCATATTTTAACATTGACAGCTTGATGTCTTTGGTGGTAGTTGTGGATGAGGCTCTTAATCTTCTCAGATGGTAAAACTTCCCATTCTTTTGGCAAAGCGCCTCCAGTTCCCTAAATTCTTGGGCTGTCTTGCATGAACTGCACATTTAAGGTTACCCCATAGAGGCTCAATGATATTGAGGTCAGGAGACTGAGATGTCTACTCCAGAGCCTTCACTTTGTTGCTGTAGCCAATGTCAGGTCCACTTGGCCTTGCATTTTAGATTGTCATGTTGGAAAGTTCAAGTATGTCCATGTTCAGCTTCCTGGCTGACTAATGCAAATTTTCCTCCAGTATTTTTTGATAACTACATTCATACTGCCATCAGATCTGACCAAATGTCCTCTGCCTATGCAGTTCTATGCAATTATCTGCCAGACCGCCACCATGTTTCAAAGGAGGAATGGTGTACCTTTCATCATAGGCATTGTTGACTCCTTTCCAAATGTATTGTTTAATGTTGTGGCCAAAAAGTTCAATTTTACTCTCAACACTCCAAATGACTTTGGGCATGAATCACTAAGCTTTTTCACCTGTTTTCACCTTATTTATGTTACATTTTTAAGCTCCCTGTAACGATTGTGGAATCGTCTCCGTGGTCAGCGCACCGGACGTGCGCTGACACGGCGGATTTCCTCCACAAGCGTATAAATTTGCAGGAACCCAGCAGTAGGTGCAATGCACCTGCAGAGGGAAATTCCTGACGGCAGGTGGAGCTGTGGAGTGCAGAGGAACAGCTCCTCTGCTCTACCACACACGCCAGACAGGAATTGTACGAAGGGAAGAACTGTAATCGCAAGAGAAGCGATTGAGAGTGAGCACAGAGACAGATTGTGTGTGTGTGCATAAAACTAGTCGCCAACCCGCGACTGTGCACACACCACAGCAGATACGAAGCAGGAACGCGATCGCGAGAGGTGCGATCGCCAAGCGTGACACAAGGCTACAGCAAGGCGGAGCACGAGAGTAGCAAAGGCACAGCAAATCATACAATGAGGAAATACGGAAAATAACAAATGCTAGCTAACCGCGAACACCGCACTCATTCGCAACAGTGCACGTGGTTACGCGCGGTCTCCACGTGATAAGCACAATAGAGACAAGCACGCCTAACTAACCATCGACAGACAAACATGAAACAGAGGACGCGAACGCTTGCTTAACGGTTACCTCACCGAGCCTCCAGCAAGCGTCCGTAGCAGACAAGACAGACACACGAAAACAGGGACAAGCAAGAGATAGGATCCACAGCACTAGCGAGAAGCGAGTGCGATCCAGGTACAGAGTAGCAGAACAGAAGGGATCCACAGCACTAGCGAAAAGTGGCTAGCGCAATCCCAGGAGACAGAACAGAAGGATCCCCAGCGCTAGCGAAAAGTGGCTAGCGCGATCCCAGGAGACAGAAGGATCCCCAGCACTAGCGAAAAGTGGCTAGCGCGATCCCAGGAGACAGAACAGAAGAGATAGCTGGTAGCAACCGCTGCACCAGCTATACTCCAAGAACAGAGATCAGAACCATTTCCTGTCGACCACCGCTGGGACAGGATAACAGCAACAGAACAAACAAACAGATAAACAATCCTAACTGCACTAGGGAAATCTGCCTAGCACAGTTTCCAGGAATTACTCTAAGATAACTTCAACAAGAAGTAGCATGGCTGACACTCTCTAGGAGTGTGTACTACAAACCCTGAAGGAATGACCAGCCAAGGACTGTGGGTAGTCCCAACCTTTATACTGCCAGTCATCACAGGAGGCAGGTAGGGGATTTGCATAACGAATGTATGCAAATTCCTCAGCAGCAAGCTGCAGAACTGACAAAATGTCTCTCTTAACCACTTGCCGACCGCACGCTTATACCGTGCGTCGGCAAAGTGGCAGCTGCAGGACCAGCGACGCAGTATTGCGTCGCCAGCTGCAGGCTGATTAATCAGGAAGCAGCCGCTCGCGCGAGCGGCTGCTTCCTGTCAATTCACGGCGGGGGGCTCTGTGAATAGCCTGCGGGCCGCCGATGGCGGCTCGCAGGCTAAATGTAAACACAAGCGGAAATAATCCGCTTTGTTTACATTGTACGGCGCTGCTGCGCCGTAAGGCAGATCGGCGATCGCCGCCATGTGACAGGGGACAGCCTGTCACTGGCTGCACAGGACGGATAGCGTCCTGTGCAGCCCGGTCACCAGGGGGGGCCAGGTAGGAGAGGGAGGGGGAGGATTTTGCCGCGGAGGGGGGCTTTGAGGTGCCCCCCCCCCCCCGCAACACCCGGCAGGCAGGAGCGATCAGACCCCCCCCAGCACATCATCCCCCTAGTGGGGAAAAAAGGGGGGCGATCTGGTCGCTCTGCCTGCACCCTGATCTGTGCTGGGGGCTGCAAAGCCCACCCAGCACAGATCAGCTAAAACAGCACTGGTCCTTAAGGGGGGGTAAAGGGTGGGTCCTCAAGTGGTTAAAGAGACCTGCAGAATGCAGGCGTGAACAGTGATCAAAACGCTGCCTGTCGGCACAGGCAGCTGAGCAGATTCTCACACTCCCAAAGAGCAAAAAATATAATTAAGATAAAAGTAATATTGAAATTAAGTTAATCAGCAACAACTTACTTTGAGTGATTATTTTGCTTGTAAATGTGCTGAGGTGTTATTTTTGTCATTTGTGAGTTTTGTGAATAGAGCCCTTTGTGCCAGGTTTGAGGCTTGTCTCTGTGCTGTTTGGGATATTGGAAGCGGGACACTTCATGGCATTGGGTCGAAATGGCTTTCTTCATGCAACTCAACCATGCAGCCCACCTTTCTTCAAGTGCCTCCTTATTGTGCATCTTAAAACTGCCACACTACGTTTTTTAAAGAGTCCTGTATTTCACATGAAGTTATTTGTAGGTTTTTTTTCGTTGCATCCCGAACATTTTTCTGAACGTTGTGGCTGAAATTTCACCTGGCTGTGGTTTGGTTTCATAATTTTCCACTTTTTATTTAGAGTTTGAACACTGATGATTGGCATTCTCAATTTCTTGGATATTTTCTTATATCCCTTTCCTGTTTATTAGAGTTCCGCTACCTTTTCCCACAGATCCTTTGACATTTCTTTTGCTTTCCTTATGACTTAAAAATCCAAAAAACCTTAGTGCAACACTGTATGAACGGGTCATCGGGAGTCCAGAAACTCATTGACCTTTTATACACACCCACTAATTACAAGCAAACAGATCGCAGGTAAAGCTGGTTACCTTTTAATAGCCATTAAAAAAGTTTGCGTCAAGTGGTGTGCATGTTATCAGGCCAAATCACCAGGGTATGTTAATTTTTGAGCAGGATCATTTGGTTAGTTTGTGTAGTGATTATGATTTTAAAGAGAATAAACAGAATTGTATGACAATCAACGGCTCCAGCCATCCAGTAACCATGAGTGAAAGAAATATTTTTGTGGTGTTGATCTAAAAAAAGTGGTTAAGAAATCATACATTTTGCCAGTGTAAATACATTTATGAGCACAAATGTGTGTATGTATACACAATTAACCTTTTAGCCTATCACAGCTGGTGCTGTTTTTTTTTTGTTTTCTTGTGTGCCAGCAGTAAAGATGATGACCTTTAGACTCAAACATGAACAAATTACACGAGAGTATAAATCATTTCTTGATCTATCTTTTATTTTTTAACTTGGCACTTTGCAATGTATTGATTCCCCCCCCCCCCACACACACACACTAATATCTTTCAGTAAAGTTCCTCTTTAGCATATTTTTTTAAGCGCTGGGGCTTATTAGTCTCTTACAAAATCCTAGTGGTTCAGGCAAACCCTGACTAACTAAACTATGCATCTCTTATTTTCCAAGTCATTCACATAAAATCATTTTAATCCCTACCTTGCACTTATGAAGGCCAATTCAGGCAGAAACAGCTGTCTGCAAGTTGGATTAATACAGCTCTGTAAAATAATTAGGTTATAGTCATTCTGTAAAGCAGTAGTGTGGGTTGTTCTTCCCAGAAGGATACCTCCGAGTGGTAAGGAAGTACCATGTCTCCTAGGCTACAGGGTGGGCTGGCCATCATATGTGTATAGATTTATGTAGAGCGCTTTGCCTCAAAGCAAAGCTAACACTTTTCCGGTATATAACCGGAATTTTCACAGATGACAAGTCAATGCTGTATTGGTGTCAAGATTTCAATTGCAATAGTAATTTCCTCCAGGACCAGCAAAATATCTATCTCTCTCTTTCAGTGACTGGATGAGAATAAAATCCATAGCTGTGCTGACTATTTTTTTTCAAAGGAAAGTTATTCATTTTAAAATCGAACACAGTGCCGTATTGGCAGTGGTTCGTCCACCGCCTGATCCCACACCAAGCAATCCTGGTGATTTTCCACTCTATTTTGTTATATTACTTGTCTTCCTTGGGTGTTATAAAATAATGACATTTTGGATCCCTTTTCTCTAAAGGTGATACAACATTAATCATTATCTTCATACCTGACCTGTCCACAATCACGTCTTCATGCAGTACAAGAGCCTTCTCATAAAGTAAATCCATGAGAAAAGAAATATGAGACCTGTCAGAGGTAATTGTTTATTTTTAAAGTTCCTAGAGACTGGTCCATGCTCCTGATCCTGGCTTCACTACATAGCGAGGAAAGGGCTCAGAACAGGCACGCAGTTAAAGTTTTTAAAAGTTTGAACAATTATCTAGCATGGTTGTTCCAAATCGTGGACTTACATGGTAGGGAAGCCAGGATTAAGATGACAGCCTCAGAACTTGCACCTTTGAAAAAGTGATGCTGTCACTCAGCCAAAATAATTTTATTTATTTTTTACATGATTATTAAAGAACAACTGTTAGCAATAATATGCCCCCCCACAAAAAAATACCTATGTAACTACTAATGGATCCAAGCGCTGCCGTTCCCATCTATTCTCTGAACTACCACCGGCGGTAGTGCAGAGAGTATAGAAGGGAACTGCTGCGCCTGGGACCATTATTAGGTGAGTCTGTGTGCGCTGCCTTTATCCTTCCCCAATGTTCAGCGTAGGGAAGAGGGGGAATGCGGCAGCAGCAGATGCGGCAGGCATGCAGAGAAGGGGCGGGCATGACACTGGAGGAGGAGTGCCGAGGACAGTGACTCCCTGTGCCCGAACAGTGGCTGTGACCACCGCAGTGAAGGGTTGACCAGGCGGCCAAACACAGAGGAGAGAGGTGAGCGACAGAGGCCTCAGCCAATCAGGCTGATTCAGCATGCCATGTCACTTCTCTTTTGCGTCAGTGTACAAATATAGAGCCTGGAGGCATGGGGAGAGAAAACCTAATTGGAAAAAAAGTAAGATTGATTTTAAAGTTTTGAATTGCCCGGTTAGCTTCCTTTTCACCCTTGTAACAGCCTGCAATAGAGAATTATTATTATTATTATTGATTTATAAAGCGCCAACATATTCCGTGGCGCTGTACAAAGTAAGAATTGATTTTGTATTTTATGCCTAACAGTTACTCTTTAATCTATTATTATTTTGGAATTTTTGCTTCATCATACAAGTTGGGTAATCAGGGCCGGCGCTACCATTAAGGCAAAGGAGGCAGCTGCCCCAGGGCCCCAGAGCTTGTAGGGGCCCCCAGTGGCTACAAGAGGAAAACATTTTTTTCGGCCTTATAGTTTTTGAGAAAATCGATTTTAAAGTTTCAAAGGAAAAAAAAAACACATTTAAAAACCTGCCAACTTTAATGGTTAATAGCAAATCCACCTTAAATGCTAGAAATCCTAAATTTGCAGGATATGTTAAGGAGATCATTAGGGATAAGAGGAAAAAACAATTTTTCAAAAAGACCTTATAGTTTTTGAGAAAATCGATTTTAAAGTTTAGAAGGAAAAAAGTATAGTTTTAAATGCGGTAAATGTCACTTTTTAGTAGCAAACCTAACGGTAGTGTAATTTTACATGTATCAAACGAAAGCGCAATAAATTTCCTGACGGGGTTTCCAGGGGGTCTATACGCAGCCGCAGCGCTTTGGCCAGGGATCGCTATACAGCCGCAATATGGCTGTATGAAGATCCCTGGCATTTTTTCCTATTTTCCGAATTTTTTTTAATGTTTAGAGTGTGGGAATTTAAAAAAAAATAATTATGTGGCGTCCCCCCTCCTGAAACTTTTTAACCCCTTGTCCCCCATGCAGGCTGGGATAGCCAGAATGTGGAGCTCTGACCGATTGGGACTTCACACCCTGACTATACCAGCTGCAAAAAAGGTCCCCTAATGCCGATTTTTGTTCCGGGGTATATGTTGAGGGCCCCCCCCAGGTTTATTTTGCCCTGGGGCCCCATTGTTGCTTAAACCGGCCCTGTGGGTAATAAATCTAAGTGCAATAAGGTCTCTCTCACACAAGTGGCTGAAATAAGCACTTGTTGAGCAGTTCAGCTTTTCATCTGCCAGGCAATCAAATCTTGTGGCTGCAACTTAATGCAGCTGAATGGCAGCCCGCACATATTGGCGTTTTGACACTCAGAATTTATATAATTCACGTTTTTCTCCAAGGAGATAAGTTTTCATCTTCTGTTTAAAGGATACTTGAGGTGAATGGTGCCAATAAAGCATTACTTTGTCTTCTTCCAACCCCTAGAAGTGTCTATCTCTCACCTCAGCCCTGAAGTATTTCACTCTCCAGCTGTTCGCTCTGTAAGGTGTCTTCTGTGTGTGCGCGGGAACATGCGGGTGCTTCCTGTGATTGTGCTCTCGTCGATGGGAGCATTCTGCACATGCTCAGTAGCACTGGAGAGTGAAGCACAGCGTTGCTATGGCAAGTGACACAGACACTTCTAGGGGCTGGAAGAATCCCCAGGTAAGTAATGCTTTATCGCACCATTAACTTCATGTATCCTTTAACCACTTAAAGTGACCCTCCAGACTAAAAATCTACTAAGCAGCACTGAAAAGGCTTGGCGTTTCTTTAACAGTTTCACAGAATCAGGACTTTGTTTTTCTCACCAAAGCCTCACTTTTAGCTGCACAGAAGCTAAGCTCAGCTCCATCAAAAAAACCTGCCAGGGCATTTTTCCCCGCTGCTGTGCAAAGCATGATGGGATTTCTTATGATGATGATGATGTTGTTGCCTAGTAACTGGGAGGGGTGATCAGGACAAAGGACAGTTGGAACTGTCTCATGCTCCCTGTCACCTCCTTTCAACCAAAAAAGATGGCTTTCCTCATGATATCACAAACATTTGCCTTTTAAAATAGGGTGGGTAAGAGCTTATAAATTACCCTTCTATTTTAATTAACATGTTTTTAAATATTTAATTTTGCAATTTTTCCATAGGGACCTATCTATTTTGGTCGCTTTTTTTGCTTTAATTAATTCTTCAAAATAAAGTTATTAGTTACATTTTTTTCCCATGGTATTGTATGCCAAGTCTATACTTCTCCACATCTATGTAATCTCTTTCCTATGGATAGCAGCCACTGTCCCCATCTCTTCTCTTGAGTTCTCTCCCTGGTGTACCATGTATTCTTTTTTCTTCTCTTTCTTTATTTCTTATTTTTTTCACACTTTTCTCACCACCTCTTTTCCTTTCTCTCTCTCTTTTTCACACTGTCACCATTTCACATCCACACTTGGTACACCCCTTTTTTTCCACCGTCCCCACTCCTTTTATATGGTTTAAAGCCTCCCTCTATCAACCAGCCAATTATACATTGGTCCTGATTATGTCCTAATTGTACATTTTCTAGTGTGGCCGTATTTAAGCTATATTCTGCTGCCGGTGTATATCTGGGGTAGGGTCTTATGGCTGATAACCATGGCAACACAAAGCGTGTTTTCACACTGTTACAATGTTTTGGTTTAGCGTGTGGTTTCCGGCATAGCCATTGGCTTTACTGCTGCGACATCATTAATGATGTGCACAAAAGAGTGGCCCTTCCACTGCCCCTCCTTCCGGACGAATTGTTGTGGACCAATCAGAATACTAGGGTGTGCCTAAAGCAGCGACCCGGACGTGTGTCACTATCCAAAGATGCATTTATCCCTGTTGCTGGTTCCCGACACCGTGCACACCTCAGAAGAAGCTTGACATCTGCCCCGCGAAACGGTTGTAAGGCCGTGCACTAATTGGTGCTCACAGCTGCCTCCTCCCCACCTTCTCACCCAGGTACAGCTACACAAGATATGCACTTTATATAGAGTGACCAGATTTTTGTCAGTTCAACCTGGGAAGGGGGGGGGGGGCTGGCGCAAGTGTGTGTGTGTGTGTGGGGGGGGGGCGCCAAAAAGTGGGCGTGGCCATGACATTGTATGGGCGGAGCTAACATAATGATGTAACAACGAGGCATAAGAAGGCAGTGTTTACGCCATGATGTGGTCAAACGAGGATTCGCATCATGGGTGTGCAGAAACTGTGTGATGCTATTTAATAGTATTCCGTAACCCCAAAACAGCAAACCTAGCCAACTATGACCATTAACTAATAAATGCAGCAACAGTTATCCCAGACACCAGAAAATAAACGCAATGTGGGCAACATGTCAGCACAAAAACGCAATGTGGGCAACATTTCAGCACAAAATAAACGTATTGTGGCCAACATATCAGTACAAAATAAACGAATTGCGGGTAACATGTCAGTACAAAATAAACGCATTGCGGGCAACATGTCAGCACAAAATAAACACATTGCGGGCAACATGTCAGCACAAAATAAACACATTGTGGGCAACATGTCAGCACAAAATAAATGCATTGCGGGCAACATGTCAGCACAAAATAAACGCAATGGGCGCAAACATGTCAGCACAAAATAAACGCTTTGGGGGCAAACATGTCAGTATAAAATAAACGCAATGGGGTCAAACATGTCGGCACAAAATGAACGCATTGCAGGCAACATTTTTGCACAAAATGAACGCATTGCGGGCAACATGTCAGCACAAAATAAACGCATTGCGGGCAACATGTCAGCACAAAATAAACGCAATGCGGGTAACATTTCAGCACAAAATAAACGCAATGGGCGCAAACATGTCAGCACAAAATAAATGCATTGCAGGCAACATTTCAGCACAAAATAAATGCATTACGGGTAACATTTTAGCACAAAATAAACGCATTGCGGGCAACATGTCAGCACAAAATAAACGCATTGCGGGCAACATGTTAGCACAAAATAAACGCAATGGGGGCACATTTCACCTGGAAAAAAAGCATTTACTCACCTGACTGAAGTACCCTCACGCAGTGGCCTCTGGTGTGTGTGCAGCTCCCCCGGACGATCCTCCTCCAATCTTCCACGCTCACAGGCAGAGCAGGGCTACGGCAAGACACAAATAGTCTCCAGTACACGGCTCCGCCTCCGGGCGCCATCTTCCCGTAGCCCTGCTCTGCCTGTGCCTGCCGGAGGACAATGCAGGCTGCTGGAGTCTATGAGACGCTGCGGCTAGTTCATTCAGTACGGTGGCCAGAGTCCCGAGGCCGGGACTTCCCGCTGCTAAAAGCGGGACGTTTCCCGGGACCTCATGCAGCCTGGGACAGCGCCCCCCGAAGGCGGGACACGTCCCGGGTAAAGCGGGACGTATGGTTACCGTACTTTATACAGACCTTGATCATATGCAATGTAATGATCTCCACGCAATGTTTTAACACTGCACTGTTGCATTTTTTTTTTACTCCTTTTTGCTACGATTAAACTATAGTGCCAGACTTTTCTTGTCTCATGGATATTTCGCACAGACTCTGCCTTCTCCTCTTGAGCACATAGTTTTAACTGGGTGACATATTTTTGTTGGCTAGTGAAATACAGCATAGTCCGAGTGCCTGCAAGCTCTCCTACTAGTTTAACATAACTAATGTAACGTAATGACAGCATGTTTGTTTAGGCTGAAGTTCCTCTTTAAGGACCCCAGGCTTACACACCCCTAGTGACAGGCTATTTTTTTTACAATTCAGTGCTCTGCAGCTTTAACAGCTCGTTGCAGAGCCACACAACTTAGCACCCAAATTAACCCCCCTTTTCTGCCCACCAACAGAGCATTCTGTTGGTGGGCTCTGCTCACTGCTGCAGCTTCTCTTTTTTAAATTAATTTAGTTGTATTTAATTTGTAAATAAAAATGTCTAGTTTTTTTTATTTTTTTCTCCCCCCTCCTTCCCAACCCCCAAGGACCAATCGGAGCGATCCTCTCTCATAGGCGTCATAGGCATCAGTCTATGAGAGGGGATCGCATGGAGAGCTGCTCCAGGGGACAGCCAAGTGGCAGGCTAGATCGCAGCGCTGTACAATTTTTTTTGTACATGTTTTTGCCATGTAACAGTCTGCCGGCAAAGATTCCTCCTCCAAGACTTGACGCCTTTTGGTGTTGGGCGTTCCTGGGGGAGTCACTCTGCGGCCGCCGATCGGCTTTAGGCGGTCATTGAGTAGGTAAAATAGCTTTTCAGCACTCTGCAATTAAAACAAGTAGGTAAAAAAGTGCTGTCAAAGTGTTTTCTTACTTGCTGTTGGTTTTAAAAGGCATTTTATTGATAACGTGAAAATATTACCTAGCAGAAAACATAGGGGAAAAAGTGAATATGGGCCCGGTGCGGCTGCCTGGCAGCAGGAAACTGCCTCATGTTGTCACATCTGAGTTTTGGCCACAGCCATGCTCAGATTGACCTTTCTGCACTTCATACATCTAAAGCCGCCACTTGTTAAAATGGGGCTGAGTGTTACCGTTAGTTAGAAAAGCAGTAATGTTCTATTACCAATGTTCTGGTAGCGGCTTACCTGACACCTAGCTTTAGGGCTCTTTCACACTAGAGGCTAGTTTCGGCGTTTTACAGCCAAGACCATAGTTTGCATTTTCCAAGGTAAAATAAAAGTCCATAGACTTTCATTTTACCTTTCACACCTAAAGCAGCTTTTTTGGGCGTTGCTGTTTGAAGCTCCCCGGAGCTTTTTACAGCCGACGTCGGCTTTTCGCGTTTTAATGATAGTCAATGGAAAAGGCAAACTACAGCTTTTTTACAGCTTTTTTACAGCTTGTTTACAGCTTTTTCAAAGCGTCTCACAGCTGACTTATTGACTTCTTTTTAAAAGAAAAAAAAAAGGACGTTTTCATATGAGCTGTAAAACGCTATGAAAAAGCTTTGAAAACGCTATGGAAAGGCTACAAAAACGCTAACAGCAAAAGACAGCCTTTTAGCCTTTTCTACTGCAGCCTCTAGTGTGACAGAGCCCTTAAAACCCCCTCCCCCCCCCCTTTCAAAGCAAACCTTTGTGTATGCCTAACGCTAACTCTCTCCCAAAGCAACCACCTTTCAAAACACCTAACTCTTAATCTACTCCCCCTGCCTATTCATTCTATCCTTCACAATAACCAATCCCCTAAATTTGTCCCGCTCATCACTAATCTTAATTTTAGCGTATATCCCCATCGCACTGTTGGCACTGAAATCCACAGCCTGGCTATGCAATAGCTTAACCCATTGGTCCTCAAACTGTGGCCCACGGGCCAAATGCGGCCCTCCGAGGCTTTTTCACTGGCCCCCCAAACACATAATGTGGCCCACTGCACCTTCACATGTTGACTAGAGATGTAGCGAACGGTTCCAGGCGAACTTTGGTGGTTCGCGTTCGCCTACACCAGGCGAACTTTTGCGGAAGTTCGATTCACTCCATAATGCTCTATGAGGGTCAACTTTGACCCTCTGCATCACAGTCAGCAGGCACATTGTAGCCAATCAGGCTACACTAAGCCCTGGAGCCCCACCCTCCCTTATATAAGGCAGCCTCCGGCGCCCATTACACTCACTCGTGCCTGCTGCAAATAGACAGACTAGGGAGAGCTGCTGCAGATTGTTCTCCTAGGGAAAGATTAGTTAGGTTCTTGGCTGCTTAGCTTGCTCCTGGCTGATTATTATTGCTTTTATAGCACCCCTCAACAGCTCTTTTCAGAGCTAATCCTGTAATTTTTTTTCTTCTGTGTGTCAAACTGACACTTTTGTTGCATGCACAGCCTTGCTAATTCATAGTGTGTGTGCCACTGCCAGCAGCCCAGCACATTCAGTGACTACCTGTGTTTGTGACAGGGAGCTGCACATTGTACTACCCAGTACTGCATATACCCAGTACCTGTTGTGTTTACTTAACCCACCTCATCACTGCATATACCTAGCTTTCTGTTGAGTGAACCCAGGTCACTGCATCTAACTACCTGTTGTGTTGAGTGAACCCAGCTCACTGCATATAGCTAGCTTTGTGTTGAGTGAACCCAGCTCACTGCATCTAACTACCTTTATTGTTCAGTAAACCCAACTTACTGCATATAACTACCTTTATTGTTCAGTGTACCCACCTCCCTGCAGCTAACTACCTTTATTGTTCAGTGAACCCAGCTCACTGCATCTAACTACCTGTTGTGTTGAGTGAACCCAGCTCACTGCATATAAATACCTTTATTGTTGAGTGAACCCACCTCACTGCTTCTAACTACCTTTACTGTTCAGTCAACCCACCTCACTGCATCTAACTACCTTTACTGTTCAGTGAACCCACCTCACTGCATCTAACTACCTTTATTGTTCAGTGAACCCACCTCACTGCATATAACTACCTTTACAGTTCAGTGAACCCACCTCACTGCATATAACTACCTTTGTGTTAAGTGAACTCACCTCACTGCATATACAAAATGGACAAACCAGGTAGAGGAAGAGGTAGAGGCAGACCCAGAGGAAGGCCACCTGGCACGGGCAGGTCTTTGCGAGGTGGTGTTGCTGTGATTTTGTGCGGACCTGGCCCAAAGTACAGTGCTCAGAAGAAGGCACGTGCCATCACTTCCCAAAATTGTGAGGACGTGGTTGAGTATTTAACACAGAACACCTCATCTCCCGCAGCCAGTGCCACCAGCGCAAGTACACGCACCACATGCGCTACATTTGACACTTCGCAGGAGTTATTTCGTGGTGGTGGTGGTGAAATCACTGATTCACAGCCACTACTGCAACAGCAAGAAGAAGGCGCAGGTACCCCACCTCATACGTCTGAGTTAGGTGGCGATAGTATAGACGTAACGTGTGAGGAGAAGTATAATGAACCACCTGATGTTGGTGCAGTTGTGGAGGTGTCTGAGGAAAGCGAAGCTGGGCAGGAGGATTATGATGACGATTATACGGATGCGACGAATGTTCCCAATAGAGGTGATGACCAGGGGGACAGTTCAGAGGGGGAGTCAGAGAGGAGTAGGAGGAGACAATTCCATGATAGAAGCAGAGGGAGCTCATCCTCAGAAACAGCTGGGGGCAGTGTCCGGCGCCATGTATCGCCAGCTATGGACACCCAGCCAACATGCCCTTCAACGTCAGCTGCTGATGCCACCGTAGAGCCACCAGGGGGGCTCAGCGGTTTGGAAATTTTTTAACGTGTGTCTCAGATTGGAGCAAAGCCATCTGTTGTCTCTGCCAGCAAAAATTGAGCCGTGGAAAGGCCAACTCTCACGTAGGGACAAGTGCCTTACGAAGGCACCTGGAGAAAAGCTATGGCAAGAACACCTGAGGAAAAGCAGCACCCAAAAGACAAGCCACCCTCCTTCTCCTCTTCCTCCTTCAGGTGCATCGTCTTCATCCGCTTTCTCCCTTGCATATTCACAGCTACCCTTCCCCACACTGACTCTGCCCTTGAGCGGTTCCTTCTCCTCTGCCCACAGCAGTAGCCAGCTATCCGTAGAGGAAGTATTTGAGCGGAAGAAGAAAATGTCTGCCAGTCACCCTCTTTCCCGGCGTCTGATAGCTGGCGTGGCGGAACTATTAGCTCGCCTGCTATTACCATACAAGCTGGTGTAGTCAGAGGCTTTCCGTAAATTTGTGGCCATTGGGACACCACAGTGGAAGATACCAGGCCGCAATTATTTTTCACAAAAGGCCATACCCAAACTGTACCATGCAGTTGAGAGGCAAGTGGTGTCATCTATTGCAAAGAGAATTGGGTCAAGGGTCCACCTGACCACGAATGCCTGGTCTGCCAAGCACTGGCAGGGCCGCTACATTACGTACACAGCCCATTGGGTCAAACTGGCAGGGAGTACGAGGCTGCACAGCGGACCAACTTGTGACACCTCCTTGGCTTGCAGGCAGGCCTCCTGCCACCTCCTCTACGCCTGCTACATCCTCTTCGCTGTCGTCATCATCCTCCTCCTCCTTGGCTGGTGCCGCGATCTCCTCTCCAGCTACACAGCCCCCGCACCCCAGGGCCTATGCTGCATGCCAGGTACGACAGTGTCACGCCGTCTTAAACATGTCTTGCCTCAAAGCGGAGAGTCACACTGGAGCAGCTTAACAAACAGGTGGAGCAATGGCTGACCCCGCACAAGCTGGAGATCGGAAACGTGGTGTGCGACAACGGCAGCAATCTCATTTCTGCATTGAATTTGGGAAAGCTGACACATGTACCCTGCATGGCACATGTGCTGAATCTGGTTGTGCAAAGTTTTTGTCCAAGTACCCAGGCTTAGAGGACGTCCTGAAGCAGGCCAGGAAGTTATGTGGGCATTTCAGGCGGTCTTACACGGCCATGGCACGCTTTGCGGACATTCAGCGTAGAAACAACTTGCTGGTGAGACGCTTGATTTGCGATAGCCCGACTCGCTGGAATTCCACCCTACTTATGTTCTCTCGCCTGCTAGACCAGGAGAAAGCCGTCACCCAGTACCTGTATAATTACAGTAGAAGGACACAATCTGGGAAGATGGGGATGTTGTGGCCCAACAACTGGACATTGATGCGAAATGCATGCAGGATCATGCAGCCCTTTGAGGAGGTGACCAAACTGGTGAGTCGCGCTGAGGGTACCGTCAGCGACTTGATCCCCTACGCTTACTTCCTGGAGCGTGCCATGCGTAGAGTGGTGGATACAGCTGTGGAGGAGCGTGAACGAGAACAATTACTGCAGGAGGAGTCGTGGGAGCAATTTTCATCCGAACCAGATGTTTCCTCAACACCTGCGGCAGCACAGAAAGGGGAGGAGGAGGAAAAAAAGGAGTTGTGTGGGGAAGGAGAGGAGTCAGACTCAGATGATGATGATGGTGAGGAAAGTGTTTCTGTGGAGGAGGAAGAGGCGGCGGAAGAACAACCGCAGCAGCCGTCATAGGGAGCTTCTGCTGCTCCACGTTCCCGTGGTATTGTTCGTGGCTGGGGGGAGGAAGAGGAGTTGCGTGCCGTCACTGAGGAAGAGCAAGAGGAGATGGAGAGTACGTCTGCATGCAACTTTGTGCAGATGGCCTCTTTCATGTTGTCCAGCCTGTTGAGGGACCCCCGTATCAAAAAAACTCAAGGCGAATGACCTGTACTGGGTGGCCACGCTACTAGACCCTCGGTACAGGCACAAAGTGGCGGACCTGTTAACAACTCAACAGAAGGCGGAAAGGATGCAGCACTTGCAGAACAAGCTGGCAATGATGCTTTACAATGCGTTTAAGGGTGATGTGACAGCACAACGCAATCAAGGTACCACTGGCAGTAATCCTCCTCCTCCCAAGTCCACGCAGGCAAGGACAGGACGCCCCAGCGATCTCAGGGTGATGTCAGACATGCGGACATTCTTTAGTCCAATGCCTCGCCATAGTCCTTTCCTGATCCACCCTCCACCAACGCCTGGACCGGCAGGTAGCCGACTACCTGGCCTTGAGTGTGGATGTAGACACTGCGAGCATCGACGATGAACCCTTGGACTACTGGTTTTGCAGGCTTGACCTGTGGCCAGAGCTGTCCCAATTTGCCATACAACTCTCTTGCCCTGCCGCAAGCGTCCTGTCAGAAAGGACCTTCAGTGCAGCTGGAGGCATTGTCACTGAGAAGAGAAGCCACCTTGTTCAGTACCTGACCTTTATCAAAATGAATGAGGCATGGATCCCGGAGGGCTGCTGCACGACCGAAGACTAAGTCAGTCCCCACACACAGCATCTCTGACTGCAGGCCACTTGACTGCCTTCTCCGTCACCTCCAACAGGGTCCAGGACTCTAGGCGGATTCCTGAATTTTTAAGGCCGCTGCTAGCAGCGGCCGCTATACTAATTTTTCTGGTGCGTGTACATGCCTGCCTAATTTTTCTGGCTGCACTGCGGGCGGCTGCAACAAAAAAACAAAAGGATTGTACATGTCCACCCCTTTGCCTGATATTACAATAAATGTTAACACGTCTATAACATCAGTTCCCAAAGCACGGTGCCTGGGGGTAATATTTGATTCTTCTCTCTCATTTACTCCTCACATTAACTCCCTAACCAGCTCCTGCCATTTCCAACTGAAAAACATAGCACGTATCCGACCTTTTCTCTCCCATGACACAACCAAAATGTTAGTACATGCTCTTATTATATCTCGATTGGACTATTGCAATATATTGCTTGGTGGACTTCCAACTAACCGACTAACACCGCTCAATTCTGTACTGAACTCTGCTGCTCGACTCATTCATCTCTCCTCTCGCTCTTCCTCTGCTGACCCTCTCTGTCAAGCTCTTCACTGGCTACCAATTAATGAGAGGATTCAGTTCAAACTCTTAACCATAACCTACAAAGCTCTCCACAATCTCTCTCTCCTGTACATCTCCTCACTAGTCTCCAGATACCAACCCAACCGCAATCTCAGATCTGCACACGAGCTTCTTCTATCCTCTTCTACAATTACCTCCTCACATTCACGTGTACAAGACTTCTCACGTGCCTCACCCCTCCTCTGGAATGCCCTTCCACAACACATCCGCCACTCTCCCACCTTTTGAAATCTTTAAACGCTCCCTCAAAACCCACCTTTTCCGACAAGCATATTCTCTAGCTTAGGCCATGCACCCACTAAATAACCTAATTACGCACTGCCTGTACATATACTGTATACTTCCCCCACCTCTTGTTTCCACCCCATTCCTTTAGATTGTAAGCTCGCAAGGGCAGGGCTCTCACCCTTTTGTGTCATGGAATGTTATTAATTCAATTGGGCAATCCATATGGGCTTGAAAACCGCCACGGCCTACACTCTCGCCATGGTCCGCACCAGTCCAGCACGGCCGTCACTACGCAAATAGCTGTTTGCGGTGCGTTACACAGAGTTTGGTGTGTCAGTGTGAAGCAGTACTCTAATTACACTCCCTGATTGATGGATACACATGCAAGATGTTTGAAAGCACTTTACGCCAGCAATTTCAGTGTTCTCCCCAGGCTCTTTTAGCCGGGTGCTCCACCCAGCTAGATTTGGTGACCACCCGGCTGTCATCAGCTCACCTCCTTACCTCCTCCTATGCTGTAAGCACAGTTGCCCTGCATTTTCAACTCGCCCCACCCGGCTACTTTTTCATGCCACCCGGCTACTATGTCATGCCACCCGGCTGGAAAAAAATTCTGGGGAGAACACTGAATTTAACATTCAATGTGATTTCTGCCCTTAAAACGCTGCTTTGCGTCAAATCCAGATTTTTCCCCGCAACTTTGGGCATGTATCCCACTCCGCCATGCCCCCCTCCAGGTGTTAGACCCCTTGAAACATGTTGTCCATCACTTTTGTGACCAGCATAATTTGTTCTATTTTTCAAAGTTCGCCTCCCCATTGAAGTCTATTGCGGGTCGCGAACTTTTCCGCGAACCGAACCTTCCGTGGAAGTTCGCAAACGGTGTTCGCAAACCGAAAATTTGGAGGTTCGCGACATCACTAATGTTGACGCCCCATATATAGAATAGCAGTGCTGGCACCACCCATCCACAAACTGTAGAAGCCAGCGAGCAGTCATTCGCTGGCTTCCAAACCAATTCTGCATCAGGTGACACTGCTGTCCAATTGGACGGCAGGTTGCCACCTGGGTATGCTTCACTCTCTGGTAAAAAAAAACGTTCTTGGAGCGCCGCTTGAGTGCACGGCTGCTGCTGGGAGTTGGGGGAATCAATACCTAGATTCAATGTAATGTTTTTAAGCATCATTTTATGTATGTTCCGGCCCCCCAGCAGTCTAAAGTATGTTGACCTGGCCCTTGACTGAAAAAGTTTGAGGACCCCTGGCCTTAACCCATGCGCTTGTTAAATTTCCTTCAACCAATATCCAGAGCTTGACTATCTAGCAGCATACCTAAACTTAGGAAAAAGAACAAGAAATAGGCATAGCAGATTCAGAGAGCAGAAAGTGTTTTTTCTCTCCTTGCCCTCAGTTGTCAGTCTCTCACTCAGGACAGGGAAAAGAAACGGCTGCCCCCCAGCCAATCTGTTACTCTGGTGGGGGGCAGCGCAGCGGCACACAGACATCTAACGACTGTGAATTTCCCATGTCTAACAAGTCTGGTGCTGATTCTACATGTCAGAGGGACACACTCTGGGAGCTCCTGCTGGGATAGTAGTGCTGAGCACAGGACATCCAGAGTGGGGAACACAGCCCCTAAGCAGCATTGTCCCAGAGTGGCAGGAAAGTACAAATAATGGGATTTCCTGGCAATGCACTCAATCAGCATAAGTGTAACATTCTGTGGAGATGCAGCTGCGGGCAGTCAGGATGCCCCCGCAGCGGCTTCAGTTTCCCTGTGTGGCGTTTCTCCTGTCTCCTCGGCGCCTAGCATGCCGAGGGGATTGTCAGTGGCTCATAGGGTGGCTTTGTCGCGCGCGCACAGACAGGACCTTTATGCGGGGAGGAGGCGCGTCGGCTGACCTGCCGGTCGGCTGACCTCAGAGGAGACTCTCGGCAGCTCGGATTGGCTGATAGGTGTGGGCATGGCTCAGGGGTCTCCTCCGCTTCTTAAAGGGAACTGAAGTAAGAGGTATACGGGGGCTGCCATATTTTTCCTTTTAATAAATACCAGTTTCCTGGCAGCCCTGCCGATCCTCTGCCTCTAATACTATTAGCCATAGCCCCTGAACAAGCATGCAGCAAATCAGGTGTTTCAGACTTAAAGGTCAGATCTGACAAGACTAGCTGCATGCTTGTTTCTGGTGTTATTCAGATACTACTGCAGAGAAATAGACCAGCAGGGGTGCCAGGCAACTGGTATTGATTAAAAGGAAATAAATATGGCAGCCTCCGTATACCTCTTACTTCAGTTCCCCTTTAAGCCTCCAAGATTCACTTGCAAACTGTCTGCTGTTTGCGAATGCTTCGTGTGAGCACTCAGACCAGTGTTGCCAACAGCTAAATTTACGGGCAGCCCGTAAATTTTGATACAAAATGAGCTGCCCGTGAATTCCGTAAGGAATTCAGCAGCCTCCGTAAGGGCCTCTGCCCGGCCGCCCGCCCTGTTGCAGGAGGACAGCAGCGCAGTGGAGGAGGAGCTGTGGGCAGCGGTGGAGAAGGGGGGCAATCTCCCCCCCCCCCTTTCTATCACCTTAGTGCTCTCCCTCCCTCGCTGACTGTCCCCTCCTGATCTAACTGTGCTGAGTGGCGTTTGGCAGCTGGCGGGACTTACCTTCCGTCTCGCTCCTGCGCCGGAAGTTCTGCTGCTCTGGTCTGGACCAGACCAGAGTAGCAACAAATCATCCCGCGCCAGCGACGAGACGCAGGTAAGTTCCGCTCGCTGCCGCCTGCCAGCCACTCAGCACTTAGATCAGGAGGGGACAGTCAGCGAGGGAGGGAGAGCACGAAGTTGAGAGAAGGGGGGTAGATTGCCCCCCTTCTCCACCGCTGATGCTGTGCTGCTGTCCTCCTGCTGTGGGGGGGGGGGGCACCTGGCTACCTATTGTGGGCACATATACCTCTGGCTACATATACTTGGCACATATAACCCTGACTACATATACTGTGAGATATACCCTGCCTACATATACTGGGCACATATACCCCTGGCTACATATACTGGGCACATATAACCCTAGCTACATATACTGGGCACATATAACCCTGGATACATATACCTGTGGCTACATATACTGGGCACATATACTCTGCCTACATATACTGGGCACATGTACCCTGCCTACATATACTGGGCACATATACCCCTGGGTACATATACTGGGCACATATAACCCTGACTACATATACTGGGACATATACCTGTGGCTACATATACTGGGCACATATACCCTGCCTACATATACTGGGGACATATAACCCTGGCTACATATACTGGGCACATATACCCCCTGGCTACCTATACTGGGCACATATAACCCTGACTACATATACTGGGACATATACCTGTGGCTACATATACTGGGCACATACGCCCTTCCTACATATACTGTTCACATATACCCCTGGCTACATATACTGGGCACATATAACCCTGGCTACATATACTGGGCACATATACCTGTGGCTACATATACTGGGCACATATACCCTGCCTACATATACTGGGCACATATACCCCTGGCTACATATACTGGGCACATATACCCCCTGGCTACCTATTGTGGGCACATATACCTCTGGCTGCATATACTGGGCACATATAACCCTGACTACATATACTGGGACATATACCTGTGGCTACATATACTGGGCACATATACCCCTGGCTACATATACTGGGGACATATACCTCTGGCTACTTATACTGCGCACATATATCCCTGGCTACATAAACTGAGGACGCTGGCTGTTTGCCATTATGTGCATTTACTGGTGAAAAGCTGTCTCTTATTATGTGCATTTACTGGGGAAAAGCTGTCTCTCATTACATGCATTTACTGGTGAAAAGCTGTCTCTCATTACGTGCATTTACTGGTGAAAAGCTGTCTCTCATTACGTGCATTTACTGGTGAAAAGCTGTCTCTCATTATGTGCATTTACTGGTGAAAAGCTGTCTCTAATGTGCATTTACTGGTGAAATGCTGTCTCTCATTATGTGCATTTACTTGCCACCCACTTTCGTCGCTGCCGCAAATTTCCTCGTACATGTTGCCCCCTACCCATTTGACAGCCCCCTCATATATGCCAGTCTAGAACCGGCCCTTTACCCCTGCCTACATATACTGGGCACATATACCCCTGGCTACCTGTTCTGGGGACATCTATACCCCTGGCCACCTATTCTGGGGACACCTATAGACCTGGGGCTACCTATTTTTGGGGAACCACTGCTGTCAGATTAAATGTATTTTGGGGAACTGCTGCCAGATTATGTGTATGTTGGGGGAATCGCTGCTGCCAGATGACATCTATTTTTTGGGAACCACTGCCATAGTGTCTGTATTTTGGAAGAACCTCTGCCAGATTACGTGGATTTTTGGTGAAATGCTGTAAGATTACATGTATTTTGGGGGAAGGGGGGAAAACACTATGGCAGAGCTCAAACTTCCCTGGCAGACCTTTTACAGCAATACTAAAATCATGTTTATTTGGCCCCACCCATGACCACGCCCACATTCTGTTGCGTGACCACGCCCATTTTCCGGCGCAGATTTTGTCAGAAAAAAAATCTTTTGTCAGTACATTTTTAGGTATTTGTCAGTAAAAAATAACGTGAAAGGTTGGCAACACTGACTCAGACCTTAGATAGTTCCGGTGTGCTTTGATCTGGGGGGAAACCAGGGACTTCACACAAGACTAGGAATTGTTATTACTATTGTTATTATTGCTTGATTATCTGTGTATGACTCTGGCTCTCTTCTGACTATTCGTAGGCTATAAGATTCTGTACTTTTGCCCATCTGATCCTGTTGCTGACTCTGCCTGAAATAACTCTATCCTTCTGTCTGCCGATTTTGTACTGTATCCTCCTGTCTGTTGCCGAACCGATCTGTCTGCGAACACGGTAAATCCAGCGCTGGAGACTTGGGCGCAGCAGCGCAGGAGACGTGGGCGCAGCCGGCGCCACCATAGGCCGTAATAGGAACTACGGCTATCGCAGGCACAGGGAGTAACTTCAGCGCCGTCAGAAGACGGACCTGAAGTTGCTTTTAAAACAATAATTCGGCTTCCAGCAATTGCTGGAAGCCGAATTATTTCATTCCCCCACTATCCATGTCGGCCTGGAGGGGGAATAGTAATTAACACGGCCTGGACTTGTGCGGCAGCAGGATCAGTCATATACTGGCTGTGTCCTGCGCCCAAGTCTCCGGCGCCGTTCTCTCTCGTACGCTCTGTCTGACCTCTCTACTCACCAGTGAGCCCTTGTCACTGGTTAGGTTTCTTACTGAATGTACCCACCAGCTCCTCTGGTGAGGTTCTGTCAAAACTAATCAGTATTACTGTTGCACCATGCACTGTTGCACCATGCACTGTTGCACCATGCACTGTACACTTGCTATTACCTTGTTAGCTATACTTGCATTATTGGTGATTCTGCAGATCACCATATAATCAGGTATAGTGTCTGATTTATTGGCGATACTGCAGATCACACAATAACTAGACTTCTGTTTGCTACACCAGTCGTTCCAGAACAGCAGACCAAAAATGTCTATGGAGACACTATGCCACGGCCGTTAACGATCTTACCAATACGGTCAACACACAACAGACACAAATTAATTTATTGTCTGAGGTAGTGACCCGACTTCAAAAGACCAATGCATCAGTGTCATCCCCTGTAGTTAGTGAGCCCAGGATGCCTCATCCTGTAAGATTTTCAGGGCACCGGTCTGATTTTCGGAACTTTAAGCATCGTTGCCTATCATACTTTTGAGTTAGGCCTGGTATCTTCGGGTTCTGAGAGCCAGCGAGTTACCTTTATAAAAACTTTATTATCTGGTGACTCGCAGACTTGGGCTTACAGTCTCCCCACTGGTCATGAGGCATTAACATCAGTTCAAGAGTTTTTTAAAGCAATGGCTATTATATATGATGATCCAGATTTAGCTATGACGTCAGAGAGGAGACTCAAAACTCTCCGACAAGGGCATAACACTGTTGAAACTTACGCTGCTGAGTTTAGAAAGTGGGCGGTGTCAGCCAGATGGGGGCAGTATGCTTTACTAGATTGTTTTTTTTATCGGGGTTATCTGATGCTGTCGCTGATCTGATGTTAAGCCACCCAGAACCTAAAACAGTAGACGAGGCAATCTCTTTAACTGTCAAGATTGACCGTCGAAAGGCAAACTCGAGGTAAAGCGTCAGGAAGGCCTTCCTCTGTTCCTTTTTCTGCTCCTACCCTTTCTTCTCCTCCTCAGGACGAACCGATGCAAATCGGACAGTCCAAGCTCTCTGAGGTTGAGAAAAATAGGAGACGTACTGAGAGACTCTGCCTGTACTGTGCAGAGAAGGGTCATGTGGTACAAACCTGTCCCAGGAAGGCGGAAAACTCTATCGCCTAGGTGTAGCTGGAGGTACCAACCTAGGCGATTCTGTGTTACTTCTAAAGAATAGTCGCTTACTTCTCCCGTGTTCTATCACCTGGGAGTATCAAGTCCAGTCTACCCAGGCTTTTATAGACTCTGGTTCCGCAGCACATTTTATGGATTATGATTTTGCTGTTAAGTTTGGTTTTCCTCTTCTCTCTTTAGGGCGTCAGATTGTTGTTACTGCAGTGGATGATTAACCACTGCAGGGCAAACAACCTCTTTCTCAAACTCCTGTACTGTTGTGTCAAGTAGGGGCTTTGCATAAAGAACAGATACAGTTCTTTGTACACAAGATGGCTACGTCCACTGGTAACCTTGGTATGCCGTGGCTTCAAAAACATTCCCCTCAGATCGACTGGAGTTCCAGGCAATTGTTGAGCTGGTCCTCCTACTGCCATCATCATTGTATGGAAAAAGTCACGGTGTGTGCTACCAAGGTTCAAGTGGAAGGGTTGCCTATTCAGTATTCTGATTTTGTCTTTTGTCCCAAGGCGGCAGACAAACTTCCTCCTTATCAAAGTTTTGACTGCCCCATTGATTTGAGATCAGGTTGTATGCCCCCTAGAGGCCATTTATATAACCTTTCGGGGCCTGAAAAGCTTGCCATGCAGGAGTATATTAAAGAAAATTTAGCCAAAGGTTTCATCCGTCTATCTAGGTCCCCGGCCGGGGCAGGTTTCTTTTTTGTACAAAAGAAAGACGGTGGCCTTCGGCCATGCATCAATTAAAGAGAGTTGAATAAAATTACTGTAAAACATCGTTACCCTCTTCCTCTGATTGATGACTTGTTCGCTCAGATTACTGATGCAGGTGTCTTCACTAAACTCGATCTCAGAGGGGCATACAACCTGATTTGCATAAGAGAGGGTGACTAGTGGAAGACGGCGTTCAACACACCCGATGGGCACTACGAGTACCTTGTGATGCCCTTCGGGTTGTGCAACGCACCCACCGTCTTCCAGGAGTTGATTAACGAAGTCTTTAGGGAGGTTCTGGGGCGGTTCGTTCTAATCTACTTAGATTACATACTCATTTTCTCATCTAATATTGCTGAATACAGGGAACATGTGAAGTATGTTTTAAGGAAACTACGACAAAATTCCTTGTATGCTAAACTCGAGAAGAGTCTGTTCGAAGTTTCTGAAGTTCCCTTCCTGGGGTACATAATCTCCACCGCAGGACTCTCTATGGACCCCAGGAAGGTTTCTGCTGTCCTGGAGTGGCCCCAGCCTTTAGGGTTGAAGGCACTCCAGCGATTTCTTGGTTTCGCGAACTATTACAGGAAGTTTATCAAAGGATTTTCTTCTGTGGTCTCACCTCTCACTGAGCTTACCAAAACGGGGGCAGATACATACAATTGGTCAGCAGAAGTTCAGTCAGCATTTTCATCACTTAAAAAATTGTTCTGCTCCGCCCCCATTTTAAGACATGTGGACATTACTCTCCCATTCACTGTTGAGGTGGATGCTTCAGAGATCGGGGTTGGGGCTGTATTGTCTCAGCACTCCGGCCTGCAGGGAAGGTTGCACCCTTGTGCTTTTTTCTCTAGGAAGTTTTCCCCCGCTGAGAGAAATTATGATATTGGGAATCGAGAACTTTTGGCCATCAAACTTGCGTTTGAGGAATGGCGACATTGGCTCGAGGGGGCTGAACGTACTATCACAGTCTATACCGATCACAAGAACTTAGAGTATATTGAAGGGGCTAAACGCCTCAGTCCCAGACAAGCCCGCTGGACCCTGTTTTTCACGAGATTCAGATTCATTGTTACCTACAAGCCTGGTAGTAAGAACGTCAAGGCTGATGCATTATCCAGATGAGACAATACAGCCCTTAACTCCTGAAAGCATCCTCCCCTAGAAAGTGGTTCTGGCTGCTACTGAGACTTGGGAGGATTGGGCATCTACTCTGAAACCTTATCAGCTGGAGGTTACAGAAGGAAAACCTGATGGAGTTCTTTGTACCACTACAGTTCCGATTAAAAATTCTCCATGTTTTCCATTTTCATAAGAATGCAGGGCATCCAGGGGTTGCCAGAACGCAGGAGCTGCTAGACAGATGTGTTTGGTGGCCATCCATTGTGTCTGATTGTAAAGAGTTTGTCGAAGAGTGCTCTGTGTGTGCCAGGAGTAAGCCGTCCAGGCGTGCTCCTGTGGGTACTCTACAGTCGCTACCAGTGCCTGAACAACCATGGACCCATCGGTCTATGGATTTTGTGGGTGAGCTGCCCAGTTCTGAGGGGTAAACAGTCATCTGGGCGGTAGTCGATAGGTTCAGTAAGATGGCGCATTTAATTCCCGCTGGACGGACTCCCCTCTGCTCAGGAACTGGCAGAACTCTTTATTCACCACATTTTCCGGCTGCATGGTATCCCGGAGAATGTGGTGTCAGACAGGGGAGTTGTAACGTCTGAAACTGTGGCGGCTGCGGATGCGCAGGATAGATCTGCAGCCGCCTTTGTTCCTTGTTCACAGGCCTTATCCGTCCTGGTGGCGTCCAGCACGCCGGGAACTGCATTGTCTCTGGCTCATAGGGTCCCTGTGTCGCGCGGGCGCGCGTGGAGACAAGACCTTTATGCTGGAAGAGGGCGCGTCAGCTGACCTGCCGGTCGGCTGACGTCAAGAGTGACTCGCGCCGCTAGGATTTGCTGATTGGTAGGGGGCGTGGCGCTGGGCTCTCCTCGGCTTCTTAAGCCTTTACTGTTCATTGGCAACTGGTCTGCTGTTGCGAATACACTCATGTTAGCGCTCAGACCTAGTGAGGTTCCTGTTGATGATAGATGTATATGCAGCAGAGCTGGGACAAGGTCCTCCAGCACCCAAGGCTGAGACACCAAAGTGCGCCCCTCCATCCCTCCCACCCCAGCTGTCACACACTGATTGTTATTAGACTAAGAGGGCCACAGGGCCCACAACCTCCCCAACACCTTAATATCTAGTTATCTGGCTTGCAGTCACTGCTATGTATCCCCTTTTCTTATTTCTTTCTGCTTCAAACACAATTAGGAATGACAGCTGAATGAATTGTGCGCCCCCTCCTACACTGCGCCCTGAGGCTGGAGCCTCTCCAGCCTATGCCTCGGCCCGGCCCTGATATGCAGTGTTTGCAATATACATCTATCTATAGTTAGTTATTATTACATTGTATTCTGATAACCTGTGTATGATTCTGGCTACTCTCTGACCTTGCTATTGCTAACTATTCTGTACCTCTGCCTTTCTGACTTTATTTGCTGAACCTCTGCCTGATATTAACTACTCTCTTGCCTGCCGTTTTGGTACTGTCTCTGCCTGCCTGTTATCGTACTTTGCCTGTCTGACTACTCTACTAACCAGTGGGCCCTAGCCACTGGTGAGGTGCTCTGGCCATTAGAACCCATCAGCCTCTCTGGTGAGGTTCAGACTCACTTGTATAAGCTCCAGTGACTGTTAGTACCTTGCCAGCTCCTCTGACAAGGTCTTGCTAAACTAATTCAGTCACTTGTGCTGTTATTACCTTCCCAGTTCCCCTGGAAAGGTCTAGTTTAACTATTCAGTCATATGTACTGTCAGTACCTTACCAGCTCCTCTGGTAAGGTTTAGCCAAACTTCTTTAGTTCCTTCATTATTAGTACTTTCCCAGCTCCTCTGGTAAGGGTATTGTTAATTATGTTGATAGACCCTCCAGCTTATCTGGAGAAGTCTATACTGTTGCAGCTAGTACCCACCAGCTCCTGTGGTGAGGTCTAGCACTGTTCTCGCAGCTAGTACCCACCAGCTCAGCTGGTGAGGTCTAGCACTGTTGTTGCAGAAAGTACGCACCAGCTCCTATGGTGAGATCTATCCATTTATTCTACTGTTGCACCAAACACCACACCTTACTCTCAGCTAGCTATACTAGTATTATTTGTGATACTGCAGATGGGCCTGAGGAGAGATCTTGGGTACCATGGCATTGTATGCATGCGGAGGAACTTAAAGGGGAACTGAAGAGAGAGGTATATGGAGGCTGTCATGTTTATTTCCTTTTAATCAATACCAGTTACTTGGCGGCCCTGCTGGTCTATTTCTCTGCACTAGTATCTGATTAAAACCAGAAACAAGCATGCAGCTAGTCTTGTCAGATCAGACTTATAAGTCTGAACCACTGAAACACCTGATCTGCTGCATGCTTGTTCAGGGGCTATAGCTAATAGTATTAGAGGCAGAGGATCAGCAGGGCTGCCAGGCAACTGGTATTGTCTAAAAGGAAATAAACAGGACAGCCTCCATATACCTCTCTCTTCAGTTCCCCTTTAAGGAAAAGTTTCATGAATTGCATCCTGAGAAGCCAGGTAGACCGTTTCCGGAGTCCACGCCTCAAAGGGGGGGGGGGGGGGCGGTACTGTAACATTCTGTGGAGATGCAGCTGCTTCCTGACTGCCCACAGCTGGTTCAGTTTCCCTATCGGGCGTTTCTCCTGTCTCCTCTGCGTCTAGCACGCCGAGGGGATTGTCAGTGGCTCATAGGGTGGCTTTGTCGCGCGCGCACAGACAGGACCTTTATGTGGGGAGGAGGCGCGCCAGCTGACCTGCCGGTCGGCTGATGTCAGAGGAGACTCTCTGCAGCTCGGATTGGCTGATGGGTGTGGGTGTGGGCGTGGCCGAGGGGTCTCCTCCGCTTCTTAAGCCTACGAGATTCACTTGCAAACTGTCTGCTGTTGCGAATGCTTCATGTGAGCACTCAGATCTTAGATAGTTCCAGTGTGCTTTGATCTGGGAGGAAACCAGGGATTTCACACAAGACTAGGAATTGTTATTACTATTGTTATTATTGCTTGATTATCTGTGTATGACTCTGGCTCTCTTCTGACTATTCTTAGGCTATAAGATTCTGTACTTTTGCCCATCTGATCCTGTTCCTGACTCTGCCTGAAATACCTCTATCCTTCTGTCTGCCGATTTTGTACTGTATCCTCCTGTCTGTTGCCGTACCGATCTGTCTGACCTCTCTACTCACCAGTGAGCCCTTGTCACTGGTGAGGTTTCTTACTGAATGTACCCACCAGCTCCTCTGGTGAGGTTCTGTCAAAACTAATCAGTATTACTGTTGCACCAAGCACTGTACACTTGCTATTACCTTGTTAGCTATACTTGCATTATTGGTGATTCTGCAGATCACCATATAATCAGGTATAGTGTCTGATTTATTGGTGATACTGCAGATCACACAATAACCAGACTTCTGTTTTGCTACACCAATCGTTACAATAAGCCAATAGGTCACCTTCTCCAGCCGGCATAGCTTCAGTTAATCATCTCTTATAAGAGACCTTCATCAAATTTCCTACCCTCGGCTTATACTCGGGTCAACCATTTTTTCGGTGTTTAGGGGTAAACGTTGGGGGGTCGGCTTATACTCGAGTATATACGGTAATACAATTGTTCATCTCATTCGTTTATTTTACCCACGGCTGTCCTTTAACCAGTGTTAATAAATGACCAGTTTAACCAGTGTAATTGGCAATTCATGTTTGTTTAGACTGGAGTCTGATTATCTGATCTCCACACACATTCTGATTCAGTGGTTCTATTAAAGTAGGTCACTAGCAGCTCCTTCCATATGTCCCTCATTTCAGGTGTCTTTTAAAAGGTTATAGTGTACATTTGACAGAAATGTAAAAAAAAAGATCTATTTGAAGATATTTTTTTCTTTACAGTGTGCCCTTCATCTGTCTGCATTGCTAAAGGTGCTTACAGCTTGTCTTAAAAGTAAATTGCTTCCTCCCAATATAAAATGAGAAGTAGGTCACAAGGTCCTGATGCCAATTTGGAAGTTCAGGCCATTGTTTTCCTGTACTTTCATCAATTCTGCAAAGCTTGCCCTGTACTAGGAAGGGTCACCAGGCATGGTTCATTTTTTGCCATGAGTAGACATCACAGCAAATTAGACCAGCTGCCGGAGGCAAATGGCACCCGTAGATCATGCTTCTATATATATATGGAACACATGGTGATAACAAATGACACCTCTCACCTGCCTGACAAGTGTGTGTATTTAGGCACTCTACAAACAATGTGACCTGAAACTTTTGTGCAATTTCAGCACAATCTACGATATGGTAAAGCCTCTCTCTCAGTATTATCCCTAAACACACTACAGATACAAGGTCTGAGTTCAGGTCCACTTTAATGGCGAAAATACATATGAATACAAACTACAAATACCAATCATGCAAAAATAACCCCACTAAAAACATTAGGCAGTTGAAATAAAGCCACAAGTCCTAGTGGAGTGCTTGGAGGACTTGAAAATGAATTGTTTTGTTCGGGCCCACTTCACAAATATGACTTCCTATGTGTGACAAACCATGTAGGGAAGTAGGAAAACTTCTGCGATTTTAGTCACCCAGTGTGCATATATAATAGCCCGCCTCTGTGTATAAAGACATGTACGGTATTTGTAGTTTATATTCATATGTATTTCCACCATGTAAGTTGATGATTATTGATAGCTCTGAGCTCCCTATATATTTTTTGTACCTGTAAGCACCCTCCATAGGTGAGACGAGGTATTATAAGGTTGATATCCCGTACCTTGTTTTATGATTTGCTATTAATGTTTAAATCGGCCCATTGCTTTTAAATTTGTCAAGCGATCAGAAGGTCAAGGACATTTTCACAAGGTGGTTCATCCCTATTCACCAGCAAAGTATTGATTGGCAGGGGTGTTTCACGCAGGCACAGTAAGGACGACCTAGAAGTTGTCCTTCACCCTACGGGGACCCCAGGCCGGCGTCCTGCGAACTGAGCTGTCAGCATGGCACATTCAGCTGCAAGGGGCAGGAGGAAGCCCCAGGCAAGTAAATGGGCTTTCATTTAATTTGCCTGATGAATCCTTTAAGCAATGTCAGATCCTTACTCCTGACAGAATGATGCAGAGATGCAACCACTATACTATCATGGAGACAGTTCAATAACTCTGTTATACTTCAAGACCTGAGGAACTGAAAAGTTTTTTTTTTGGGGGGGGGGGGGGGTGTTGACACTTTTTAGCCTTTTTTTTAACAATCATTTTATTCAGAGTAAAATATAGCATACAGAAGCACAAACAAAATAAGACAAAATATAGGCAGAATCATAATAGCAAACTGGATGGGTATACTCGCACAAAATGCTATAGCCCAATGTAATAATTATATTGGCCCGTCTGCAATTCACTTTTTCACCTGAGTTCTCTCCTAGGAGATTTTTGGTACTTTCAATTTCGGAGTGCAAAAGCTATTTTAAACAGAAGATAAAAAATTATCTCCTAGAAGAAAACTTAGGAGAAAAGGTGAATTGGATCAGGCCCAATGGGTTACAGTACAGGGGTCTGATCAATGCAGTTTCCAGCAGCAACCAGTGACTCTTGGTCCACCTCCTTAGCATGATTTTTATTTTTTGGTCTAGGTTTGCATTTGCTGCCATAACTATTATTTCTACTACTTGTTTTTATTACCCCCTGCACCTATGTTATATTTTTACCAGTACTGAAATAGGAGTCTCATCTCTAGAATATGCATTAGTAGTCACCTTTTGTGTGATATCACCCAAATCTTTTGGTAATTACTAACGATTATGACAAGACACATTTATATCGCGCTTTTCTCCTGGCGGACTCAAAGCGCCAGAGCTGCAGCCACTAGGACGCGCTCTATAGGCAGTAGCAGTGTTAGGGAGTCTTACCCAAGGTCTCCTACTGAATAGGTGCTGGCTTACTGAACAGGCAGAGCCAAGATTCAAACCCAGGTCTCCTGTGTCAGAGGCAGAGCCCTTAACAAGTACACTATCCAGCCACTGGTGAAAAAGGAAACAGAGTGACTTAGATGCAGTGAAACATAGGAGCCTTGCTAAGCATCGCAAAGCTTCTCATGTAGAGACCAGTGCTGCTCGTAATGGAAAAATCTACGCTTACGGATCATTACGCGTAATTTTACGCTATTACGCATTACGCAATTACGGTTACGGCGTAGGAAATTATCTACGGTACATCACTGTAATTACGCGTAAACTTACGCAATTACGCGTAAGGATACCGTAATCAAGGCGCTTACACTACGATGTTACGCGTAGTGCCGTAATACCCATTAATGCGTATTTTTTGACGCATGCGGATGATATGTACGCAATAGCCGTCAATGTGACCGTTATTGCGTACATATCATTCGTATGCGTCAAAACGTACGCTTATACTGAAGGGCGGGAGAAGATACTATTGGTTGCTTAGGATGTTGACTGATTGGCTACTCTTAGAAAATGGGAGATTTTACGTTAGTAATTACACGTAAAATTACGCGTAAGTGTTCGTAAAATTACGCATGCCTAGCAATTACGGTAGACAGTGTAATTACGATACCACTTACGGTCTTACGCGTAAATAATTACGCGTAAGACCGTAAGTTACGCGTAAATTTACATTGAATTACGATGCGTAATTACGCTCATGCGTAATTTCGGCCCAGCACTGGTAGAGACAAAAATATCCTATCAAACAAACCACCAAGGATGCTCCTAGAAAACTGGCATAATATAAGTCAAGTACTTATGTGAGTTAGTCAGTTTATTTGTTTTCAGGTTTCATCATTTAGATCTTTGACACCCAATTTTCTGGTGTTAATTTTTCTCCAGCCACCTTGCTCTGAACTTTTCTAATCCTCTCACTTTCTTTTAGGTTTTCAGAATTGTTTGTTCTCAAACAATCAAAAGTATGAATATGGTTAATGTGGGTGATGTGCAGTCGCAGGAAACGGACAATAACATTTTCAGCATGGCCGTACTAAAATCCTATTTTATGTTCTAATAGTTATAGCTCATAAACCATTGAATCCATTTAGGATCTTGATTCACGTATGCATGCTCTATGGAGAAGTTCTGAGAAAAGTCACGCTAAGAATATTATCTGCTGTGAGTGTCACATCTCCTATGAGTTAATTTACATAATTACCTGGTGAATAGGATGTACTGAAAAGCAAACCACCAGTAGGGAAGAGGACACGGACATCTGGAGATTTAGACTGAGGATCTAAACCATTCATGTATGCTATGTTTCCTGTATTCAGTAGGTACAGGAGAAGAAATAAACAACAAAAAATCATGGGAAACCTAAAGAGAATGCAGTTTGTTCTATTCATATGAAGTGTATTGACCGGTAGTTGTTGTTCTTATATTCCTCAATCACCAATGAATATTTCATGCATATCAAATTATGCCAGAAAGTGGCGATCAGAACCATGTAGACTGAAATCTCTGAACTGTAATTTATGGCTATTGTAACCACAGATTACCTAATACAGCCAAGTTCAGCCAAGTAATGCACTGTAGAAGTTTCTGATTAAGTATATAGTGATGCCTCCACATATACATCTATCGTTTTTGGTTTGTTTTTCTTCCTAGTTCAAAAAGTATTGTGGTTTTGCCTGCTGAGTACTGCAACACTTTTTTAATTATATATTTCTTTGTGTAAAAAAAAATTGACATATCTACGACTTTGCACTTTTAGGCTGCTTTCACAGTAAGATGTTACAGGCGCACGTTAGTGCAGCCTGTAACGCAGCCTAACTCACAGCAATGAAAACTAAATGGGCTGTTCACAGTGCCCACGTTGCGTTACATTGTAACGCAATACGTTTAAACAAAGTGCTGCATGCTGTACGTTATCCGCGGCTAAGCTTCGTTAGACTGTTTGCACATGCTCAGTAATGTTGGAGGAGGAGGTTGTCGCAGGAGCCCTAGTGGTCAGAACGCAATTTGCCTTCCAGTCAGTTTCAGCACACGGATCATGCAAGCTGTGGTCGCGATCTTTGCGCAAAAACCGACAGAAATTTGGGCAGCAACCCGACCAGAAGGAAGCCTGTGAGGTACGGTAATTACAACTTACACACTATTTCAGGGTATCTGCCACCACCACTGGTATGGGCCAGTGGACCCGACTGACTGACTGGTCCTGCGAATAAAAACGGTTAAACACACTCTATTCTGTCTAGATATCAACAATAGTAGCGTCTCTTCAGAGACCTGAGTTCAGTTTCTGTGTATGCTGAATAATAGGGTAGCGGAACAGTGAATGACTTTGATAAAGTCTTTTATTCACTGGCAATATAAATAATTAATATATACAGACAATTATTAAAATCAACAATTATTAAAACAGTAATAGCCAGTATGAAAAATTAAAGAAAGGGAGAAAAAATGCTTAGTTGCATGGAAAGATGTCCTTTTGTGGGAAGAATCATAAAGTCCTTGGTAAAATCCTTTGTTTCAGATCAAAATTCAGAGTTCAGACCAGGTGGATGCCAGCATATCCTCAAGCTGGCACAGATGAGATCAAGATGATGTTTCAGGGTGGAGGACACTGAGTTTGCCTCCTTTTGCCATTCTTATGCCCCTGATCCAGTAGGAGGGAGTGAGGGCGGGAGCCACACACCCCTTAGAATATGAGATGAGTCCTCCCCTTGTCCTGGGGACCAGAAATCATATTTAACCATATATGGGCTCTATCTCACAGAACCATACAGGTCAGGGCAGATTTACTAACATTTTCAGGTCTGTCTCGATTTACCCAGCAGCCTGATACCAAACATGAGGGGTGGGACCCCTGTGGTATCATCAGGGCATTTTCAAACTGCCTAACTGGCTGTCTTTACCTCAGAATGTTCTGAAACTTCCTCAGAACCAGCGCCAGATAGGGCCAAGCATGCTCTGTTCGTTTGGAGAGTCTGCCAGCCTGGCAACACAGAACATATGACACATTTAGCAGGTTATGGAATATGAGATACATCTGGGATTTACAGCAGGTCATTCCCAGGCAAAGGCTCTTTGAAGTTTGGGGCAGCAAGCTACGTGTCAGCTCCCCTGCTGGGAGGGAGCCAGAATGTCTGACTTTTCCCCAACTAAATTGTTTCTGCCATCGTGCTTATCAACTATATCTGATGGATGGGCCATCAGCACAGCTTGAAGCCAGGGACACTCTGCAGCAGGCTAGTGCCTTTTGGTTGAAGGAGAGAAAGAGAAAAAAAAGAAAAAACCCCCAGAAAATGTCAGTTCTGTTCGCTGCAATGACCAGCAGGTCTGACCAAGAAATCGGAGAAACCGACGGCGAATCTTCCAGATTCGCCTACGTTCCTCCCGGCTGTTCCGTGACAGCTGGGAGAAAGGGAAATTCTAGGTTGCTACAGGTAGTTCCTACACAACCAATCCAGATTCTATTGATCTGAACCGCAATCGATGCAGAGAATAGAGTGCGATCGCATTTTCTTCACGGGTGGTTCTAGGACGCGTCTGCGGCCCCGCAACCGTCCGTGACCGAGGTCTCCCCTCCTCCTCCATGGCCAGCCACATGGCTAATTACTATTCACTGCACTGTGTGACGTGCAGTGTTTACTTCCTGGAGCGGCCGCTTTGTGCGGCGATTGGCTGGCGGGACCACGTGATGCCGCATGCGTCCAAAAGTACGCATCACGGCATCACGGACGCATGAAGTGCCGCATAACGCGGCTCAATCTGACGTCCAACTTCAACCCCACTATGCGTTGCATTAGGGGCACGTTATGCGACCTTAATGTGGCATCTAACGCAACGTCTTAGTGGGAAAGAAGCCTTAAAGAGGACATATAATAATTACGGTAGTAGCAGAACATAAACATTTTTTCAGAATACCCATTTTTACCTTAATGATCCTGTTTTCTGCGTCAGATATACTTTTTTAATCTATATTGCTGTATGTTGGCATGTAGCTCTGCCATTTCAGTGATGTTTAGCCCTAGGCTACGATGTGATGGAGTGTTCTTCCTCAGAGCACTCTGGGAGATCAAGTGATGTTCCTGGTTACAGAGGGGAAAAAAATTCCAGTGATTCATCTTGCTTGGCAGTAAAGATGCCAGCATCACTGAGGCTGAGTTCACATATGACATAGCATGAAAGGCTGCGTTTTACGTCATGTTTTATGTTAATGTTGTGTGCGGGTTTTTTTTTGTGCATTTGCGATGCGTTTTTCATGTTTTGCGTGCGTTTTAATGCATTTGGGGTTTGTATATACAGAACGCATGTGCGTTTTGTATGCGTTTTCCATGCAGTTTTATATCTCCATTTATGCAAATCACTTGGAAGACAACAGGAAGCAAAAATACAGCAAAAACTTTTTTGGGGGAAAAAGGCATATAACAATGAATGGAAAACACATAAATGTATACCATTGCGTTTCCATTGACTTTCATTAAGTGCGTTTTGGCAGCTTTCCTGCATAATGTTCAACAAAACCAGCGTTTAAAAAAAATGCAGGTTATAAAACGCATATCCGTTTTTATATGTGTTTTTTCCTGCGACCCATAGATTTCCATTAGCAGTAAAAACGCAGCGTTTCATGCAACGCTAGCATTTCTGCTATGTCTGCACCCTGCTAAAGTTTAGAATGTTTGTTTGTTTTTAAATCTTTTTATTATATCAGGGTGAGGTAAAATTTTACAATAGGCAAACATTGACTTAAAGGGACACTTAAGTCAAACAAAAAAAATGAGTTTTACTCACCCAGGGCTTCCAATAGCCCCCTGCAGCTGTCCGGTACCTTCGCCGTCTCCCTCCGATCCTCCTGGCCCCACCAGCAGCCACTTCCTGTTTCGGTGACAGGAGCTGACAGGCTGGGGACGCGAGTGATTCTTCGCGTTCCCAGACACATTAGCACCCTCTATGCTGCTATATGGTATATGATATATGCTATAGCAGCATAGATGGCGCTATTGTGGCCAGGAACGCGAAGAATCACTCGCGTCCCCAGCCTGTCAGCTCCTGTCACCGAAACAGGAAGTGGCTGCCGGCGGGGCCATGAGGATCGGAGGGAGACGGTGAGGGCACCGGACAGCTGCAGGGGGCTATTGGAAGCCCCAGGTGAGTAAAACTCATTTTTTTTGTTTGACTTAAGTGTCCCTTTAATGACTTATAAATGAATATTGTAAAAATAAGCAATTGTATTCATTAAATGATAAGCAGCAAGAGTGCCAAACCACTAATAGCCAATTACAGCAGCTCCTGAAAATACAGCACTTTTGCAGGTTATCAGGTGATGGGCATATTCTGTGACGAGTTCATGTAAACACGGATTTGTGACAGTGCATCATAGCAGAAAGAAGTATGTAAGCAGCTACAAATCAGTTTATATTAAATCAGACTTGAGGGCCATCCGATCTCAGACCCTCATTTCTATTAGTCCCTTTGTAATGTTCAGCCAGTAATTGGGTGCTTCATCCTTATTTCACATGGCTCCATGTTTGATCCTAATTGTTAATAATCCTAATTTTGACATGTTTGCCTTGTTATACTTATTGTGGTGTTTTCTTCTTAATTGCATCCTAATGGCAAATATGGCCTTATTTATCAGCTGTCGCGAGCTAAATACGTTAATAAAACAGATTTGTGTATTATAAAAATTTCAATACAAACCAAATACAAAACTTCATTTAGATCAACATGGTCATAAGGTAATTTCCCCTTAAAGACCCCAAACCCCTAAAACCAATACGCTGGACAGAACCGAGGAGTGCTCCTAGCAGTCAATACTGGCTCTCAATCACCATGCCAGACACACCTCAGATAAATCGATCTAATAGTATAGCATGCCACTTAGGGCTGGTGCACACCAAGAGCTTTTCTGAGCATTGTAAAAAATGCTAGCGCTTTGAAAAGCGCTGGCTAATGTATTTGAATGGGATGGGTCACACCAGAGTGATGTGCTTTTTTTTTGCAAATGCGGGTCCTGCAGCATTTTTGCGAATTTCTTAAGCGATTCAGAATCCATGTTAAGTATAGGAAAGTGTAAAATCGCTCTGAAAAGCGCGAGATCAGAACAATTTCCACGCGTTTTAGTTAGAGAAGCTGTTCAGGTACAGCTCTACTGTAACAAAAAATAAAAAAACGCTCCAAAAATCGCTAGGCTTGATGCTGAGCGCTTTTTGGTGTGCATTGGCCCTTAGTGGTAAGCAGGAAGCCACTGCTTGAGGTGTCCTTCTGTTTAGTTTAATTGCAACAAGTTGGTAAACAAAGTCCCTTTAAGTACTGCCTGATTCACAACACCAGGCTGCCAAACACCATTCTTGCAGCACTGCACTGCACGATCTTCCACGTCTTGTTTACAGCACTAGCTGTCAGTTTCCCAGAAGGGACAGTTGTAGTTCACACCTGTAAACAGCTTACCCCTTGTAGATCACTCACCACTCCAGCAAGGACTTCTCCCTAGTGGGGATCCAGGCACTGATGAATTACACAGGCTGCGGTGTCCTACAGTTCACAGGTACCTGCTACTGAATTGCTGACTGAGCCCAGAGCAAAGCTCACAACGGACTAACGCCATCGGTATCCCACGTTTCACGCCAGGGAATCACTCCTTCAGTCCAGAGTATGTCACCACGCCCACATGTGCGACGCCTACTGGTGATGTAGGCTTAGTCAGTGTGATGCTGCTGTTGTATCTTTGTCTGCACCTTTTTGCTTCTGGTTCAGTAGTCCCATACGTTGACCTTTAAAGGGAACCTAAACTGAGAACGATATGGATTTTTCCTTTAAAAATAATACCAGTTGCCTGACTCTCCTGCTGATCCTGTGTCTCTAATACTTTTAGCCACAGCCCCTCAACAAGCATGCAGATCAGGTGCTCTGACTAAAGTCAGCCTGAATTAGCTGCCTGCTTGTTTCAGGTGTGTGATTTGGCCACTACTGTCGCCAAAGAGATAAGCAGGACGGACAAGCAACTGGTATGGTTTAAAAGGAAAAATCCATATCTCTCTCAGAAGGTTCCCTTTAACTACTCAATTAGAACTCCTAGGGCCATATGCAATTCACTTTTTCTCCTGAGTTTTCGCCTAGGAGATAATTTTTCATCATTTAAATTAACTTTTTAGCACTTTGCAATGGGAAAAAAAGTATCAAAAAGTAGATGAAAAAGTACTGGCAAATTTATTTTGAGTATTTGCTTGCTTGCTGGTGGTATAAAGGGCATTTTATTTACGTAAAAAATATCACATAGGAGAAAACTCAAGTGAAAAAGTGAATTGCATATGGGCCCTAGTTTGTTGAATTACAGTATCTGCAATAACTGCGATTGTGCAACATCCAGGATGCCAGTACTACTAGTTTTACTTTTATTTGCATCTTTATTTTACTATATTTTAGCTTACTCATATTCTATGTTTATTTTAACTTGATTCATACAGCCCAGCATCGTAATCCTCGTCATTCCACCTTATGTTTGAATGTGACACAGTGATTTATGCGTCTCTTTATTTGTTATGCTGTAATTTAATAAATAAACTGATGTAAATAGTGATCAGTAATCGTTTAAAAAATATCTATAAGATGAAAAATGAAAATGGTAGCCCCTTTAAAGTAAACCCGAGGTGGAAATAAACCGATGAAAGAAACAATTATATTTTTCCTCCTACTCCTAAAAATGACTTTTTTTAGACATCCCAGGATTTTTTTATATTTAACCACTTTACCCCCACGAGTACGAATTTCTCCATCCCTTATTCCATCCTTTAACCCCCAGGGACGGAGAAATCCGTACTTTCCGCGCTCCCGTCGCTGCCCGCGCTCCCGCTCGCTCTACTGCGTACTCCTGCCGGTAAACACGCCGCCCGCCGCTGGCCCGGAGATCAATGAACAGGAAAATCCATTCCTATTCGTTGATCTAAGCCCCGCAATGATCCGCTGCTTATCCGATAAGCCGCGCAATCATTGTGAAAAAAAAAAACTCTCAGCCTCCTAGTACTTCCTGCAAGGGTCCGGAAGGACGCTTGCAGGTTGTATTAAACAAAAAGTTACTGTTGCCATCTTGTTGCCAAATAGTAAGTTACATCCTAAAGTATTTTTTACATAGAAATAAATTAGTGTAAAAAAAATTACAATTAAAAAAAATACATAAATAGTTACCTTAGGGACTGAACTTTTTAAATATTTATGTCAAGAGGGTATAATCTGTTACTTTATAAACTATGGGCTTGTATTTAGGGATGGACGCAAAACTGAAAAAAAATGCACCTTTATTTCCAATTAAAATATTGGCGCCAAACATTGTGATAGGGACATAAATTAAACGGTTTTATAACCGGGACAAATAGGCAAATAAATTTAATGGGTTTTAATTACAGTAGCATGCATTATTTAACCACTTAAGCCCAACTGGACGAGATTTCTCGTCCAGTTGGGCTGCGCGCACTCCCGCGGGTCACGCGCGCTCCCGCGGGCCCCCACGTGCGCGCCCCCGCTGCTGGCCGCTAGCCCTCCCGCGGGCCCCCCCGTGCGCGCCCCCCGCTGCTGGCCGCTAGCCCACCGATCAGTAAAAGGGATTATAAATCCCTTTCGCTGATCGGACCCCCCCCCCGGAGAAAAGCCGACAGCGTCTCTTCAGACGCTGCGGCTTTTCTGAGCTCTGGTCTCCTTTCTTCTGCCTGGGAGCGAGATCGATCGCTCCCAGGACTTTTTGATTCTGGCCATCTTGTGGCCAAATAGCAAATTACACCTAAAAAAAAAGTTTTAAAAATAAACATATAAATATATTAAAAAAAAACCCTGTTTACCTCCCACACCAAAAAATACCCACATACAAGTTTAAATAAAAAAAAAAAAATTACAATAATAAAAAAAAAACTAAAACATAAATAGTTACCTAAGGGTCTGAACTTTTTAAATATGCATGTCAAAGGAGTATATCAATATGATTTAATAAATTATGGGCTTCTAAACAGTGATGGACGCAAAATGGAAAAAATGCACCTTTATTTCCAAATAAAATATTGTCACCATACATTGTGATAGGGACATAATTTTAACGGTGAAATACCCGGGGCATATGGGCAAATACAATACGTGAGTTTTAATTATGGAGGCATGTATTATTTTAAAACTATAATGGCTGAAAACTGAGAAATAATGAATTTTTTCCATTTTTTTCTTATTCTTCCTGTTAAAATGCATTTACAGTAAAGTGGCTCTTAGCAAAATATACCACCCACAGAAAGCCTAATTGGTGGCGGAAAAAACAAGATATAGATCAATTAATTGTGATGAGTAGTGATAAAGTTATTGGCAAATGAATGGGGGGTGAAAGTTTCTCGGATGTAAAAAAATTTCAACCCTTCGGGCTTAAGTGGTTAAAAACTATAAAGGCCGAAAACTGAAAAATAATAAATTTTTTCCCACATTTTTTCCTATTTTCCCATTAAAACACATTTAGAATAAAATTCTTGGCATAATGTCCCACCTAAAGAAAGCCTAATTGGTGGCGAAAAAAACAAGCTATAGTACATTTCATTGCGATAAGTAATGATAAAGTTATAGACGAATGAATGGAAGGAGCGCTGAAAGGTGAAAATTGCTCTGGTGGTCAAGGGGTAAAACCCCTCAGTTGGGAAGTGGTTAAACACTTAGAAAGTAGATTGAATGTTTTGTTGTCTCGGCTCAGTTGCAGTCTATTAAGTATCCCTAAATGAAAATATATAAACTATATTGACCCTTTCTCTCTCCCTCTGCTCTCAGAAATATGTAGAAAAAATGTATTCTGCCAGGAAAACGTTTATGGCCGTAATTTATCAGTGATGTTTAGTATTATCCTGACAAGGTACTGACAAGACAAAAGCTGTCACTTCCATCCTTAAAATTAAAAAATTAACTCTTTCATGCAGCAAAATAAAACAAGTAAAACACCCTGGTTATTAATGTTTAGTACTGTACATACACACAGGGTCGGACTGGGACACTAAGGGCCCACCAGGAAAGCTTTAGCCTGCCCCCTCCACTCCCCCTCAATCCCCCCCCACCTCCTCATTTTGGGCTCACATGCGCATGTACTCTAGAAATGTTGCACTATATATATATATATATATATATATATATATATATATATATATATATATATATATATATATATATATATATATATACATACATACATACATACATAATTTAGTAGGATATTAGATTATGGTAGAGAATAGATTGTGAGCACTTCTGAGGACAGTCCCCAACAGTGAGATGTCCACATGCGGCGCATGCAACAAAAATAAATGGGTGTCACCATGCACTGGAACATGGGCGTGGTCATGATGGGTCATGGGCAGGCTTAAAAAAGCACAAAATAACAAAAAAAATACACAAAATAAGTAGCGGTGTTATTCAGAGATTGGGTCCGACCAGATACATTTTAGATAAATCATGATAATTCATCAAGTAGTCAAATGCCGCAAAATAAAAATATTAAGTAGTCCAGTGCTGTCCAACCTCGCGGGCATGGAGTGCCATTTTTTTCCAAGCTACATGGTGGAGGGCTAACCCCCCCCCCCCCCCCCCCAAGAAATCTAGCAGCAGATTTCCCCACAAAATGCAATCAGATTGGCAGCAGATTCCCCACGAAATGCAATCAGATTGGCAGCATATGTCCCCACAAAATGCAACCAGATTTGCAGCAGATTTCCCCACAAAATGCAACCAGATTGGCAGCAGATTTCCCCACAAAATGCAACCAGATTGGCAGCAGATTTCCCCACAAAATGCAACCGGATTGGCAGCAGATTTCCCCACAAAATGCAACCAGATTGGCAGCAGATTTCCCCACAAAATGCAATCAAATTGGCAGCATATATCCCCACAACATGCAATCAGATTTGCAGCATATTTCCCCACAAAATGCAATCAGAATGTCAGCAGATTTCCCCACAAAATGCAATCAGATTGGCAGCAGATAACCCAAAAAAGAGAGGGCCTGGTGGGCAGGTCTATAGGTGTCTCCAGTTTAGGTAGGCAGGTCTATAAGTGTCCCCAGTATAGGTAGCCAGGTCTATAGGTGTTCCCAGTTTAGGTAGGCAGGTATATAGGTATCCTCAGTATAGGTAACCAGGTCTATAGGTGTCCCCAGTATAGGTAGGAAAGTATATAAGTGTCCCCCTTTTAGGTAGGCAGGTCTATAAGTGTCCCAGTAATGGTGCCCCCAGCCTAGAAGGGGGGGCAGTGGGCACAGAATGGCGGGGAGGGTTGGAAGCTTTCCCCCCTCACCTGGAGCCCCCCTTCCATGCTTCCCCCTCCAAAATTGCAGCCAGCGTGGCAGAGAGCTCTGCGTGCCGCTGCTGGTCTTCTGCACTGCACTGTCCAATCACGCTGTCACAGGAAGTACAGTGAGAGCATGATTGGACAGTGTCAGTGAAGAAGACCAGACCAGAGGCACGCAGAGCTATCGCTCTTGGTAAGCCATTCCCTGCTGCTGCCCCTGGCTGGCTGCAATTCTGGAGGGGGAGCGCGAAAGAGGGGGCCCTAGGTGAAGGGGGCGGGTCCTACTGGGTGGGGCCCACCAAGGGAAAAAAACTGTACTAATGTGGCCCAGTAGGGGCACAGCATACACATGTTTATCTCATCATGTCACATGTCGCCTCGGGTACACTTTAAAACCATATACAGATAAATGCAATTGTTAAGCAAATGAAACACATGTAATAGTATTTACAATACAAATTACTGGTAATTAGTTTTAGATACAGATACACCTGTGCTTATTCAGGAACAAAATTATTAACCTATACTATGCAGCTTCATGTTTAATATCACAGAAATGGGGAGTGAATTAGTGTTGGAGCTAGAATTCTGCATCATGTGGTTCGGGGCTTGAACACACGTATTCAGCAGGGAACAGCAGGACAAGGGTGTGTTACATAACATTAACTCCAATACCTGCTCCTCCCAGCTTGGAAGAAGGAAGTATGAAATGTATCCTGTCCTGGTGTTCCATGTTGAAGTGGTGCTGAATGCATGTGCGTGGGTCCCGTACCACGTAGTGCCGAATTTAAACACCAAAACTAGAG
Organism: Hyperolius riggenbachi; assembly: GCF_040937935.1. Classification (NCBI taxonomy): domain Eukaryota; kingdom Metazoa; phylum Chordata; class Amphibia; order Anura; family Hyperoliidae; genus Hyperolius; species Hyperolius riggenbachi. Next base: position 212,454,003 of record NC_090653.1, read on the forward strand.
ATACTGCTCTTTATACTTGGGCTTCATAGACTGTAGTGCTGCTGGCAAAATGTTATAGGAGTAAGTAAAGCAAGCTGCATTTTTTTGCCATTTTTCCCTTTACAATAAAGATCATTTAAAATAATTGTGTTTCAAATGTGACCAAAAAGTTCATCTTTCCCACCTAAACAGTGAAACTTTTGCATAAGTGCACAGAGTAGTTAAACCATATTGCAATTGCGTCTAGGCATGGCAAATTGGTCTTTGTTGGGATGAAAAACCACCTGTCATAAAGGGGTTGCATTTGAATTTCTGTCAAGGAAATTAGACTGTACTGGTATTACTCTTGCTAGGCTGTAATCAACTAAATACTATCTTTATTTTTCATTAAAACCTGCATTTGTTGTCCTCAATTGTTCTCTGAGCAGGAGGAGTCAGAGGAACTCTTTTATACTCCATATAACCTCTGTGTTTGTTTACATATTTCCTTGGGAATAGGATTGGACATTGCTGTGGTGAACAGTGTAGGGAGGGCATGGAATTCTGGAACACTGGAGAGCAGGTCAGGTCAAGGTCCTCCAGCATACAAGGCTGAGACACCAAAGTACGCCCCTCCATCCTTTCCACCCCAGCCATCACACAATGATTGCTATTAGACTAAGAGGCGTTCCAGGGCCCCCAACCTCCCCCAACACCTTAATCTCTAAATATCTGGCTTGCAGTCACTGCCATGTACCCCCTTTTCTTATTTTTCTCTGCTTCAAACACAATAAGGGAATGATAGCTAAGTGAGTTGTGTGCCCCCGTCCTACACTGCGCCCTGAGGCTGGAGCCTCGAGTCTCTCGCCTCAACCCGGCCCTGCTGGAGAGAACTGATTCTAAATAGTATGATTGCTGAACTCTGCTGAGATAGCATAATGGCAATTTTGGGCTCAGATAAAGTATTAAAACTGATTTTATTTTATAATACAGTATGTTCTGTCTATCATTGGGGCAGAGGTTAAATATAGGAAAGTATGTATGGGTGTGTGTGTGTGTGTGTGTGTATATATATATATACATATATATATATATATATATATATATATATATATATATATATATATATATATATATATATATATATATATTATATGTATGTGTGTGTGTAATGGCCTACCCAGTCTTCTCACACTAGTTTAAAACGTGTGATTGAATATTGAAACCTATTATAAAGGTCATTTAACTTATGAATTTCATAATAATTTTAATTTGTATGCTTAATATGATGGTCACAAAGTTATGCCCTTTACATCCTTTTCTTTGCATTTATTCTTGGATGATTTTTATATACGTTTAAGTGTTCTAGCATAATTCACCTTCTGTGCTTCAAGCTGCACCAGAAGATTAGAGAACCATGTGACAGATGGCTCCTTATGAACTGGTTCATGGGCTATAAATAGCCTTTAAACAGAGCAAGTAAAGTAAAATAAATCTTGTTCTTCAGCGGGAACTATTATTATTATTATTTAGTATTTATATAGCGCCGACATATTACGCAGCGCTGTACAGTGTATATATATATCTTGTCACTAACTGTCCCTCAAAGGAGCTCACAATCTAATCCCTACCATTGCCATATGTCTATATTATGTAGTGTAAGTACTGTAGTCTAGGGCCAATTTTAGGGGGAGCCAATTAACTTATCCGTATGTTTTTGGAATGTGGGAGGAAACCGGAGTGCCCGGAGGAAACCCACGCAGACACGGAGAGAACATACAAACTCTTTGCAGATAGTGCCCTGGCTGGGATTCGAACCAGGGACCCAGTGCTGCAAGGCGAGAGAGCTAACCACTACGCCACCGTGCTGCCCATGATTTGTTATTTTTGTTGTGTTGTTCCCAATAGTATTGAGTTTTCACACATCTTATTTCTGTCCTTTCTGCTAGTTTCTAGGTATGGCACAAACCATATGAGTTTGTGGACTGCAGGTTCCTTTCCTTGCAGGATTTAGGTCGAGTTCAGCACCAGGAGGAGCCTGGAAGGTGAAGTTCTGCAGTAAGGAGGTGAAGAAGAGGAACAGCTCCATTTTGGCCAAAGTTTCTCCAGCACAACTTCTTTTACCTATTGAAAATGGGATGAAGGCCTCGTTCTTTTTAAACTTCCCTTCTGCATCCAGAAAATGTTCCGGGTAGAATTCGAGGTTTCTCAAAATAGGCTTCATCTATGAGCACAGAGTACAGTACTGGGAAGATAGTCATGCCCTTTGGGATAAAATATCCTTTGAACGTGAGATCTTTAGTTGCATGTGGAACACCATTAGGTGCAATACTACCAAACCGTTGTATCTCGTGGATGACTGCATCAGTATACGGCATCCCCTTCCTGTGCTCTGGCTGAGGCGGAGCTGTGCCGATAACGCTATCAATCTCCTTCTGGACTTTTTCTCCTCCCAGGCATAGCAGGCACAGGAGCTGCAGCAGCAGGCTGGACACTGGAGATCTCTGCATGCTGGATGATGAGGTTGGATGATGAGGCTCAGGTGGGGAGCTGATTCTCTGAGCTGCTTGTTGAACACAAGATGGCTTTCTTGCTCTGCAGCTGCTGATGATTGTGGAGTGATGATGAGCCAGCTGCACCTCCCTGGATTCCTGCAGCCTCCTCCTCTCAATGGACAAGAGTTAAGAAATAAAGAAAAGGAAGGGAGGGGACATAATTTGTAGGGTAGTGGACAGAGGACTTTCAGTGCTTATGACTTTATATAGACTTTATTTTCACGCCTAGCTGTGACAAGTATCTAATGAAATACAGCAGTCTTCATCAGTCGCAATATTAAAATCAGTGAATAACATTGATTATATTTTTACAGTGGCATCTTTCAACTGGCATGATATACAGTAACATTGCTCTAATTTGCTAGGTCGACATCCGACTCGACTGTAGGGAGGAAGTTGGGCTGTCCCATGAAGCAGAATGTTGCTCCTCCCACTACTGCCCCTAAAAGCAACATAGCTGCCTCCCTACCCACCTTCACTGAGAGAGAATGGTATGGTTGAGCAGCATTTGGACTGCAGCTGAAATTCCTCCTTGCAGTTTGGTTCGATGCCCATTTTTATAGTGGGCTACTGGCAAAACAGGATGGCATTTCTCAATGAAATTATGCTTTGTGTAACCCCCTGCCCCCTCGGCCTATTTAAATGACCTATTTTAATTTCATTTAAGGTGCACTTTAGCTCCCTTCACCACTTGCATGCTGGGTGCAACGCAAGTGGCCGTAGCAACACATCACACTTGCGTTGCTCTGTGATTCTCTTTGATGTGGTGCAGATACTATTCCTTTATAATGAATGGAAGTGCACTGCGTTTGCAAAAAATGAATGCAACCATGCATTGCATTACTGTGATGAAGCGTAACGCATGGTTGATAGTCAATGCACTTCTGATGCCCTTGCATATTGCATACACCGTGCTTTGCTGAAAATATGGTCAGCTTTTATGACTGGGTGGTCATACAGATATTCAATTTACAAGTGAATTTTCTTACATGAGACCTGAAACAAAATATAAAATAACAATTTTATACATGTCAAGAGATGGCTCTGCATACCAAAGAGCCTTCCTGGTCCTCTCCCCATTCCTTTGTTTCTGTGTCATCCCCAATGGAAGCGATCATCCAGCTAAGTTGACTAACTCTTCAGCATGGCTTGTGCAGATTTCATAAGTACTCCCATCCCTAAGTACTTTCAAAGAGACAGATTCACCAAAGAACATTGAGTAAAATCTAGGAACTTTTATTCAGCACATCCGACAGACAGAAAGGCAACTGATGCTTTTCAGACACGCAGGTCCTTAGTCATAGCTTGAGTCTGGGCTCACAGATATGCAGTGTGGATGCGCTCATCTTCAGAAGTACTCAGGCATGCGAGTACTTCCAAAGGCTGCACAAGCAGTTGCAAAGACCCTAGAACAGGGGTCGGCAACCCGCGGCTCCGGAGCCGCATGCGGCTCTTTTTCATCTTCGCCGCGGCTCCTAGGCGGCTCCGGTGTCAGTGGCTGCGGCGCGCGTGACGTGTGCTGTTGTCGCTGGCCGGCAGCCTATCAGAGAGGCCGCCGGACCAGTGCAGTGCAGGGCTTCGGGCGGCCATTTTCCCGTAGCCCTGCAGGCAGGACATGACGTAGGAAGAGGATCGTGGGAGTTGCGCGCCACAAGGTCGGGACCGGAGGTCGGGACAGGAGGAGATCGTGACAGGAGGTCTTCTGACTAGGTGAGTAAATGGGTTTTTTTTTCAGATCTGCTGAAGGATTGTGCACATGGGGGTCAGATCTGCTGAAGGATTGTGCATATGGTGGTCAGATCTGCTGAAGGATTGTGCATATGGGGGTCATATCTGCTAACGATTTGTGCATATGGGGGTCATATCTGCTAACGATTTGTGCATATGGGGGTCATATCTGCTAACGATTTGTGCATATGGGGGTCATATCTGCTAACGATTTGTGCATATGGGGGTCATATCTGCTAAGGATTTGTGCATATGGGAGTCATATCTGCTAACGATTTGTGCATATGGGGGGTCATATCTGCTAACGATTTGTGCATATGGGGGTCATATCTGCTGAAGGATTATGCATATGGGGGTCATATCTGCTGAAGGATTGTGCATATGGGGGTCATATCTGTTAACGATTTGTGCATATGGGGGTCATATCTGCTAACGATTTGTGAATATGGGGGTCATATCTGCTAACGATTTGTGCATATGGGGGTCATATCTGCTAAGGATTTGTGCATATGGGAGTCATATCTGCTAACGATTTGTGCATATGGGGGGTCATATCTGCTAACGATTTGTGCATATGGGGGTCATATCTGCTGAAGGATTATGCATATGGGGGTCATATCTGCTGAAGGATTGTGCATATGGGGGTCATATCTGTTAACGATTTGTGCATATGGGGGTCATATCTGCTAACGATTTGTGAATATGGGGGTCATATCTGCTAACGATTTGTGCATATGGGGGTCATATCTGCTAACGATTTGTGCATATGGGAGTCATATCTGCTAACGATTTGTGCATATGGGGGTCATATCTGCTAATGATTTGTGCATATGGGGGTCATATCTGCTAACGATTTGTGCATATGGGGGTCATATCTGCTAACGATTTGTGCATATGGGAGTCATATCTGCTAATGATTTGTGCATATGGGGGTCATATCTGCTAACGATTTGTACATATGGGAGTCATATCTGCTAACGATTTGTGCATATGGGGGTCATATCTGCTGAAGGATTGTGCATATGAGGGTCATATCTGCTAACGATTTGTGCATATGGGGGTCATATCTGCTAACGATTTGTGTATATGGGGGTCATATCTGCTAACGATTTGTGAATATGGGGGTCATATCTGCTAACGATTTGTGCATATGGGCGTCACATCTGCTAACGATTTGTGCATATGGTTTTGCGGCTCCCAGTTTTTTTCTCTTTTCGGAAACGGGTCCAAGTGGCTCTTTATGTCTTAAAGGTTGCAGACCCCTGCCCTAGGCTATGACCTCTTTGGCCTAGGGACCCGAAACTCACCAGTTATGATCCCCCTAACAGTTCCTACAATGCTAGAAAATTTGCCACTGCTGAGCCATTGCCCTTTGAAAAGATTTGAGATTTTGGAAAGTGAAATAGGGGCCTAATGAAAGCCTATGGGGGATTTTACCATTTTTGCAATATGCCTTCTACCTGCATGAGTCCTTTGGACTCTTGGCTCACACCATCATCTCCAGATGCTGACTGCTCAGGGTCAGGATCCAGGGAGGTTTGTATAACGCCTCCCAAACCATCATGTATCTGCACAGCCCCTGACAACGGCAACACCTCCACAGGTAAAGTTTTAACGTATTTGCCACCATCTTTGACTGTTAGGGAAGCTTTATCATCTTTACATACATTATCCACCTCTGTCTTGGAAGATTCCCTCCCGACAATCACCTCCAAGATTGTATCTTCATCAACTTCAGGTTTAACATGCACAGCTGTAATTTGCTCAGTAGGTTGATGCATGGCAGGTAAGAGAGACGCCTGACCAGAATGCTCCTCAGGCGTACTGCCTTTTTCCATAACCACGCAATCTCCCTCACCTCCGTTCAGATATTCATCATCACTGTTTGCTAACATGGCTTGGAACCTCTGACGACACACCAGGGCCTCACTCATAGGTCCCCCGTAAGCTTTCAGGCCCTCAAGCACAGCCTGCTGCTCACGGATCCTCTGTCTCAGGCTTACCAGTTCAGGGTCCATATTCAGAAAGCTCGATTGCCATTTCACTCCGTAGCGAAAGATTGCATTCTTTAGCTGGAACTTCAAAGTTTTTATCAAGAAACAGCATTCATCAACTGCGTGCACCCAAGCTACAGTGTCCTTCACAGTCAATGTTCCTCCCCTTCCCAAGCCAGTGGGATCAGGGTGCTTTGGAGCCGCCTGCTCCATCCTGAGACAGCCGGCCTGCAAGGTAGGCTCCTGCCGACGAAAGGCCTAAGCAGGGCCTTAAAGTTCGGACTATCTCCGCTCCTCCTGCACTGATGGTCGGACAGGCACACCACGGATAGGTCCTTTGAGCAGAGTTCCAACAGTCAATGCTCTCCCCTCAGTGATCCAGTTCAGACTGACAACCGCCTCACCAAACTTGGGTCACTTGGTTATGGGGTGAAGCTGAAACATTCTGTCACGTTTTGGGGACCCAAAAAAGTGGGCGGAGCCACACACAACCAATCAGATTTACCCTATTGACTTCAATGGGAAAATGTAAACCGCTGCAATTCTCACAGTATTAAAGCCAGAGTTCCCAGACTTGGCACAGTGGGTCACTGGGTGACTGGGTTTAAAATTTATAAAAAGTGGGCGGAGTCTACCACAGCCAATCAAATTTCAGCCATTAGTTTAAAAGGGAAAAATAAAAAAATTGCTGCTGCTCTTAGACGGTTAGTGGCAGGGTCCTGACACTTGGCACAGTTGGTCACTGGGGGACTGGGATTAAAATTCATAAAAGTGGGCGGAGCCAAAACCGACCAATCAGATTTCTTTGATTGATTTAAATGGGAAAAATTAACAAGGCTGCCATTCTCACAATATTGATGTCAGGGCCCTCGAATATCGCAAATGTGGTCGCTGGGGGTTTCCACTCCAAGTTTAGAAAAAGTGGGCGGAGCCACCCGCAACCAATCAAATTTCATTCATTGATTTTTAATAGAAAACAATAAAACTGCTGTCATTTTTACACATTTTATTATAACTATGTAACTATTATAGTACTAGTGTTGTTGTTGTCCAAGTGAGTAGGGGTCTCTCTCGGCTCTTCCTATGGTGGTTCCACACGGAATGGGGGCCGCACCCCTCCGGACTCCACAGCCTTCCAGTCTATGGAAATGAAGAACGGCTCTTCCCTCAGGTTTTTCATCTGATCTTTACGCGCTTCCTGGTTTTTACACAGTAGCTTCTCCAGGAAGTCTTTCAGTGTGGGGTCCATCTCCGGCGGGTAGTCTGGATAATTGTAATAAATGGAGTTTTTGATGACAGCCTCATCCTTCTCCCACTTGTCCATGAATGGGTGTTTGAGGCATGCCATCAAAAAAAGCATGATTCCCGTAGAGAAGAAGTCTACTGAGTGTTCGTAGTCCATCTCTAGGAACACCTCCGGGGCCATATAGTGCAAGCTCCCGTTACATCCTTCAACCATGTCATCCCCAAAGACATCTTGCACTGCCAGGCCGAAGTCAGCAATCTTTATGTTCCCGACTCCGTCCAGGAGGATGTTTTCCGGCTTGATGTCTCTGTGGATGACACCCTTGGAGTGGATGTACTCCAGGCCGATAACCATCTGCGCAGCAAACAGTCTCAGGGTCGTAATGTCAAATGGCTTGTCAGCATCATCTAGAAGTGTCATCAGATCTCCCCCGCTCAGGTACTCCATGGCAAAGCAGAGGTAATTCTTTGACTGGAATGTACCATAGAGCTGAGTGATAAAGGGACCCTTCCCAAGGGTCTTCAATACCTGACACTCCATGAATATTTCCTCAGGGTCATTATACTTTATAAATGGCCTTTTCTTGACCATTTTAATGGCCAGCTGTTGGTCTCTGGCTCGGTGGGAAGCAAGGTAAACCTTGCCAAATGACCCCTCTCCAAGAAGTTTATGGAATTTGAAGCTGCCCAAAGTCAGTGGCTTCCTGATGGTCTGGATTCCACTCGGGCCAGCTTCTTCCTCCTTCGCCACACGAGGTGAAACATCAGAAAGCTGATATCCCGGCGCTGGTTTCCCAGCTACTTCCTCCTCCACATGACCGGAATCATCAGCTCCTAAGTCCACATCGACAAAAGCTGAAGCATCCGACAACTGATATCCCGGCGCTGGTTCCCCAGCTGCTTCCTCCACCACATGACCGGAATCATCAGCTTCTTCCACTTCGCCAACATCCAAGGGGGAGACATCCGATAACTGATATCCCAGCGCTGGTTCCCCAGCTACTTCCTCCACCACATGACCGGAATCATCAGCCTCTTCCTTCTCCTCCACATCCACACGAGGTGAAACATCAGAAAGCTGATATCCTGGCGCTGGTTCCCCAGCTACTTCCTCCACCACATGACCAGAATCATCAGCTCCTAAGTCCACATCCACAAAAGGTGAAACATCCGACAACTGATATCCCGGCGCTGGTTCCCCAGCTACTTCCTCCACCACATGACCGAAATCATCAGCTTCTTCTGCTTCGTCAACATCCAAGAGGGAGATATCCGACAACTGATATCCCGACGCTGGTTCCCCAGCTACTTCCTCCACCACATGACCGGAATCATCAGCTTCTTCCTTCTCCTTCACATCCACACGAGGTGAAACATCAGAAAGCTGATATCCTGGCGCTGGTTCCCCAGCTACTTCCTCCACCACATGACCAGAATCATCAGCTCCTAAGTCCACATCAACAAAAGCTGAAGCATCCGACAACTGATATCCCGGCGCTGGTTCCCCAGCTACTTCCTCTACCTCATGACCGGAATCATCGGCCTCTTCCTTCTCCTTCACATCCACATGAGGTGAAACATCAGAAAGCTGATATCCCGGCGCTGGTTCCCCAGCTACTTCCTCCACCACATGACCGGAATCATCAGCTCCTAAGTCCACATCAACAAAAGCTGAAGCATCCGACAACTGATATCCCGGCGCTGGTTCCCCAGCTACTTCCTCCACCACATAACCGGAATCATCAGCTTCTTCCGCTTCGTCAACATCCAAGAGGGAGACATCCGATAACTGATATCCCGGCGCTGGTTCCCCAGCTACTTCCTCCACCACATGACCGGAATCATCAGCCTCTTCCTTCTCCTCCACATCCACACGAGGTGAAACATCAGAAAGCTGATATCCTGGCGCTGGTTCCCCAGCTACTTCCTCCACCACATGACCAGAATCATCAACTCCTAAGTCCACATCCACAAAAGGTGAAACATCCGACAACTGATATCCCGGCGCTGGTTCCCCAGCTACTTCCTCCTCCACATGACCGGAATCATCAGCTTCTTCTGCTTCGTCAACATCCAAGGGGGAGATATCCGATAACTGATATCCCGGCGCTGGTTTCCCAGCTACTTCCTCCACCACATGACCGGAATCATCAGCCTCTTCCTTCTCCTTCACATCCACACGAGGTGAAACATCAGAAAGCTGATACCCTGGCGCTGGTTCCCCAGCTACTTCCTCCACCACATGACCAGAATCATCAGCTCCTAAGTCCACATCCACAAAAGGTGAAACATCCGACAACTGATATCCCGGTGCTGGTTCCCCAGCTACTACCTCCTCCACATGACCGGAATCATCAGCTTCTTCTGCTTCGTCAACATCCAAGGGGGAGACATCCGATAACTGATATCCCGGCGCTGGTTCCCCAGCTACTTCCTCCACCACATGACCGGAATCATCAGCTTCTTTCTTCTCCTCCACATCCACATAAGGCAAAACATCAGAAAGCTGATATCCTGGCGCTGGTTCCCCAGCTACTTCCTCCACCACATGACCAGAATCATCAGCCTCTTCTGCTTCCTCCACATAAGGTGAAATAACCGATATCTGATATCCCGGTGCTGGGTACCCAGCTACTCCCTCCACCACATGACCGGAATCATCCGATACCACATATTGCAGTGCTAATGCAGAACGCCCGGTAGATGGGGCAGGTCTACAGCAGTAGAACAGTCTGCCCAAGAAAGCCCTGATAGAACGCACAGCTGCCTGGGCTCTTCCCCTAGCTGTTGGTTGTGGCTCTGGGTCAGCATTGGCAGCTGGCTGTACAGAGGGCTGCTGAACCTCAAGCCTGAGGTTCATTTTGCGGTGCCTTTTACAGCAGCGCAACATAGTTCACCAATGAGAATCTCACTAATGAGTAAATTGCTCGAGAGCAAAATCAATCGTCTTCACTTGTGCAAGTGGAGACAAAAGTGAGCCTCTCAATGCTCAACCTCTGCTTATATACACACACGGCTATTATGACATCACTTCCCTGACATCACCAGAGGTAAACATGGGGCTATTATGACATCACAAGAGGGGCTCGGTGGAAGCAGATAGGACTTTCCGGCACTTTCCATCAGATTTTATGTTATACGTCAACACTCAAAATACATAAAAGTGGGCAGAGCCAGAACCGACCAATCAGATTTCTTTGCTTGATTTAAATGGGAACAATTAAAAAGGCTGCCATTCTCACAATATTGATGTCAGGGACCTCGAATATCGCAAATGTGGTCCCTGGGGGTTTCCACTTCAAGTTCTGAAAAAGTGGGCGTAGCCACCAGCAACCAATCAAATTTCATTCATTGATTTTCAATGGAAAAATATAAAACTGCTGCCATTTTTACACGTTAAATGCCAGCATTCACAAACTTTGGAGTGTTAGTCACTGGGTGACTGTGGTTCACAAGTAGGAAAAAAGGGGGCGGGGCAACAACAGCCAATCAGATTTCAGCCATTGACCTTAATGAAAAATGATAAACCACTGCTAAAATCACAGTTTAAATGCTAGGTGTCCCAAACTTGGCTCAGTTATTCACTGGGTGACTGCGGTCAAAAACAGGAAAAGTGGGTGGAGCCACTAACATCCAATCAAATTTCACCTATGCACTTCAATGTAAAACTTTCAAATACTGCCACTCTCACAGTTTTAAAGCCAGAGGTCCAAAACTTGGCACAGACCATGACATGGTGGTTAATTTTAAAATTTAGAAAAATGGGCGGAGCTTAAAACAGCCAATCAAATGTTACCTATTGCTATTCAATGTCAATATATAAGTTGCTGTCATTCTTTTACTGTTACTGGCAGGGACTTCAAACTTGGCACAGTCAGTCACAGGGGGACTGGGATTAAAATTTGAAAAGTGGGTGGGGCCAAAAATAGCCAATCAGATTTTCCCTATTGACTTCAATGGGAAAATGTAAACAGCTGTAATTCTCACTGTATTAAAGCCAGAGTTCCCAGACTTGGCACACTGGGTCACTGGGGTTAAAATTTGACAAGGTGGGCGGAGCCACATACAGCCAATCAGACACATAGCCAACATCCTGTGGTTTCTTCAGAAACGACACCATCTAGTTCTTCTTATTATTATAGGCGCCCCCCCCATTTTCTATACGCTACTCCTCCTACAGTTTTAGGGGTAGAAGCGCCAAACAAGCGAAGTACGTTGCTTGTGCTTTATTAAGCGATCGCACCCTCCGGGCCCCTGCGGCGGACCCCGGAAGACCCCTTTTTTCGTATTGACTTTGACAGGGAAAAATTTAAAATCACTGCCACTCGTACAATTTTGAAGCTACACTCCCCAAACTCGGACCACATATGGTTGGTGTCACCCCAAATAAAAAGATGTATTTTGGGGGCTCACCCCAAATTAGGCGGAGCTACCAGCGGCCAATGAAAATTTAGCAAATTTCTATACGCTACTCCTCCCAGAGTTTAAGGAGTAGAATTCTGAAACTTTGCACACTTGTTCGGCTCATACCCGAATAGGTTGCTTGTGCTTTTTTAAGCAATTTCACCCTCCGGGCCCCTGTGGCGGACCCCCAAAGACCCCATTTTTCCCATAGACTTTCATTGGAAATTTTGAAACTTTTGATTTTTATTATAAAAGTTTTCTTAATCTTAAACATACATACATAAAAACATAATAAATAAATAAAGTATGCATGTTCCGAACAAATAATACAACATGCCAATCAAATTGTCAAAGAAAATCATGAGACTATATGTCTCTTCATAATAACCAAAATCATCAAAGTATAATATATGGATCTATACAATAAATCTTAATGTACAAAATAACCTGAAGCAGCCAGGGGGATACCCAAACATACTACCATTCATAACAACGAGACATGACACCATAAACTGTCACCAAGACACTGTGCAAGAACAACACCTACAATACAACATACTCGCAAAAAAAAAAAAAAAAAAAAAAAAAAAAAAAAAAAAAAAAAAACACCAACATTAACGTCTATACCGCATTCATACAAACCCTAAACACTGGAACAACATATAGTACAAAACTCCACGATACAAAACTCATCAAAAACAAGACAAAAAAAAAAAAAAAAAAAAAAAAAAAAAAAAAAAAAAAAAAAAAAAAAAAAACACCCACATACAAGTTAACTGAAAGAAACTCCTGTTATGCCTGCAGCCAATCTTCAAAAAGTATGATGAAAAATATCAAAAACTAATAGTGAAAGTTGAGAGACAGCGAGCTCACCCAACGAAGAGGCTTTCCCTGGTTCAAGGAGGCTTGATGTTCTGCCATGCTAGAACCCAAGGTCCTCTTCCCAGTTTGTTCCTCTCCAAGCACCGAATTTTCCCAACCTCACCCAGAATATTCTGTGCTACCAAACGGACAGGCAGGATTTTCTGCCTAATTGCTACGTCACAACGTGCAAGCCAAGTGTGCTGCCTAACCACTAAGCTAACTATATATAAGGTGCACAAATTAAAACCCCGGCGTGATGTGAATGCTCCATATGCCCACTCTGCGTAACTCAGACGCCTCAGGAAAGGGATTTTCAGAGCCCTGCCCACCTCTTTGTACACATCTAGGTTAAAGGGACACTCCATCAGAAAGTGGTCCATGGTCTCCTCAACGCCATTACACTCCTCCCGAGGACACACACGATCCGCCACTCTCATAAATTTCATGTTTCCTCTAACATAGAGTTTGCCGTGGAAAGAAAGCCAAGCAATGTCCCTCAATTTGTTTGGAATACGCGGTGAGTTAATTAAACGCAGACCCTCCTCCATCATTGTGCTTGGGCAATCTCTTAAGGACAATGAGTCATGAAAGTAGGAATCAATCACCCGGTCTTCAAGGACTCGCCTCTCAACCGACCTGATATCCTCCACACTCAATCCCCACTGCCTTAGTTTCTTCAGACACGGAGCAACGTAAGCCGGAAGATAGCCACTGCGAACTGCCCGACTTTTCACTGAGCCACCGCTCTCCCATCTCGTGAGAAAAGGTTCATACCAGATACGGAAAAGGCTTACCCAATCAGGCGGGTCCTCTGAAAGCATACTACCAATATTATATTTAATAAAAATCAGAGTGAAGAAAACAACCGGGTTGACCATTCCTAAGCCACCCTCCTGCCTGATTTTGTAAGTTATGTTTCTGCGCACAGGGTTCAATTTATTCTTCCAGAGCATCTGAAAGAACAAAGAGAGGATCTTCGTATACAGAGACTCTGGCAAGATTGCAACATAACTGACATATAACATTGCCGGAATCAGATAAGTTTTGATCAAGTCTATCCTTTCCCTCAGGGTTAAATTCCAACCCTTCCAGCGAGTTACCTTCGTGCTGACATCTTCAAGTCTACATTCCCAATTTTGCAGGCCATAATCGCCTGGGCCAAATGTGATGCCGAGTACTTTGATTTTGTCCTGGGGCACAGGAAAGGAGTCGGGAAGTACAAAGCTCTCTCCATTATTCCCCATCCAGAAAATTTCACTTTTGTCATGATTGACTTTGGAATTGGATGCCAATGAGTACTCCGCAATCTCCGCAACCACTACCTCCGCCTCTTCTGGCTCAGAGACTACAACAGTAACATCATCGGCATAGGCCACCACTTTCAAGGATGAGACACCAGGGATGCCCACAGGAACACCACTGAGTGAACTGCCATCTAGCCTTCTCACGAAGGGGTCGATCGCGAACACGTACAGCAATGAGCTTAAGGGGCAACCCTGCCGGACCCCCGAGCTCACCTCAAAAGGCTGACCTACCCAACCATTGACAAGCATGAAACTTTCAGCCCCTTTGTATAATACACGGAGCCAATTGATGAAACCATCCTGTAGACCATATACACTGAGTAACCGCCACAGGTACTCATGATCGACTCGATCAAAAGCTTTTGACTGATCCAGCGCCAGTAAATACTTTCCCCAACCTTCAGCCCTGCACCGCTCCAGGACCTCCCGAACAGCTAACACTGCTGAGAATGTGCCTTTACTCTGGACAGAGCAGTGCTGATGGCGAGAAAGCAGACATGTTACCTGGGATAAACGCCAGAATAAAATCTTAGCCAGAATCTTTCTGTCGATATTGAGAAGGCTGATGGGACGCCAATTCTCAATCATCTCTGGGTCCTTACCTTTTGACAAAAGAATCACTGCCGACTGTCTCATGGAAGGTGGTAATTTACCCTCAGCAAGACAACTATTGAAAACATCTGCCAATTGTGGCGCCAAAAATGATTTAAACGCCTTATAAAATTCAGCCGTCAAACCATCTGGGCCAGGGGTCTTTTTAGGTGCCATGCCATCAATGGCATTTGCTACTTCATCAGCAGTAATATCATTTGTCAAATCTATACCAAAAACATTTTCATTTTCCAAACCTGGTACAGAAGCCAAGAAACTTTCCATCCTTGTTTGATCAAGTGGCCTCTTCCCAAGCAGATCAGCGTAAAAACTTCTAGCGATGTTCAGGATCTGCGACCTGGACTTTGCCACAGACCCCGAGGCATCTCTGAAACCACTGACCGTCTTAAGCGTTGCGCTTTGTTTGCAATTCTGATAAGGGTCAGGCGAGTGGTACTTCCCATGATCCCTTTCTAGAACCAAAGAAGACAACCGGTCATATTGCTGCTGCTTAAGCTGAGATTTGACCTCGGAAATCTCCCCCTGATCTCCGCCTTCCGAAACAAGGACTTCAAGCCTCTTTCTCAGTCGCTGGTAAGCAACATGTTTACTAATTTGTTTCTTTCTTGCTAGACTCTTGAAAAGTCCAACCAAACGCTTTTTGACCACTTCCCACCACTCAGACTTGTTGCTAAAACAGTCCAGGATGGTAACCTGTGCCTGAAAAAACTCCTCAACAGATTGTCTTATTGTTTCTTCCAACAGTAGGGACGAATTTAACCTCCAAATTCCCTTACCCCTGGGAGGAGCATCAGAGACATTCAAATCTACCGACAGAATACAGTGATCGGAGAATTCTACCGCCTGCAACCGTGGGGTTGAAGTGACACAATTCTCCTTAACAAAAATCCTATCTATTCTACTCCTATGACTACCACTATAAAAAGTGAACCCAGTGAGGTTTGGAGAGTGTCGAACGTGCACATCTACCAAACCAGCATCATTAACTGCGCTAACTAGAAAATTGCTATCGCTGCTCAACCGAGTTACGGTACCTGCCCTGTCCATAAGCCTAACCACGGTGTTAAAGTCACCACCGAAAACTACAGGCTGAGCAGTAAAAAGGAAAGGCTTGATCATTCTAAAGAGATTCTTCCTCCCCCAGATGGAGTGTGGACCGTAGATGTTAATCAGCCTGAGGTTTTGTCCCTTCAGAATGACGTCCAAGACCAGACATCTCCCCATCTCGACTTCAACTATTCGCCGGCAGGTTACCATTCCAGTCCTAAATAGAACTGCCACTCCACTACCAGGCTCGGCTGCAAGAGACCAGTAACTGGGCCCAGGTCTCCAATCCCGCTTGGCCAGATGGATATCGGCCAAGGACGTGAGCCTGGTCTCCTGCAAAAATAACACATCAGCGTCAAAACGACTGAGATAATCAAAGGCCAATTCTCGAGCTCTGGTTGTTTTTATGCTGGCAACATTGATTGTTGCCAGTCTTAGTGGAGGGGGAACCGCCATTAGAATATTTGAAGTTTTTCTTTCAATTAACTGCACACAAGCACAAAAAAGAAAAAGAAAAAACACAAACACTGACATTATACACATAAACAAGCTAAGAGGTATCCCCCTGACAGGGTGTCGAAACTTCCATCTTTTCTACAGAGGAATCTCCTTCCCCTATAGCTTTATACCTATAAGAGAGGAGAATATCCTGCCTTTTTTGGTTTGTTTCTACTAATTTTTCTCTGACTCTCTTTTCTTTTGAAGAACCTTTTTTTGTCTTCTTTTTGACATCCTCCCACTTGCCCTCCGAAAGTTCCTCATCCTCCAAGGGAGGCTTAACCTCTCCTCGGTTTCTTGAGGCACCTCCAGAGGACTCAGGTTTACAGGACGCTGACTGTGAGGGACAAGGAGGAAGGGAAGGAGAGGGTTGCAGGGAAGGGTCTTGAGGGGTTTGAGGTTGGGGAGGAGTATAGGAAGGAATGTCAGAGGGGAAAAGGGAGGGGGATAAAGAGGTTTTAGGATTTTTTGCAGGAGGACTGCGGGAGATGGACCTGGAAGGTCCTCTTCTCCCACCGTCTCTCCTATGCCCAGGCGGCTCAGAGGTCTCTGCAGAGAGCCCTGCACCCCCCGCTGCATCCCGGGTGGAGTATTCTCCCCTGGATCTGCCAGACTTTTCTACAGCTTCCTTAGAGGACTTGCATGAGGAAAGATCAGTGGAAGGGGACACAGAAGAAAGGACAACATTTTGAACAAACTCTGGAGCAGACACATCAGGAGGGATAGACTGACTAGACACAATAGGGGGGCTAGGATTAAACACCAGATCCTCCTCATGCATAGGATGTCTCATGTCCTCCTCCACTTCCCGCGGCACACCTGCATCAGAGAGCGGACATTCGCTATAAGGGTGTCCAAATTTAAAGCACAAGTTGCATTTGATCTTATTACACTCCTTCGCCAAATGTCCACTCTCTTGACACAAGTGACACCGCGGTGTCTGGCAGCTGTAGCTGAGATGTCCCCTACTACCACATTTATTACACACCCTTGGTTGACCTGGATAAAAGACTTTAATTAAATCCCTACCAATGAGGGCTGATCGGGGGATATGGGTGACTACGCCATCCTTTTGGCGGATCTTAACTGTCACCTCATATCCCCCCCACCAAATATCCAGGTCACCAAGGACTTTGTGGATAGGGGACATCACTTCAGCAAAATGACCGATCCAGAGGAGAAGATCTCTCACCGGTATGGACTCATTGGTTACTATGATGTGAGCTTTCTTAGTTAAAGATTGCCTGGATAGAGGTGTTGCTGTAAAATTTTTCCAAGATGGAGTACTCGTTTTATTTTTTTCCTCGAGAAAGTGCTCCAGGCCCCCTGCTGTCACAAAGCTCACATCATAGTAACTGGGGGGCTCACCTGAAGCCAAGATGGCAAAAATATCCTGGGCCTTCACACCCAGGTCCAGGAGGAGACCCACAAACTCCTTTTTGTTAGGGACTGCACCCTCCCCCATCCACTTTAATCTCACTGCGTTCCTCCTCCCAAACCCGGGCCCACCAGCCCCCGGCTCCAGGGAAGCAGGAACTCTCTTCCCACCAATTGGTTGACCCCTGGCTGATTGACTCCTGGCCACCTGGGCATATGACACACCTGGTCGTGAGGCAGAGGACGGCACCTCTTTCTTTTTTGAGGCTTCGATTGGTTGAGGCTCAGGTAAATCCCGCATTGGGATCACCTCAGTCACGGCTAGGGGCAGAAGGGCAGGCCGCGGACGAAGCGACGGATGACCCCCACCAATGCCTATTATGTTATCTCTGCATATTTCATCACCATCAATATTGTACCTAAATAAGCAATCTGAGTAAAAGTTAAAGGTGTTACTACCCACCATGAAACTCGCTTGAAGATCTTTATCGCTGCCTAAACCAACTGTGGAAATTTTTTTTAGAATTGGGTTACATTTCAAAGAACCAGACTCTAGTTCTACTCCTGTCTTAACATCCAAAATAATAAGCTTTAGTTCAGTTACAATGTACCTTTTCGTTTTGGAATGGAAGTCACCCAGCACCCCATCCACATCCGTGAGTGCATCCAGAGCCAAAGGATCCTCCTCTATACTTCCTGTGGTCACAACCAACCCCTCTCTGGAAGCACCCACGGATGTATCAACTGCGGCCTGCCCCCCTGTCCCTTCTACCACCTGTTTACTGCTTTTAATGTTTACATCACTTTCTAATGCAATTTGTACCGGAGAAGCATCTTCAATTACATCATCTTCAACAAGCAAGTTAACATTCCCATCCTCACTCTGTATTATTTCAACATTGCCAAACACAGTGTCACATTTGATTCTAGTGAGTTTAACTTCCCCCTCCCTCCCTTTATCATTACTTTGCATAGAAAAAACAACATCTCTTTTAGTTAAAGCTTCAGCTCCTACAACATCAGTATTTGATTTAAATTTCTCACCCTCTGGTTGTCCATCTTTTTGATCATCGTTCACCACCTCCTTACTTCCAGCAGATTTTTTTTTTTCACCTTCATCCATTTTAATTTCCTCACTGGGTTCCTTCCTTTGTCTTCTAGCATTTCCCCTGGTCGTAACACCACCTTTTGCTTTAAGAGCTGCCTGAGCCAGTTCCCTGTCACGCTCTTTTTTTGCAGCTTTCTTCTCAGCCTTTGTTAATTTTTTTTCTGGCTTCCTTTTTTCTGTGCCCCCAGGCTCATCTGCTCCCTCTCCTTGTGCCGCATGAGCCCCTCCACCATCACCGCATGGAGCGACACCACCGGCAGCGGCCGCCGCCAAACCGGAAGTGGTCACGGCGAAACCGGAAGTGGTCACGGCGAAACCGGAAGTGGTCGCGGCGAAACCGGAAGTGGCCGTGACGTCACTTCCGGTCGCGGCCAGCGCGTCACTGCTTGCTTCCTTTCCAACGAACTCTCCATTCTTATTACTCACGGGGACTCTGAGCACACCAGCAGCCTCACACTGGCTTCTCCTCCTCGGTTCACCATCTCTCCCAGGCATCACAGCTCCATCAGAACAGGCGGCATTAGCTCCTTCAGTTACACCTGGGACACCCTCCACCATTCCTCCATCATTTTTGCAGGAAAGAACAGTACCTGCATTTTGGATTCCAACTTGAATTTCCTCTACAGGCTCAGGATCCAGGGAGGCATGTGCAGCACCTCCCACACCATCATGCACCTGTACGGCTCCAGTCACTGGCAATACACTTACAGGTAGGACTTTAACCTGTCTTCCACTCTCAACAGGTAAGAGAGGTTTACTTTCATTCATTTCAGGCACCTTTCCTTCAAAGGATTCCTTGCCAACAATCACTTGTATTATTGTGTCGTCTTCACCCTCTGTTTTGACAGATATATCAGCAGTTTGTTCAAGAAGCGGGTTTGACTCACAGGACATAGGTGAGGGAAAGCGTTCTTCCACCATACTAGACGTCTGACTATTTGACATCCCAGGTGTACTGCCCTCCTCTACAATCATGCAGTCTTCCTCACTTCCATATAGACGTTCTTCATCACTATTCGATAACATAGCCTGGAACCTTTGCCGACACACTAGCGCCTCACTCATTGGACCCCCACAGGCTTTCAGGTTTTCCAGCACAGCTTGTTGCTCCCGGATTCTCTGCCTCAGGTCCACCAGATCTGGGTCTGTATACAGAAAATTTGGTTGCCATTTCACACCATATCGGAAAACTGCGTTCTTCAGCTGAAACTTCAGGGTCTTTATCAGAAAACAACATCCATCGACAGCGTGCACCCACGCTACAGTATCTTCTACCGTCATTGTTCCTCCCCTGAGATCAGGGGGTTTTGGGGCCGGCTGCTCCATTTTGAGACAGCCAGCCTGCAAGATAGGCTCCTGCCGGCAACAGGCCTAAGCAGGGCCCTGGATTTAGGACTCTCTCCGCACCTCCTGTACTGATACACGGACAGGCTCACCACGAAAAGGTCCTAGAGCGGAGCTCCAACAATTGATGTTCTCCTCTCAGTGATCCAAAACAGACTGAGTTACACTCACCAAACGTGGGTCACTTGGTCAGGGAGTGAAGCTGAAACATTCTGTCACATTTTGGGGACCCAGAAAAGTGGGTGGAGCCACAAACAACCAATCAGATTTTCCCTATTGACTGCAATGAGAAAATGTAAACAGCTGTAATTCTCAAAGTATTAAAGCCAGAGTTCCCAGACTTGGCATAGTGGGTCACTGGGTGACTGGGTTTAAAATGTATTAAAAGTGGATGGAGTCTACCACAGCCAATCAAATTTCAGCCATTAGTTTAAATGGGAAAAATAAAAATTGCTGCTGCTCTTAGACGGTTAATGGTAGGGTCCTGACACTTGGCACAGTTGGTCACTGGGGGACTGGGATTAAAATTCATAAAAGTGGGCAGAGCCAAAACCGACCAATCAGATTTCGTTAATTGATTTAAATGGGAAAAATTAAAAAGGCTGCCATCCTCACAATATTGATGTCAGGGACTTCGAATATCGCAAATGTGGTCCCTGGGGATTTACACTTCAAATTTTGAAAAAGTGGGTGGAGCCACCAGCAACCAATCAAATGTCATTCATTGATTTTCAATAGAAAACAATAAAACTGCTGCCATTTTTACACGTTAAATGCCAGCATTCATAAACTTTGGAGTGTTAGTGACTGAGTGACTGTGATTCGCAATTAGTAAAAAAAGGGGGCGGGGTAACAACAGCCAATCAGATTTCAGCCATTGACCTTAATGAAAAATGATAAACTGCTGCTATTATCACAGTTTAAATGCCAGGTGTCCCAAACTTGGCTCAGTTACTCACTGGGTGATTGCGGTCAAAAAATAAAAAAAAGTGGGCGGAGCCACTAGCATCCAATCAAATTTAACCAATGCACTTCAATGTAAAGCTTTCAAATACTGCCACTTTCACAGTTTTAAAGCCAGAGGTCCAAAACTTGGCACAGACCATGACATGGTGGTTAATGTTAAAATTTAGAAAAATGGGCGGAGCTTAAAACAGCCAATCAAATGTTACCTATTGCTAATCAATGTCAATATATAAGTTGCTGTCATTCTTTTACTGTTAATGGCAGGGACTTCAAACTTGGCACAGTCGGTCACAGGGGGACTGGGATTAAAATTTTGAAAGTGGGCGGGGCCAAAAACAGCCAATCAGATTTTCCCTATTGACTTCAATGGTAAAATGTAAACAGCTGTAATTCTCACATTATTAAAGCCAGAGTTCCCAGACTTGGCACACTGGGTCACTGGGTGACTGGGGTTAAAATTTGGCAAGGTGGGCGGAGCCACATGCAGCCAATCAGACACATAGCCAACATCCTGTGGTTTCTTCAGAAACGACACCATCTAGTTATTATTATTAGCGCCCCCCATTTTCTGTACGCTACGCCTCCTAGAGTTTTAGGGGTTCAAGCGCCACACTTTCCACACTTATTCGTCTTATAGTGAAGTACGCTGCTTGTGCTTTATTAAGCGATCCCACCCTCCGCGCCCCTGCGGCAGACCCCAGAAGCCCCCATTTTTCGTATTGACTTTGACAGGGAAAAATTTAAAATCGCTGTTACTCGTACAATTTTGAAGCTACACTCCCCAAACTCGGACCACATATTGTTGGTGTCACCCCAAATTAAAATAAGTATTTTGGGGGGCCCCCAAAGTGGGCGGAGCTACCACCAGCCAATGAACATTTAGCAATTTTCTATACGCTACTCCTCCCAGAGTTTCAGGAGTACAATTATGAAACTTTGCACACTTGTTTGGCTCATACCCGAATAGATTGCTTGTGCTTTTTTAAGCAATCCCACCCTCCGTGCCCCTGTGGTGGACCCCCGAAGACCTTATTTTTCCCATAGACTTTCGTTGGAAAACTTGAAACTTTCGCCACTCGTACAGCTTTGAAGTTACTCTCACCAAACTTGGGTCACTTAGTCATGGGGTGATGCTAAAACATTCTGTCACATTTTGGGGACCCCAAAAAGTGGGTGGAGCCACAAACAACCAATCAGATTTTCCCTATTGACTTCAATGAGAATATGTAAACAGCTGTAATTCTCACAGTATAAAAGCCAGAGTTCCCAAACTTTGCCCACTGGGTCGCTGGGTGACTGGGTTTAAAATTTAGAAAAAGTGGGCAGAGTCTACCACAGACAAATTTCAGCCATTCATTTAAATGGGAAAATGTAAAACTGCTGCCGCTTTTAGACAGTGAATAGCAGGGTCCTCAAACTTGGTACAGTTGGTCACCAGGGGACTGGGATTAAAATTCAGAAAAGTGGGTGGGGCCAAAACCAACCAGATTTCTTTCATTGATTTGTATGGGAAAAATAAAAAGGCTGCCATTCTCACATTATTGATGTCATGGACCTCGAATATCGCAAATGTGGTGCTGGGGGACATCAAGAATGAGAAGCTTAAGTTCAGTTACAATATACCTTTTAGTTTCAGAATAGAAGTCACCCAGCACTTCATCTACATCTGCAAGTGCACCAAGAGCTAACGCAACCTCCTCCATACTTTCTGTGGTCCCAACCACTCCTTCTCCTGAAGCACCCACAGATGTATCAACAGCAGCCTGCCCATCTGCCCCTTTCTCCTCCTGTTTATTCTCTTTACTTTTTATGTCATTTTCTACACAACTTTCTTTTTTTTCCACATCCACATTTTCATTTAAAGAAACATTTTCAATCACTTCATCTTCAATTAACAAATTCACACTACCATTCTCATTTTGCATTATCTCAATATTGCCAAACACGGTATCACATTTGACTCTAGTAAGCTTTACTTCCACCTCCCTTCCCTTCCCATCACTCTGCATAAGCAAATCACAGTTCCCTTTGGCTAAGGATACAGTTCCCAAAACATTTTACCAATTTTGGACCCCTGTAACTCTGGTTTGCAGAGATGTAGGGACCCCATCTTTGGAATCCAAGTCTAACAATATGTCTTCTACCTGCATGAGACATTTCGTGAAATTCAGATGTTGCTAACGGCCATGGCTGTGATTTATGTACGTCAGCATCACTACCATTGAAATAGCCCAAATAAACAGGTTTTTGTGACCCTAGGCTATGACCTCTTTGGCCTAGGGGCCCGAAACTCACCAGTCATGTTCCCCCTAAGGGTCCCTACAATGCTAGAAAATTTGCCACTGCTGAGCAATTGCCCTTTGAAAAGATGTGAGATTTTGGAAAGTGAAATAGGGAGGCAATAAAAGCCTATGGGGGATTTTGCCAATTTTGGACCCCTGTAACTCTGGTTTGCAGAGATGTAGGGACCCCATCTTTGGAATCCAAGTCTAACAATATGTCTTCTACCTGCATGAGACATTTCGTGAAATTCAGACGTTGTTAACGGCCATGGCTGTGATTTATGTACGTCAGCATCACTACCATAGAAATAGCCCAAATAAACAGGTTTTTGTGACCCTAGGCTATGACCTCTTTGGCCTAGGGGCCCGAAACTCACCAGTCATGTTCCCCCTAAGGGTCCCTACAATGCTAGAAAATTTGCCACTGCTGAGCAATTGCCCTTTGAAAAGATGTGAGATTTTGGAAAGTGAAATAGGGAGGCAATAAAAGCCTATGGGGGATTTTGCCAATGTTGGACACCTGTAACTCTGGTTTGCAGAGATGTAGGGACCCCATCTTTGGAATCCAAGTCTAACAATATGTCTTCTACCTGCATGAGACATTTCGTGAAATTCAGACGTTGCTAACGGCCATGGCTGTGATTTATGTACGTCAGCATCACTACCATAGAAATAGCCCAAATAAACAGGTTTTTGTGACCCTAGGCTATGACCTCTTTGGCCTAGGGGCCCGAAACTCACCAGTCATGTTCCCCCTAAGGGTCCCTACAATGCTAGAAAATTTGCCACTGCTGAGCAATTGCCCTTTGAAAAGATGTGAGATTTTGGAAAGTGAAATAGGGAGGCAATGAAAGCCTATGGGGGATTTTGCCAATTTCGGACCCCTGTAATGCTGGTTTGCAGAGATGTAGGGACCCCATCTTTGGAATCCAAGTCTAACAATATGTCTTCTACCTGCATGAGACATTTCGTGAAATTCAGACGTTGCTAACGGCCATGGCTGCGATTTATGTACGTCAGCATCACTACCATTGAAATAGCCCAAATAAACAGGTTTTTGTGACCCTAGGCTATGACCTCTTTGGCCTAGGGGCCCGAAACTCACCAGTCATGTTCCCCCTAAGGGTCCCTACAATGCTAGAAAATTTGCCACTGCTGAGCAATTGCCCTTTGAAAAGATGTGAGATTTTGGAAAGTGAAATAGGGAGGCAATGAAAGCCTATGGGGGATTTTACCAATTTTGGACCCCTGTAACTCTGGTTTGCAGAGATGTAGGGACCCCATCTTTGGAATCCAAGTCTAACAATATGTCTTCTACCTGCATGAGACATTTCGTGAAATTCAGACGTTGCTAACGGCCATGGCTGCGATTTATGTACGTCAGCATCACTACCATTGAAATAGCCCAAATAAACAGGTTTTTGTGACCCTAGGCTATGACCTCTTTGGCCTAGGGGCCCGAAACTCACCAGTCATGTTCCCCCTAAGGGTCCCTACAATGCTAGAAAATTTGCCACTGCTGAGCCATTGCCCTTTGAAAAGATTTGAGATTTTGGAAAGTGAAATAGGGGCCTAATGAAAGCCTATGGGGGATTTTACCATTTTTGCAATATGCCTTCTACCTGCATGAGTCCTTTGGACTCTTGGCTCACACCATCATCTCCAGATGCTGACTGCTCAGGGTCAGGATCCAGGGAGGTTTGTATAACGCCTCCCAAACCATCATGTATCTGCACAGCCCCTGACAACGGCAACACCCCCACAGGTAAAGTTTTAACGTATTTGCCACCATCTTTGACTGTTAGGGAAGCTTTATCATCTTTACATACATTATCCACCTCTGTCTTGGAAGATTCCCTCCCGA
The DNA here is from genome assembly GCF_040937935.1 of Hyperolius riggenbachi. NCBI lineage: Eukaryota > Metazoa > Chordata > Amphibia > Anura > Hyperoliidae > Hyperolius > Hyperolius riggenbachi. Next base: position 212,479,153 of record NC_090653.1, read on the forward strand.
CAATCACCTCCAAGATCGTATCTTCATCAACTTCAGGTTTAACATGCACAGCTGTAATTTGCTCAGTAGGTTGATGCATGGCAGGTAAGAGAGACGCCTGACCAGAAGGCTCCTCAGGCGTACTGCCTTTCTCCATAACCACGCAATCTCCCTCACCTCCGTTCAGATATTCATCATCACTGTTTGCTAACATGGCTTGGAACCTCTGACGACACACCAGGGCCTCACTCATAGGTCCCCCGTAAGCTTTCAGGCCCTCAAGCACAGCCTGCTGCTCACGGATCCTCTGTCTCAGGCTTACCAGTTCAGGGTCCATATTCAGAAAGCTCGATTGCCATTTCACTCCGTAGCGAAAGATTGCATTCTTTAGCTGGAACTTCAAAGTTTTTATCAAGAAACAGCATTCATCAACTGCGTGCACCCAAGCTACAGTGTCCTTCACAGTCAATGTTCCTCCCCTTCCCAAGCCAGTAGGATCAGGGTGCTTTGGAGCCGCCTGCTCCATCCTGAGACAGCCGGCCTGCAAGGTAGGCTCCTGCCGACGAAAGGCCTAAGCAGGGCCTTAAAGTTCGGACTATCTCCGCTCCTCCTGCACTGATGGTCGGACAGGCACACCACGGATAGGTCCTTTGAGCAGAGCTCCAACAGTCAATGCTCTCCCCTCAGTGATCCAGTTCAGACTGACAACCGCCTCACCAAACTTGGGTCACTTGGTTATGGGGTGAAGCTGAAACATCGTGTCACATTTTGGGGACCCAAAAAAGTGGGCGGAGCCACACACAACCAATCAGATTTACCCTATTGACTTCAATGGGAAAATGTAAACCGCTGCAATTCTCACAGTATTAAAGCCAGAGTTCCCAGACTTGGCACAGTGGGTCACTGGGTGACTGGGTTTAAAATTTATAAAAAGTGGGCGGAGTCTACCACAGCCAATCAAATTTCAGCCATTAGTTTAAAAGGGAAAAATAAAAAAAATTGCTGCTGCTCTTAGACGGTTAGTGGCAGGGTCCTGACACTTGGCACAGTTGGTCACTGCGGGACTGGGATTAAAATTCATAAAAGTGGGCGGAGCCAAAACCGACCAATCAGATTTCTTTGATTGATTTAAATGGGAAAAATTAACAAGGCTGCCATTCTCACAATATTGATGTCAGGGCCCTCGAATATCGCAAATGTGGTCGCTGGGGGTTTCCACTCCAAGTTTAGAAAAAGTGGGCGGAGCCACCCGCAACCAATCAAATTTCATTCATTGATTTTTAATAGAAAACAATAAAACTGCTGTCATTTTTACACATTTTATTATAGCTATGTAACTATTATAGTACTAGTGTTGTTGTTGTCCAAGTGAGTAGGGGTCTCTCTCGGCTCTTCCTATGGTGGTTCCACACGGAATGGGGGCCGCACCCCTCCGGACTCCACAGCCTTCCAGTCTATGGAAATGAAGAACGGCTCTTCCCTCAGGTTTTTCATCTGATCTTTACGCGCTTCCTGGTTTTTACACAGTAGCTTCTCCAGGAAGTCTTTCAGTGTGGGGTCCATCTCCGGCGGGTAGTCTGGATAATTGTAATAAATGGAGTTTTTGATGACAGCCTCATCCTTCTCCCACTTGTCCATGAATGGGTGTTTGAGGCATGCCATCAAAAAAAGCATGATTCCCGTAGAGAAGAAGTCTACTGAGTGTTCGTAGTCCATCTCTAGGAACACCTCCGGGGCCATATAGTGCAAGCTCCCGTTACATCCTTCAACCATGTCATCCCCAAAGACATCTTGCACTGCCAGGCCGAAGTCAGCAATCTTTATGTTCCCGACTCCGTCCAGGAGGATGTTTTCCGGCTTGATGTCTCTGTGGATGACACCCTTGGAGTGGATGTACTCCAGGCCGATAACCATCTGCGCAGCAAACAGTCTCAGGGTCGTAATGTCAAATGGCTTGTCAGCATCATCTAGAAGTGTCATCAGATCTCCCCCGCTCAGGTACTCCATGGCAAAGCAGAGGTAATTCTTTGACTGGAATGTACCGTAGAGCTGAGTGATAAAGGGACCCTTCCCAAGGGTCTTCAATACCTGACACTCCATGAATATTTCCTCAGGGTCATTATACTTTATAAATGGCCTTTTCTTGACCATTTTAATGGCCAGCTGTTGGTCTCTGGCTCGGTGGGAAGCAAGGTAAACCTTGCCAAATGACCCCTCTCCAAGAAGTTTATGGAAGTTGAAGCTGCCCAAAGTCAGTGGCTTCCTGATGGTCTGGATTCCACTCGGGCCAGCTTCTTCCTCCTTCGCCACACGAGGTGAAACATCAGAAAGCTGATATCCCGGCGCTGGTTTCCCAGCTACTTCCTCCTCCACATGACCGGAATCATCAGCTCCAAAGTCCACATCCACAAAAGCTGAAGCATCCGACAACTGATATCCCGGCGCTGGTTCCCCAGCTGCTTCCTCCACCACATGACCGGAATCATCAGCTTCTTCCACTTCGCCAACATCCAAGGGGGAGACATCCGATAACTGATATCCCAGCGCTGGTTCCCCAGCTACTTCCTCCACCACATGACCGGAATCATCAGCCTCTTCCTTCTCCTCCACATCCACACGAGGTGAAACATCAGAAAGCTGATATCCTGGCGCTGGTTCCCCAGCTACTTCCTCCACCACATGACCAGAATCATCAGCTCCTAAGTCCACATCCACAAAAGGTGAAACATCCGACAACTGATATCCCGGCGCTGGTTCCCCAGCTACTTCCTCCACCACATGACCGAAATCATCAGCTTCTTCTGCTTCGTCAACATCCAAGAGGGAGATATCCGACAACTGATATCCCGACGCTGGTTCCCCAGCTACTTCCTCCACCACATGACCGGAATCATCAGCTTCTTCCTTCTCCTTCACATCCACACGAGGTGAAACATCAGAAAGCTGATATCCTGGCGCTGGTTCCCCAGCTACTTCCTCCACCACATGACCAGAATCATCAGCTCCTAAGTCCACATCAACAAAAGCTGAAGCATCCGACAACTGATATCCCGGCGCTGGTTCCCCAGCTACTTCCTCCACCTCATGACCGGAATCATCAGCCTCTTCCTTCTCCTTCACATCCACATGAGGTGAAACATCAGAAAGCTGATATCCCGGCGCTGGTTCCCCAGCTACTTCCTCCACCACATGACCGGAATCATCAGCTCCTAAGTCCACATCAACAAAAGCTGAAGCATCCGACAACTGATATCCCGGCGCTGGTTCCCCAGCTACTTCCTCCACCACATAACCGGAATCATCAGCTTCTTCCGCTTCGTCAACATCCAAGAGGGAGACATCCGATAACTGATATCCCGGCGCTGGTTCCCCAGCTACTTCCTCCACCACATGACCGGAATCATCAGCCTCTTCCTTCTCCTCCACATCCACACGAGGTGAAACATCAGAAAGCTGATATCCCGGCGCTGGTTCCCCAGCTACTTCCTCCACCACATGACCAGAATCATCAGCTCCTAAGTCCACATCCACAAAAGGTGAAACATCCGACAACTGATATCCCGGCGCTGGTTCCCCAGCTACTTCCTCCTCCACATGACCGGAATCATCAGCTTCTTCTGCTTCGTCAACATCCAAGGGGGAGATATCCGATAACTGATATCCCGGCGCTGGTTTCCCAGCTACTTCCTCCACCACATGACCGGAATCATCAGCCTCTTCCTTCTCCTTCACATCCACACGAGGTGAAACATCAGAAAGCTGATACCCTGGCGCTGGTTCCCCAGCTACTTCCTCCACCACATGACCAGAATCATCAGCTCCTAAGTCCACATCCACAAAAGGTGAAACATCCGACAACTGATATCCCGGCGCTGGTTCCCCAGCTACTACCTCCTCCACATGACCGGAATCATCAGCTTCTTCTGCTTCGTCAACATCCAAGGGGGAGACATCCGATAACTGATATCCCGGCGCTGGGTCCCCAGCTACTTCCTCCACCACATGACCGGAATCATCAGCTTCTTTCTTCTCCTCCACATCCACATAAGGCAAAACATCAGAAAGCTGATATCCTGGCGCTGGTTCCCCAGCTACTTCCTCCACCACATGACCAGAATCATCAGCCTCTTCTGCTTCCTCCACATAAGGTGAAATAACCGATATCTGATATCCCGGTGCTGGGTACCCAGCTACTCTCTCCACCACATGACCGGAATCATCCGATACCACATATTCCAGTGCTAATGCAGAACGCCCGGTAGATGGGGCAGGTCTACAGCAGTAGAACAGTCTGCCCAAGAAAGCCCTGATAGAACGCACAGCTGCCTGGGCTCTTCCCCTAGCTGGTGGTTGTGGCTCTGGGTCAGCATTGGCAGCTGGCTGTACAGAGGGCTGCTGAACCTCAAGCCTGAGGTTCATTTTGCGGTGCCTTTTACAGCAGCGCAACATAGTTCACCAATGAGAATCTCACTAATGAGTAAATTGCTCGAGAGCAAAATCAATCGTCTTCACTTGTGCAAGTGGAGACAAAAGTGAGCCTCTCAATGCTCAACCTCTGCTTATATACACACACGGCTATTATGACATCACTTCCCTGACATCACCAGAGGTAAACATGGGGCTATTATGACATCACAAGAGGGGCTCGGTGGAAGCAGATAGGACTTTCCGGCACTTTCCATCAGATTTTATGTTATACGTCAACACTCAAAATACATAAAAGTGGGCAGAGCCAGAACCGACCAATCAGATTTCTTTGCTTGATTTAAATGGGAACAATTAAAAAGGCTGCCATTCTCACAATATTGATGTCAGGGACCTCGAATATCGCAAATGTGGTCCCTGGGGGTTTCCACTTCAAGTTCTGAAAAAGTGGGCGTAGCCACCAGCAACCAATCAAATTTCATTCATTGATTTTCAATGGAAAAATATAAAACTGCTGCCATTTTTACACGTTAAATGCCAGCATTCACAAACTTTGGAGTGTTAGTCACTGGGTGACTGTGGTTCACAAGTAGGAAAAAAGGGGGCGGGGCAACAACAGCCAATCAGATTTCAGCCATTGACCTTAATGAAAAATGATAAACCACTGCTAAAATCACAGTTTAAATGCTAGGTGTCCCAAACTTGGCTCAGTTATTCACTGGGTGACTGCGGTCAAAAACAGGAAAAGTGGGTGGAGCCACTAACATCCAATCAAATTTCACCTATGCACTTCAATGTAAAACTTTCAAATACTGCCACTCTCACAGTTTTAAAGCCAGAGGTCCAAAACTTGGCACAGACCATGACATGGTGGTTAATTTTAAAATTTAGAAAAATGGGCGGAGCTTAAAACAGCCAATCAAATGTTACCTATTGCTATTCAATGTCAATATATAAGTTGCTGTCATTCTTTTACTGTTACTGGCAGGGACTTCAAACTTGGCACAGTCAGTCACAGGGGGACTGGGGTTAAAATTTGAAAAGTGGGTGGGGCCAAAAATAGCCAATCAGATTTTCCCTATTGACTTCAATGGGAAAATGTAAACAGCTGTAATTCTCACTGTATTAAAGCCAGAGTTCCCAGACTTGGCACACTGGGTCACTGGGGTTAAAATTTGACAAGGTGGGCGGAGCCACATACAGCCAATCAGACACATAGCCAACATCCTGTGGTTTCTTCAGAAACGACACCATCTAGTTCTTCTTCTTATTATAGGCGCCCCCCCCCCATTTTCTATACGCTACTCCTCCTACAGTTTTAGGGGTAGAAGCGCCAAACAAGCGAAGTACGTTGCTTGTGCTTTATTAAGCGATCGCACCCTCCGGGCCCCTGCGGCGGACCCCGGAAGACCCCTTTTTTCGTATTGACTTTGACAGGGAAAAATTTAAAATCACTGCCACTCGTACAATTTTGAAGCTACACTCCCCAAACTCGGACCACATATGGTTGGTGTCACCCCAAATAAAAAGATGTATTTTGGGGGCTCACCCCAAATTAGGCGGAGCTACCAGCGGCCAATGAAAATTTAGCAAATTTCTATACGCTACTCCTCCCAGAGTTTAAGGAGTAGAATTCTGAAACTTTGCACACTTGTTCGGCTCATACCCGAATAGGTTGCTTGTGCTTTTTTAAGCAATTTCACCCTCCGGGCCCCTGTGGCGGACCCCCAAAGACCCCATTTTTCCCATAGACTTTCATTGGAAATTTTGAAACTTTTGCCACTCGTACAGCTTTGAAGTTACACTCACCAAACTTGGGTCACTTGGTCAGGGAGTGAAGCTGAAACATTCTGTCACATTTTGGGGACCCAGAAAAGTGGGTGGAGCCACAAACAACCAATCAGATTTTCCCTATTGACTGCAATGAGAAAATGTAAACAGCTGTAATTCTCAAAGTATTAAAGCCAGAGTTCCCAGACTTGGCATAGTGGGTCACTGGGTGACTGGGTTTAAAATGTATTAAAAGTGGATGGAGTCTACCACAGCCAATCAAATTTCAGCCATTAGTTTAAATGGGAAAAATAAAAATTGCTGCTGCTCTTAGACGGTTAATGGTAGGGTCCTGACACTTGGCACAGTTGGTCACTGGGGGACTGGGATTAAAATTCATAAAAGTGGGCAGAGCCAAAACCGACCAATCAGATTTCGTTAATTGATTTAAATGGGAAAAATTAAAAAGGCTGCCATCCTCACAATATTGATGTCAGGGACTTCGAATATCGCAAATGTGGTCCCTGGGGATTTACACTTCAAATTTTTAAAAAGTGGGTGGAGCCACCAGCAACCAATCAAATGTCATTCATTGATTTTCAATAGAAAACAATAAAACTGCTGCCATTTTTACACGTTAAATGCCAGCATTCATAAACTTTGGAGTGTTAGTGACTGAGTGACTGTGATTCGCAATTAGTAAAAAAAAGGGGGCGGGGTAACAACAGCCAATCAGATTTCAGCCATTGACCTTAATGAAAAATGATAAACTGCTGCTATTATCACAGTTTAAATGCCAGGTGTCCCAAACTTGTCTCAGTTACTCACTGGGTGATTGCGGTCAAAAAATAAAAAAAGTGGGCGGAGCCACTAGCATCCAATCAAATTTAACCAATGCACTTCAATGTAAAGCTTTCAAATACTGCCACTCTCACAGTTTTAAAGCCAGAGGTCCAAAACTTGGCACAGACCATGACATGGTGGTTAATGTTAAAATTTAGAAAAATGGGCGGAGCTTAAAACAGCCAATCAAATGTTACCTATTGCTAATCAATGTCAATATATAAGTTGCTGTCATTCTTTTACTGTTAATGGCAGGGACTTCAAACTTGGCACAGTTGGTCACAGGGGGACTGGGATTAAAATTTTGAAAGTGGGCGGGGCCAAAAACAGCCAATCAGATTTTCCCTATTGACTTCAATGGTAAAATGTAAACAGCTGTAATTCTCACATTATTAAAGCCAGAGTTCCCAGACTTGGCACACTGGGTCACTGGGTGACTGGGGTTAAAATTTGGCAAGGTGGGCGGAGCCACATGCAGCCAATCAGACACATAGCCAACATCCTGTGGTTTCTTCAGAAACGACACCATCTAGTTATTATTATTAGCGCCCCCCATTTTCTGTACGCTACGCCTCCTACAGTTTTAGGGGTTCAAGCGCCACACTTTCCACACTTATTCGTCTTATAGTGAAGTACGCTGCTTGTGCTTTATTAAGCGATCCCACCCTCCGCGCCCCTGCGGCAGACCCCAGAAGCCCCCATTTTTCGTATTGACTTTGACAGGGAAAAATTTAAAATCGCTGTTACTCGTACAATTTTGAAGCTACACTCCCCAAACTCGGACCACATATTGTTGGTGTCACCCAAAATTAAAATAAGTATTTTGGGGGGCCCCCAAAGTGGGCGGAGCTACCACCAGCCAATGAACATTTAGCAATTTTCTATACGCTACTCCTCCCAGAGTTTCAGGAGTACAATTATGAAACTTTGCACACTTGTTTGGCTCATACCCGAATAGATTGCTTGTGCTTTTTTAAGCAATCCCACCCTCCGTGCCCCTGTGGTGGACCCCCGAAGACCTTATTTTTCCCATAGACTTTCGTTGGAAAACTTGAAACTTTCGCCACTCGTACAGCTTTGAAGTTACTCTCACCAAACTTGGGTCACTTAGTCATGGGGTGATGCTAAAACATTCTGTCACATTTTGGGGACCCCAAAAAGTGGGTGGAGCCACAAACAACCAATCAGATTTTCCCTATTGACTTCAATGAGAATATGTAAACAGCTGTAATTCTCACAGTATAAAAGCCAGAGTTCCCAAACTTGGCCCACTGGGTCGCTGGGTGACTGGGTTTAAAATTTAGAAAAAGTGGGCAGAGTCTACCACAGACAAATTTCAGCCATTCATTTAAATGGGAAAATGTAAAACTGCTGCCGCTTTTAGACAGTGAATAGCAGGGTCCTCAAACTTGGTACAGTTGGTCACCAGGGGACTGGGATTAAAATTCAGAAAAGTGGGTGGGGCCAAAACCAACCAGATTTCTTTCATTGATTTGTATGGGAAAAATAAAAAGGCTGCCATTCTCACATTATTGATGTCATGGACCTCGAATATCGCAAATGTGGTGCTGGGGGACATCAAGAATGAGAAGCTTAAGTTCAGTTACAATATACCTTTTAGTTTCAGAATAGAAGTCACCCAGCACTTCATCTACATCTGCAAGTGCACCAAGAGCTAACGCAACCTCCTCCATACTTTCTGTGGTCCCAACCACTCCTTCTCCTGAAGCACCCACAGATGTATCAACAGCAGCCTGCCCATCTGCCCCTTTCTCCTCCTGTTTATTCTCTTTACTTTTTATGTCATTTTCTACACAACTTTCTTTTTTTTCCACATCCACATTTTCATTTAAAGAAACATTTTCAATCACTTCATCTTCAATTAACAAATTCACACTACCATTCTCATTTTGCATTATCTCAATATTGCCAAACACGGTATCACATTTGACTCTAGTAAGCTTTACTTCCACCTCCCTTCCCTTCCCATCACTCTGCATAAGCAAATCACAGTTCCCTTTGGCTAAGGATACAGTTCCCAAAACATTTTACCAATTTTGGACCCCTGTAACTCTGGTTTGCAGAGATGTAGGGACCCCATCTTTGGAATCCAAGTCTAACAATATGTCTTCTACCTGCATGAGACATTTCGTGAAATTCAGACGTTGCTAACGGCCATGGCTGTGATTTATGTACGTCAGCATCACTACCATAGAAATAGCCCAAATAAACAGGTTTTTGTGACCCTAGGCTATGACCTCTTTGGCCTAGGGGCCCGAAACTCACCAGTCATGTTCCCCCTAAGGGTCCCTACAATGCTAGAAAATTTGCCACTGCTGAGCAATTGCCCTTTGAAAAGATGTGAGATTTTGGAAAGTGAAATAGGGAGGCAATAAAAGCCTATGGGGGATTTTGCCAATGTTGGACCCCTGTAACTCTGGTTTGCAGAGATGTAGGGACCCCATCTTTGGAATCCAAGTCTAACAATATGTCTTCTACCTGCATGAGACATTTCGTGAAATTCAGACGTTGCTAACGGCCATGGCTGTGATTTATGTACGTCAGCATCACTACCATAGAAATAGCCCAAATAAACAGGTTTTTGTGACCCTAGGCTATGACCTCTTTGGCCTAGGGGCCCGAAACTCACCAGTCATGTTCCCCCTAAGGGTCCCTACAATGCTAGAAAATTTGCCACTGCTGAGCAATTGCCCTTTGAAAAGATGTGAGATTTTGGAAAGTGAAATAGGGAGGCAATAAAAGCCTATGGGGGATTTTGCCAATGTTGGACCCCTGTAACTCTGGTTTGCAGAGATGTAGGGACCCCATCTTTGGAATCCAAGTCTAACAATATGTCTTCTACCTACATGAGACATTTCGTGAAATTCAGACGTTGCTAACGGCCATGGCTGTGATTTATGTACGTCAGCATCACTACCATAGAAATAGCCCAAATAAACAGGTTTTTGTGACCCTAGGCTATGACCTCTTTGGCCTAGGGGCCCGAAACTCACCAGTCATGTTCCCCCTAAGGGTCCCTACAATGCTAGAAAATTTGCCACTGCTGAGCAATTGCCCTTTGAAAAGATGTGAGATTTTGGAAAGTGAAATAGGGAGGCAATGAAAGCCTATGGGGGATTTTGCCAATTTCGGACCCCTGTAATGCTGGTTTGCAGAGATGTAGGGACCCCATCTTTGGAATCCAAGTCTAACAATATGTCTTCTACCTGCATGAGACATTTCGTGAAATTCAGACGTTGCTAACGGCCATGGCTGCGATTTATGTACGTCAGCATCACTACCATTGAAATAGCCCAAATAAACAGGTTTTTGTGACCCTAGGCTATGACCTCTTTGGCCTAGGGGCCCGAAACTCACCAGTCATGTTCCCCCTAAGGGTCCCTACAATGCTAGAAAATTTGCCACTGCTGAGCAATTGCCCTTTGAAAAGATGTGAGATTTTGGAAAGTGAAATAGGGAGGCAATGAAAGCCTATGGGGGATTTTACCAATTTTGGACCCCTGTAACTCTGGTTTGCAGAGATGTAGGGACCCCATCTTTGGAATCCAAGTCTAACAATATGTCTTCTACCTGCATGAGACATTTCGTGAAATTCAGACGTTGCTAACGGCCATGGCTGAGATTTATGTACGTCAGCATCACTACCATTGAAATAGCCCAAATAAACAGGTTTTTGTGACCCTAGGCTATGACCTCTTTGGCCTAGGGGCCCGAAACTCACCAGTCATGTTCCCCCTAAGGGTCCCTACAATGCTAGAAAATTTGCCACTGCTGAGCCATTGCCCTTTGAAAAGATTTGAGATTTTGGAAAGTGAAATAGGGGCCTAATGAAAGCCTATGGGGGATTTTACCATTTTTGCAATATGCCTTCTACCTGCATGAGTCCTTTGGACTCTTGGCTCACACCATCATCTCCAGATGCTGACTGCTCAGGGTCAGGATCCAGGGAGGTTTGTATAACGCCTCCCAAACCATCATGTATCTGCACAGCCCCTGACAACGGCAACACCCCCACAGGTAAAGTTTTAACGTATTTGCCACCATCTTTGACTGTTAGGGAAGCTTTATCATCTTTACATACATTATCCACCTCTGTCTTGGAAGATTCCCTCCCGACAATCACCTCCAAGATCGTATCTTCATCAACTTCAGGTTTAACATGCACAGCTGTAATTTGCTCAGTAGGTTGATGCATGGCAGGTAAGAGAGACGCCTGACCAGAAGGCTCCTCAGGCGTACTGCCTTTCTCCATAACCACGCAATCTCCCTCACCTCCGTTCAGATATTCATCATCACTGTTTGCTAACATGGCTTGGAACCTCTGACGACACACCAGGGCCTCACTCATAGGTCCCCCGTAAGCTTTCAGGCCCTCAAGCACAGCCTGCTGCTCACGGATCCTCTGTCTCAGGCTTACCAGTTCAGGGTCCATATTCAGAAAGCTCGATTGCCATTTCACTCCGTAGCGAAAGATTGCATTCTTTAGCTGGAACTTCAAAGTTTTTATCAAGAAACAGCATTCATCAACTGCGTGCACCCAAGCTACAGTGTCCTTCACAGTCAATGTTCCTCCCCTTCCCAAGCCAGTAGGATCAGGGTGCTTTGGAGCCGCCTGCTCCATCCTGAGACAGCCGGCCTGCAAGGTAGGCTCCTGCCGACGAAAGGCCTAAGCAGGGCCTTAAAGTTCGGACTATCTCCGCTCCTCCTGCACTGATGGTCGGACAGGCACACCACGGATAGGTCCTTTGAGCAGAGCTCCAACAGTCAATGCTCTCCCCTCAGTGATCCAGTTCAGACTGACAACCGCCTCACCAAACTTGGGTCACTTGGTTATGGGGTGAAGCTGAAACATTCTGTCACATTTTGGGGACCCAAAAAAGTGGGCGGAGCCACACACAACCAATCAGATTTACCCTATTGACTTCAATGGGAAAATGTAAACCGCTGCAATTCTCACAGTATTAAAGCCAGAGTTCCCAGACTTGGCACAGTGGGTCACTGGGTGACTGGGTTTAAAATTTATAAAAAGTGGGCGGAGTCTACCACAGCCAATCAAATTTCAGCCATTAGTTTAAAAGGGAAAAATAAAAAAAATTGCTGCTGCTCTTAGACGGTTAGTGGCAGGGTCCTGACACTTGGCACAGTTGGTCACTGGGGGACTGGGATTAAAATTCATAAAAGTGGGCGGAGCCAAAACCGACCAATCAGATTTCTTTGATTGATTTAAATGGGAAAAATTAACAAGGCTGCCATTCTCACAATATTGATGTCAGGGCCCTCGAATATCGCAAATGTGGTCGCTGGGGGTTTCCACTCCAAGTTTAGAAAAAGTGGGCGGAGCCACCCGCAACCAATCAAATTTCATTCATTGATTTTTAATAGAAAACAATAAAACTGCTGTCATTTTTACACATTTTATTATAGCTATGTAACTATTATAGTACTAGTGTTGTTGTTGTCCAAGTGAGTAGGGGTCTCTCTCGGCTCTTCCTATGGTGGTTCCACACGGAATGGGGGCCGCACCCCTCCGGACTCCACAGCCTTCCAGTCTATGGAAATGAAGAACGGCTCTTCCCTCAGGTTTTTCATCTGATCTTTACGCGCTTCCTGGTTTTTACACAGTAGCTTCTCCAGGAAGTCTTTCAGTGTGGGGTCCATCTCCGGCGGGTAGTCTGGATAATTGTAATAAATGGAGTTTTTGATGACAGCCTCATCCTTCTCCCACTTGTCCATGAATGGGTGTTTGAGGCATGCCATCAAAAAAAGCATGATTCCCGTAGAGAAGAAGTCTACTGAGTGTTCGTAGTCCATCTCTAGGAACACCTCCGGGGCCATATAGTGCAAGCTCCCGTTACATCCTTCAACCATGTCATCCCCAAAGACATCTTGCACTGCCAGGCCGAAGTCAGCAATCTTTATGTTCCCGACTCCGTCCAGGAGGATGTTTTCCGGCTTGATGTCTCTGTGGATGACACCCTTGGAGTGGATGTACTCCAGGCCGATAACCATCTGCGCAGCAAACAGTCTCAGGGTCGTAATGTCAAATGGCTTGTCAGCATCATCTAGAAGTGTCATCAGATCTCCCCCGCTCAGGTACTCCATGGCAAAGCAGAGGTAATTCTTTGACTGGAATGTACCGTAGAGCTGAGTGATAAAGGGACCCTTCCCAAGGGTCTTCAATACCTGACACTCCATGAATATTTCCTCAGGGTCATTATACTTTATAAATGGCCTTTTCTTGACCATTTTAATGGCCAGCTGTTGGTCTCTGGCTCGGTGGGAAGCAAGGTAAACCTTGCCAAATGACCCCTCTCCAAGAAGTTTATGGAAGTTGAAGCTGCCCAAAGTCAGTGGCTTCCTGATGGTCTGGATTCCACTCGGGCCAGCTTCTTCCTCCTTCGCCACACGAGGTGAAACATCAGAAAGCTGATATCCCGGCGCTGGTTTCCCAGCTACTTCCTCCTCCACATGACCGGAATCATCAGCTCCAAAGTCCACATCCACAAAAGCTGAAGCATCCGACAACTGATATCCCGGCGCTGGTTCCCCAGCTGCTTCCTCCACCACATGACCGGAATCATCAGCTTCTTCCACTTCGCCAACATCCAAGGGGGAGACATCCGATAACTGATATCCCAGCGCTGGTTCCCCAGCTACTTCCTCCACCACATGACCGGAATCATCAGCCTCTTCCTTCTCCTCCACATCCACACGAGGTGAAACATCAGAAAGCTGATATCCTGGCGCTGGTTCCCCAGCTACTTCCTCCACCACATGACCAGAATCATCAGCTCCTAAGTCCACATCCACAAAAGGTGAAACATCCGACAACTGATATCCCGGCGCTGGTTCCCCAGCTACTTCCTCCACCACATGACCGAAATCATCAGCTTCTTCTGCTTCGTCAACATCCAAGAGGGAGATATCCGACAACTGATATCCCGACGCTGGTTCCCCAGCTACTTCCTCCACCACATGACCGGAATCATCAGCTTCTTCCTTCTCCTTCACATCCACACGAGGTGAAACATCAGAAAGCTGATATCCTGGCGCTGGTTCCCCAGCTACTTCCTCCACCACATGACCAGAATCATCAGCTCCTAAGTCCACATCAACAAAAGCTGAAGCATCCGACAACTGATATCCCGGCGCTGGTTCCCCAGCTACTTCCTCCACCTCATGACCGGAATCATCAGCCTCTTCCTTCTCCTTCACATCCACATGAGGTGAAACATCAGAAAGCTGATATCCCGGCGCTGGTTCCCCAGCTACTTCCTCCACCACATGACCGGAATCATCAGCTCCTAAGTCCACATCAACAAAAGCTGAAGCATCCGACAACTGATATCCCGGCGCTGGTTCCCCAGCTACTTCCTCCACCACATAACCGGAATCATCAGCTTCTTCCGCTTCGTCAACATCCAAGAGGGAGACATCCGATAACTGATATCCCGGCGCTGGTTCCCCAGCTACTTCCTCCACCACATGACCGGAATCATCAGCCTCTTCCTTCTCCTCCACATCCACACGAGGTGAAACATCAGAAAGCTGATATCCCGGCGCTGGTTCCCCAGCTACTTCCTCCACCACATGACCAGAATCATCAGCTCCTAAGTCCACATCCACAAAAGGTGAAACATCCGACAACTGATATCCCGGCGCTGGTTCCCCAGCTACTTCCTCCTCCACATGACCGGAATCATCAGCTTCTTCTGCTTCGTCAACATCCAAGGGGGAGATATCCGATAACTGATATCCCGGCGCTGGTTTCCCAGCTACTTCCTCCACCACATGACCGGAATCATCAGCCTCTTCCTTCTCCTTCACATCCACACGAGGTGAAACATCAGAAAGCTGATACCCTGGCGCTGGTTCCCCAGCTACTTCCTCCACCACATGACCAGAATCATCAGCTCCTAAGTCCACATCCACAAAAGGTGAAACATCCGACAACTGATATCCCGGCGCTGGTTCCCCAGCTACTACCTCCTCCACATGACCGGAATCATCAGCTTCTTCTGCTTCGTCAACATCCAAGGGGGAGACATCCGATAACTGATATCCCGGCGCTGGGTCCCCAGCTACTTCCTCCACCACATGACCGGAATCATCAGCTTCTTTCTTCTCCTCCACATCCACATAAGGCAAAACATCAGAAAGCTGATATCCTGGCGCTGGTTCCCCAGCTACTTCCTCCACCACATGACCAGAATCATCAGCCTCTTCTGCTTCCTCCACATAAGGTGAAATAACCGATATCTGATATCCCGGTGCTGGGTACCCAGCTACTCCCTCCACCACATGACCGGAATCATCCGATACCACATATTCCAGTGCTAATGCAGAACGCCCGGTAGATGGGGCAGGTCTACAGCAGTAGAACAGTCTGCCCAAGAAAGCCCTGATAGAACGCACAGCTGCCTGGGCTCTTCCCCTAGCTCAGGGGTCTGCAACCTTTAAGACTTAAAGAGCCACTTGGACCCGTTTCCAAAAAGAGAAAGAATATGGGAGCCGCAAAACCATTATAAAACAAATCTAACGCTGCATATATTGTTTCTTACCTTAATGCTATATACAGGATCAGATATGACCCCAATATGCACAAATCGTTAGCAGATATGACCCCAATATGCACAAATCCTAAGCAGATATGACCCCAATATGCACAAATCGTTAGCAGATATGACCCCAATATGCACACATTGTTAGCAGATATGACCCCAATATGCACAAATCGTTAGCAGATATGACCCCAATATGCACAAATCGTTAGCAGATATGACCCCAATATGCACAAATCGTTAGCAGATATGACCCCAATATTCACAAATTGTTAGCAGATATGACCCCAATATGCACAAATCCTTCAGCAGATCTGACCCCAATATGCACAAATCCTTCAGCAGATCTGACCCCAATATGCACAATCCTTCAGCAGATCTGACCCCAATATGCACAAATCCTTCAGCAGATCTGACCCCAATATGCACAAATCCTTCAGCAGATCTGACCCCAATATGCACAAATCCTTCAGCAGATCTGACCCCAATATGCACAATCCTTCAGCAGATCTGACCCCAATATGCACAATCCTTCAGCAGATCTGACCCCAATATGCACAATCCTTCAGCAGATCTGGCCCCAATATGCACAATCCTTCAGCAGATCTGACCCCAATATGCACAATCCTTCAGCAGATCTGACCCCAATATGCACAATCCTTCAGCAGATCTGACCCCAATATGCACAATCCTTCAGCAGATCTGACCCCAATATGCACAGTCCTTCAGCAGATCTGACCCCAATATGCACAATCCTTCAGCAGATCTGACCCCAATATGCACAATCCTTCAGCAGATCTGACCCCAATATGCACAATCCTTCAGCAGATCTGACCCCAATATGCACAATCCTTCAGCAGATCTGACCCCAATGTGCACAATCCTTCAGCAGATATGAAAAGAAAAACCCATTTACTCACCTAGTCAGAAGACCTCCTGTCCCGATCTCCTCCTGTCCCGACCTCCGGTCCCGACCTTGTGGCGCGCAACTCCCACAATCCTCTTCCTTCCCGACGTCATGTCCTGCCTGCGTTACACTGCAGGGCTACGGGAAAATGGCTGCCTGAAGCCCTGCACTGCATCGGTCCGGCGGCCTCTCTGATAATCTGCCGGCCAGCAGCAGCACACGTCACACGCGCGCCGCAGCCACTGACACACAGTAACGGAGCCGCGGCAAAGGTGAAAAAGAGCCGCATACGGCTCTGGAGCCGCGGGTTGCTGACCCCTGCCCTAGCTGGTGGTTGTGGCTCTGGGTCAGCATTGGCAGCTGGCTGTACAGAGGGCTGCTGAACCTCAAGCCTGAGGTTCATTTTGCGGTGCCTTTTACAGCAGCGCAACATAGTTCACCAATGAGAATCTCACTAATGAGTAAATTGCTCGAGAGCAAAATCAATCGTCTTCACTTGTGCAAGTGGAGACAAAAGTGAGCCTCTCAATGCTCAACCTCTGCTTATATACACACACGGCTATTATGACATCACTTCCCTGACATCACCAGAGGTAAACATGGGGCTATTATGACATCACAAGAGGGGCTCGGTGGAAGCAGATAGGACTTTCCGGCACTTTCCATCA
Source organism: Hyperolius riggenbachi (assembly GCF_040937935.1). Classification (NCBI taxonomy): domain Eukaryota; kingdom Metazoa; phylum Chordata; class Amphibia; order Anura; family Hyperoliidae; genus Hyperolius; species Hyperolius riggenbachi. Next base: position 212,496,327 of record NC_090653.1, read on the forward strand.
GATTTTATGTTATACGTCAACACTCAAAATACATAAAAGTGGGCAGAGCCAGAACCGACCAATCAGATTTCTTTGCTTGATTTAAATGGGAACAATTAAAAAGGCTGCCATTCTCACAATATTGATGTCAGGGACCTCGAATATCGCAAATGTGGTCCCTGGGGGTTTCCACTTCAAGTTCTGAAAAAGTGGGCGTAGCCACCAGCAACCAATCAAATTTCATTCATTGATTTTCAATGGAAAAATATAAAACTGCTGCCATTTTTACACGTTAAATGCCAGCATTCACAAACTTTGGAGTGTTAGTCACTGGGTGACTGTGGTTCACAAGTAGGAAAAAAGGGGGCGGGGCAACAACAGCCAATCAGATTTCAGCCATTGACCTTAATGAAAAATGATAAACCACTGCTAAAATCACAGTTTAAATGCTAGGTGTCCCAAACTTGGCTCAGTTATTCACTGGGTGACTGCGGTCAAAAACAGGAAAAGTGGGTGGAGCCACTAACATCCAATCAAATTTCACCTATGCACTTCAATGTAAAACTTTCAAATACTGCCACTCTCACAGTTTTAAAGCCAGAGGTCCAAAACTTGGCACAGACCATGACATGGTGGTTAATTTTAAAATTTAGAAAAATGGGCGGAGCTTAAAACAGCCAATCAAATGTTACCTATTGCTATTCAATGTCAATATATAAGTTGCTGTCATTCTTTTACTGTTACTGGCAGGGACTTCAAACTTGGCACAGTCAGTCACAGGGGGACTGGGGTTAAAATTTGAAAAGTGGGTGGGGCCAAAAATAGCCAATCAGATATTCCCTATTGACTTCAATGGGAAAATGTAAACAGCTGTAATTCTCACTGTATTAAAGCCAGAGTTCCCAGACTTGGCACACTGGGTCACTGGGGTTAAAATTTGACAAGGTGGGCGGAGCCACATACAGCCAATCAGACACATAGCCAACATCCTGTGGTTTCTTCAGAAACGACACCATCTAGTTCTTCTTATTATTATAGGCGCCCCCCCCCCATTTTCTATACGCTACTCCTCCTACAGTTTTAGGGGTAGAAGCGCCAAACAAGCGAAGTACGTTGCTTGTGCTTTATTAAGCGATCGCACCCTCCGGGCCCCTGCGGCGGACCCCGGAAGACCCCTTTTTTCGTATTGACTTTGACAGGGAAAAATTTAAAATCACTGCCACTCGTACAATTTTGAAGCTACACTCCCCAAACTCGGACCACATATGGTTGGTGTCACCCCAAATAAAAAGATGTATTTTGGGGGCTCACCCCAAATTAGGCGGAGCTACCAGCGGCCAATGAAAATTTAGCAAATTTCTATACGCTACTCCTCCCAGAGTTTAAGGAGTAGAATTCTGAAACTTTGCACACTTGTTCGGCTCATACCCGAATAGGTTGCTTGTGCTTTTTTAAGCAATTTCACCCTCCGGGCCCCTGTGGCGGACCCCCAAAGACCCCATTTTTCCCATAGACTTTCATTGGAAATTTTGAAACTTTTGCCACTCGTACAGCTTTGAAGTTACACTCACCAAACTTGGGTCACTTGGTCAGGGAGTGAAGCTGAAACATTCTGTCACATTTTGGGGACCCAAAAAAGTGGGTGGAGCCACAAACAACCAATCAGATTTTCCCTATTGACTGCAATGAGAAAATGTAAACAGCTGTAATTCTCAAAGTATTAAAGCCAGAGTTCCCAGACTTGGCATAGTGGGTCACTGGGTGACTGTGTTTAAAATGTATTAAAAGTGGATGGAGTCTACCACAGCCAATCAAATTTCAGCCATTAGTTTAAATGGGAAAAATAAAAATTGCTGCTGCTCTTAGACGGTTAATGGTAGGGTCCTGACACTTGGCACAGTTGGTCACTGGGGGACTGGGATTAAAATTCATAAAAGTGGGCAGAGCCAAAACCGACCAATCAGATTTCGTTAATTGATTTAAATGGGAAAAATTAAAAAGGCTGCCATTCTCACAATATTGATGTCAGGGACTTCGAATATCGCAAATGTGGTCCCTGGGGATTTACACTTCAAATTTTGAAAAAGTGGGTGGAGCCACCAGCAACCAATCAAATGTCATTCATTGATTTTCAATAGAAAACAATAAAACTGCTGCCATTTTTACACGTTAAATGCCAGCATTCATAAACTTTGGAGTGTTAGTGACTGAGTGACTGTGATTCGCAATTAGTAAAAAAAGGGGGCGGGGTAACAACAGCCAATCAGATTTCAGCCATTGACCTTAATGAAAAATGATAAACTGCTGCTATTATCACAGTTTAAATGCCAGGTGTCCCAAACTTGGCTCAGTTACTCACTGGGTGATTGCGGTCAAAAAATAAAAAAGTGGGCGGAGCCACTAGCATCCAATCAAATTTAACCAATGCACTTCAATGTAAAGCTTTCAAATACTGCCACTCTCACAGTTTTAAAGCCAGAGGTCCAAAACTTGGCACAGACCATGACATGGTGGTTAATGTTAAAATTTAGAAAAATGGGCGGAGCTTAAAACAGCCAATCAAATTTTACCTATTGCTAATCAATGTCAATATATAAGTTGCTGTCATTCTTTTACTGTTAATGGCAGGGACTTCAAACTTGGAACAGTCGGTCACAGGGGGACTGGGATTAAAATTTTGAAAGTGGGCGGGGCCAAAAACAGCCAATCAGATTTTCCCTATTGACTTCAATGGTAAAATGTAAACAGCTGTAATTCTCACATTATTAAAGCCAGAGTTCCCAGACTTGGCACACTGGGTCACTGGGTGACTGGGGTTAAAATTTGGCAAGGTGGGCGGAGCCACATGCAGCCAATCAGACACATAGCCAACATCCTGTGGTTTCTTCAGAAACGACACCATCTAGTTATTATTATTAGCGCCCCCCATTTTCTGTACGCTACGCCTCCTACAGTTTTAGGGGTTCAAGCGCCACACTTTCCACACTTATTCGTCTTATAGTGAAGTACGCTGCTTGTGCTTTATTAAGCGATCCCACCCTCCGCACCCCTGCGGCAGACCCCAGAAGCCCCCATTTTTCGTATTGACTTTGACAGGGAAAAATTTAAAATAGCTGTTACTCGTACAATTTTGAAGCTACACTCCCCAAACTCGGACCACATATTGTTGGTGTCACCCCAAATTAAAATAAGTATTTTGGGGGGCACCCAAAGTGGGCGGAGCTACCACCAGCCAATGAACATTTAGCAATTTTCTATACGCTACTCCTCCCAGAGTTTCAGGAGTACAATTATGAAACTTTGCACACTTGTTTGGCTCATACCCGAATAGATTGCTTGTGCTTTTTTAAGCAATCCCACCCTCCGTGCCCCTGTGGTGGACCCCCGAAGACCTTATTTTTCCCATAGACTTTCGTTGGAAAACTTGAAACTTTCGCCACTCGTACAGCTTTGAAGTTACTCTCACCAAACTTGGGTCACTTAGTCATGGGGTGATGCTAAAACATTCTGTCACATTTTGGGGACCCCAAAAAGTGGGTGGAGCCACAAACAACCAATCAGATTTTCCCTATTGACTTCAATGAGAATATGTAAACAGCTGTAATTCTCACAGTATAAAAGCCAGAGTTCCCAAACTTGGCCCACTGGGTCGCTGGGTGACTGGGTTTAAAATTTAGAAAAAGTGGGCAGAGTCTACCACAGACAAATTTCAGCCATTCATTTAAATGGGAAAATGTAAAACTGCTGCCGCTTTTAGACAGTTAATAGCAGGGTCCTCAAACTTGGTACAGTTGGTCACCAGGGGACTGGGATTAAAATTCAGAAAAGTGGGTGGGGCCAAAACCAACCAGATTTCTTTCATTGATTTGTATGGGAAAAATAAAAAGGCTGCCATTCTCACATTATTGATGTCATGGACCTCGAATATCGCAAATGTGGTGCTGGGGGACATCAAGAATGAGAAGCTTAAGTTCAGTTACAATATACCTTTTAGTTTCAGAATAGAAGTCACCCAGCACTTCATCTACATCTGCAAGTGCACCAAGAGCTAACGCAACCTCCTCCATACTTTCTGTGGTCCCAACCACTCCTTCTCCTGAAGCACCCACAGATGTATCAACAGCAGCCTGCCCATCTGCCCCTTTCTCCTCCTGTTTATTCTCTTTACTTTTTATGTCATTTTCTACACAACTTTCTTTTTTTTCCACATCCACATTTTCATTTAAAGAAACATTTTCAATCACTTCATCTTCAATTAACAAATTCACACTACCATTCTCATTTTGCATTATCTCAATATTGCCAAACACGGTATCACATTTGACTCTAGTAAGCTTTACTTCCACCTCCCTTCCCTTCCCATCACTCTGCATAAGCAAATCACAGTTCCCTTTGGCTAAGGATACAGTTCCCAAAACATTTTACCAATTTTGGACCCCTGTAACTCTGGTTTGCAGAGATGTAGGGACCCCATCTTTGGAATCCAAGTCTAACAATATGTCTTCTACCTGCATGAGACATTTCGTGAAATTCAGATGTTGCTAACGGCCATGGCTGTGATTTATGTACGTCAGCATCACTACCATTGAAATAGCCCAAATAAACAGGTTTTTGTGACCCTAGGCTATGACCTCTTTGGCCTAGGGGCCCGAAACTCACCAGTCATGTTCCCCCTAAGGGTCCCTACAATGATAGAAAATTTGCCACTGCTGAGCAATTGCCCTTTGAAAAGATGTGAGATTTTGGAAAGTGAAATAGGGAGGCAATAAAAGCCTATGGGGGATTTTGCCAATTTTGGACCCCTGTAACTCTGGTTTGCAGAGATGTAGGGACCCCATCTTTGGAATCCAAGTCTAACAATATGTCTTCTACCTGCATGAGACATTTCGTGAAATTCAGACGTTGCTAACGGCCATGGCTGTGATTTATGTACGTCAGCATCACTACCATAGAAATAGCCCAAATAAACAGGTTTTTGTGACCCTAGGCTATGACCTCTTTGGCCTAGGGGCCCGAAACTCACCAGTCATGTTCCCCCTAAGGGTCCCTACAATGCTAGAAAATTTGCCACTGCTGAGCAATTGCCCTTTGAAAAGATGTGAGATTTTGGAAAGTGAAATAGGGATGCAATGAAAGCCTATGGGGGATTTTGCCAATTTCGGACCCCTGTAACGCTGGTTTGCAGAGATGTAGGGACCCCATCTTTGGAATCCAAGTCTAACAATATGTCTTCTACCTGCATGAGACATTTCGTGAAATTCAGACGTTGCTAACGGCCATGGCTGCGATTTATGTACGTCAGCATCACTACCATTGAAATAGCCCAAATAAACAGGTTTTTGTGACCCTAGGCTATGACCTCTTTGGCCTAGGGGCCCGAAACTCACCAGTCATGTTCCCCCTAAGGGTCCCTACAATGCTAGAAAATTTGCCACTGCTGAGCAATTGCCCTTTGAAAAGATGTGAGATTTTGGAAAGTGAAATAGGGAGGCAATGAAAGCCTATGGGGGATTTTATCAATTTTGGACCCCTGTAACTCTGGTTTGCAGAGATGTAGGGACCCCATCTTTGGAATCCAAGTCTAACAATATGTCTTCTACCTGCATGAGACATTTCGTGAAATTCAGACGTTGCTAATGGCCATGGCTGTGATTTATGTACGTCAGCATCACTACCATTGAAATAGCCCAAATAAACAGGTTTTTGTGACCCTAGGCTATGACCTCTTTGGCCTAGGGGCCCGAAACTCACCAGTCATGTCCCCCCTAAGGGTCCCTACAATGCTAGAAAATTTGCCACTGCTGAGCAATTGCCCTTTGAAAAGATGTGAGATTTTGGAAAGTGAAATAGGGAGGCAATGAAAGCCTATGGGGGATTTTACCAATTTTGGACCCCTGTAACTCTGGTTTGCAGAAATGTAGGGACCCCATCTTTGGAATCCAAGTCTAACAATATGTCTTCTACCTGCATGAGACATTTCGTGAAATTCAGACGTTGCTAACGGCCATGGCTGCGATTTATGTACGTCAGCATCACTACCATTGAAATAGCCCAAATAAACAGGTTTTTGTGACCCTAGGCTATGACCTCTTTGGCCTAGGGACCCGAAACTCACCAGTTATGATCCCCCTAACAGTTCCTACAATGCTAGAAAATTTGCCACTGCTGAGCCATTGTCCTTTGAAAAGATTTGAGATTTTGGAAAGTGAAATAGGGGCCTAATGAAAGCCTATGGGGGATTTTACCATTTTTGCAATATGCCTTCTACCTGCATGAGTCCTTTGGACTCTTGGCTCACACCATCATCTCCAGATGCTGACTGCTCAGGGTCAGGATCCAGGGAGGTTTGTATAACGCCTCCCAAACCATCATGTATCTGCACAGCCCCTGACAACGGCAACACCCCCACAAGTAAAGTTTTAACGTATTTGCCACCATCTTTGACTGTTAGGGAAGCTTTATCATCTTTACATACATTATCCACCTCTGTCTTGGAAGATTCCCTCCCGACAATCACCTCCAAGATCGTATCTTCATCAACTTCAGGTTTAACATGCACAGCTGTAATTTGCTCAGTAGGTTGATGCATGGCAGGTAAGAGAGACGCCTGACCAGAAGGCTCCTCAGGCGTACTGCCTTTCTCCATAACCACGCAATCTCCCTCACCTCCGTTCAGATATTCATCATCACTGTTTGCTAACATGGCTTGGAACCTCTGACGACACACCAGGGCCTCACTCATAGGTCCCCCGTAAGCTTTCAGGCCCTCAAGCACAGCCTGCTGCTCACGGATCCTCTGTCTCAGGCTTACCAGTTCAGGGTCCATATTCAGAAAGCTCGATTGCCATTTCACTCCGTAGCGAAAGATTGCATTCTTTAGCTGGAACTTCAAAGTTTTTATCAAGAAACAGCATTCATCAACTGCGTGCACCCAAGCTACAGTGTCCTTCACAGTCAATGTTCCTCCCCTTCCCAAGCCAGTGGGATCAGGGTGCTTTGGAGCCGCCTGCTCCATCCTGAGACAGCCGGCCTGCAAGGTAGGCTCCTGCCGACGAAAGGCCTAAGCAGGGCCTTAAAGTTCGGACTATCTCCGCTCCTCCTGCACTGATGGTCGGACAGGCACACCACGGATAGGTCCTTTGAGCAGAGCTCCAACAGTCAATGCTCTCCCCTCAGTGATCCAGTTCAGACTGACAACCGCCTCACCAAACTTGGGTCACTTGGTCATGGGGTGAAGCTGAAACATTCTGTCACATTTTGGGGACCCAAAAAAGTGGGCGGAGCCACACACAACCAATCAGATTTACCCTATTGACTTCAATGGGAAAATGTAAACCGCTGCAATTCTCACAGTATTAAAGCCAGAGTTCCCAGACTTGGCACAGTGGGTCACTGGGTGACTGGGTTTAAAATTTATAAAAAGTGGGCGGAGTCTACCACAGCCAATCAAATTTCAGCCATTAGTTTAAAAGGGAAAAATAAAAAAAATTGCTGCTGCTCTTAGACGGTTAGTGGCAGGGTCCTGACACTTGGCACAGTTGGTCACTGGGGGACTGGGATTAAAATTCATAAAAGTGGGCGGAGCCAAAACCGACCAATCAGATTTCTTTGATTGATTTAAATGGGAAAAATTAACAAGGCTGCCATTCTCACAATATTGATGTCAGGGCCCTCGAATATCGCAAATGTGGTCGCTGGGGGTTTCCACTCCAAGTTTAGAAAAAGTGGGCGGAGCCACCCGCAACCAATCAAATTTCATTCATTGATTTTTAATAGAAAACAATAAAACTGCTGTCATTTTTACACATTTTATTATAGCTATGTAACTATTATAGTACTAGTGTTGTTGTTGTCCAAGTGAGTAGGGGTCTCTCTCGGCTCTTCCTATGGTGGTTCCACACGGAATGGGGGCCGCACCCCTCCGGACTCCACAGCCTTCCAGTCTATGGAAATGAAGAACGGCTCTTCCCTCAGGTTTTTCATCTGATCTTTACGCGCTTCCTGGTTTTTACACAGTAGCTTCTCCAGGAAGTCTTTCAGTGTGGGGTCCATCTCCGGCGGGTAGTCTGGATAATTGTAATAAATGGAGTTTTTGATGACAGCCTCATCCTTCTCCCACTTGTCCATGAATGGGTGTTTGAGGCATGCCATCAAAAAAAGCATGATTCCCGTAGAGAAGAAGTCTACTGAGTGTTCGTAGTCCATCTCTAGGAACACCTCCGGGGCCATATAGTGCAAGCTCCCGTTACATACTTCAACCATGTCATCCCCAAAGACATCTTGCACTGCCAGGCCGAAGTCAGCAATCTTTATGTTCCCGACTCCGTCCAGGAGGATGTTTTCCGGCTTGATGTCTCTGTGGATGACACCCTTGGAGTGGATGTACTCCAGGCCGATAACCATCTGCGCAGCAAACAGTCTCAGGGTCGTAATGTCAAATGGCTTATCAGCATCATCTAGAAGTGTCATCAGATCTCCCCCGCTCAGGTACTCCATGGCAAAGCAGAGGTAATTCTTTGACTGGAATGTACCGTAGAGCTGAGTGATAAAGGGACCCTTCCCAAGGGTCTTCAATACCTGACACTCCATGAATATTTCCTCAGGGTCATTATACTTTATAAATGGCCTTTTCTTGACCATTTTAATGGCCAGCTGTTGGTCTCTGGCTCGGTGGGAAGCAAGGTAAACCTTGCCAAATGACCCCTCTCCAAGAAGTTTATGGAAGTTGAAGCTGCCCAAAGTCAGTGGCTTCCTGATGGTCTGGATTCCACTCGGGCCAGCTTCTTCCTCCTTCGCCACACGAGGTGAAACATCAGAAAGCTGATATCCCGGCGCTGGTTTCCCAGCTACTTCCTCCTCCACATGACCGGAATCATCAGCTCCTAAGTCCACATCGACAAAAGCTGAAGCATCCGACAACTGATATCCCGGCGCTGGTTCCCCAGCTGCTTCCTCCACCACATGACCGGAATCATCAGCTTCTTCCACTTCGCCAACATCCAAGGGGGAGACATCCGATAACTGATATCCCAGCGCTGGTTCCCCAGCTACTTCCTCCACCACATGACCGGAATCATCAGCCTCTTCCTTCTCCTCCACATCCACACGAGGTGAAACATCAGAAAGCTGATATCCTGGCGCTGGTTCCCCAGCTACTTCCTCCACCACATGACCAGAATCATCAGCTCCTAAGTCCACATCCACAAAAGGTGAAACATCCGACAACTGATATCCCGGCGCTGGTTCCCCAGCTACTTCCTCCACCACATGACCGAAATCATCAGCTTCTTCTGCTTCGTCAACATCCAAGAGGGAGATATCCGACAACTGATATCCCGACGCTGGTTCCCCAGCTACTTCCTCCACCACATGACCGGAATCATCAGCTTCTTCCTTCTCCTTCACATCCACACGAGGTGAAACATCAGAAAGCTGATATCCTGGCGCTGGTTCCCCAGCTACTTCCTCCACCACATGACCAGAATCATCAGCCTCTTCCTTCTCCTTTACATCCACATGAGGTGAAACATCAGAAAGCTGATATCCCGGCGCTGGTTCCCCAGCTACTTCCTCCACCACATGACCGGAATCATCAGCTCCTAAGTCCACATCAACAAAAGCTGAAGCATCCGACAACTGATATCCCGGCGCTGGTTCCCCAGCTACTTCCTCCACCTCATGACCAGAATCATCAGCCTCTTCCTTCTCCTTCACATCCACATGAGGTGAAACATCAGAAAGCTGATATCCCGGCGCTGGTTCCCCAGCTACTTCCTCCACCACATGACCGGAATCATCAGCTCCTAAGTCCACATCAACAAAAGCTGAAGCATCCGACAACTGATATCCCGGCGCTGGTTCCCCAGCTACTTCCTCCACCACATGACCGGAATCATCAGCTTCTTCTGCTTCGTCAACATCCAAGGGGGAGATATCCGATAACTGATATCCCGGCGTTGGTTTCCCAGCTACTTCCTCCACCACATGACCGGAATCATCAGCCTCTTCCTTCTCCTTCACATCCACACGAGGTGAAACATCAGAAAGCTGATATCCCGGCGCTGGTTCCCCAGCCACTTTCTCCACCACATGACCAGAATCATCAGCTCCTAAGTCCACATCCACAAAAGGTGAAACATCCGACAACTGATATCCCGGCGCTGGTTCCCCAGCTACTTCCTCCTCCACATGACCGGAATCATCAGCTTCCTCTGCTTCGTCAACATCCAAGGGGGAGATATCCGATAACTGATATCCCGGCGCTGGTTTCCCAGCTACTTCCTCCACCACATGACCGGAATCATCAGCCTCTTCCTTCTCCTTCACATCCACACGAGGTGAAACATCAGAAAGCTGATACCCTGGCGCTGGTTCCCCAGCTACTTCCTCCACCACATGACCAGAATCATCAGCTCCTAAGTCCACATCCACAAAAGGTGAAACATCCGACAACTGATATCCCGGCGCTGGTTCCCCAGCTACTACCTCCTCCACATGACCGGAATCATCAGCTTCTTCTGCTTCGTCAACATCCAAGGGGGAGACATCCGATAACTGATATCCCGGCACTGGTTCCCCAGCTACTTCCTCCACCACATGACCGGAATCATCAGCTTCTTTCTTCTCCTCCACATCCACATAAGGCAAAACATCAGAAAGCTGATATCCTGGCGCTGGTTCCCCAGCTACTTCCTCCACCACATGACCAGAATCATCAGCCTCTTCTGCTTCCTCCACATAAGGTGAAATAACCGATATCTGATATCCCGGTGCTGGGTACCCAGCTACTCCCTCCACCACATGACCGGAATCATCCGATACCACATATTCCAGTGCTAATGCAGAACGCCCGGTAGATGGGGCAGGTCTACAGCAGTAGAACAGTCTGCCCAAGAAAGCCCTGATAGAACGCACAGCTGCCTGGGCTCTTCCCCTAGCTGGTGGTTGTGGCTCTGGGTCAGCATTGGCAGCTGGCTGTACAGAGGGCTGCTGAACCTCAAGCCTGAGGTTCATTTTGCGGTGCCTTTTACAGCAGCGCAACATAGTTCACCAATGAGAATCTCACTAATGAGTAAATTGCTCGAGAGCAAAATCAATCGTCTTCACTTGTGCAAGTGGAGACAAAAGTGAGCCTCTCAATGCTCAACCTCTGCTTATATACACACACACGGCTATTATGACATCACTTCCCTGACATCAACAGAGGTAAACATGGGGCTATTATGACATCACAAGAGGGGCTCGGTGGAAGCAGATAGGACTTTCCGGCACTTTCCATCAGATTTTATGTTATACGTCAACACTCAAAATACATAAAAGTGGGCAGAGCCAGAACCGACCAATCAGATTTCTTTGCTTGATTTAAATGGGAACAATTAAAAAGGCTGCCATTCTCACAATATTGATGTCAGGGACCTCGAATATCGCAAATGTGGTCCCTGGGGGTTTCCACTTCAAGTTCTGAAAAAGTGGGCGTAGCCACCAGCAACCAATCAAATTTCATTCATTGATTTTCAATGGAAAAATATAAAACTGCTGCCATTTTTACACGTTAAATGCCAGCATTCACAAACTTTGGAGTGTTAGTCACTGGGTGACTGTGGTTCACAAGTAGGAAAAAAGGGGGCGGGGCAACAACAGCCAATCAGATTTCAGCCATTGACCTTAATGAAAAATGATAAACCACTGCTAAAATCACAGTTTAAATGCTAGGTGTCCCAAACTTGGCTCAGTTATTCACTGGGTGACTGCGGTCAAAAACAGGAAAAGTGGGTGGAGCCACTAACATCCAATCAAATTTCACCTATGCACTTCAATGTAAAACTTTCAAATACTGCCACTCTCACAGTTTTAAAGCCAGAGGTCCAAAACTTGGCACAGACCATGACATGGTGGTTAATTTTAAAATTTAGAAAAATGGGCGGAGCTTAAAACAGCCAATCAAATGTTACCTATTGCTATTCAATGTCAATATATAAGTTGCTGTCATTCTTTTACTGTTACTGGCAGGGACTTCAAACTTGGCACAGTCAGTCACAGGGGGACTGGGATTAAAATTTGAAAAGTGGGTGGGGCCAAAAATAGCCAATCAGATTTTCCCTATTGACTTCAATGGGAAAATGTAAACAGCTGTAATTCTCACTGTATTAAAGCCAGAGTTCCCAGACTTGGCACACTGGGTCACTGGGGTTAAAATTTGACAAGGTGGGCGGAGCCACATACAGCCAATCAGACACATAGCCAACATCCTGTGGTTTCTTCAGAAACGACACCATCTAGTTCTTCTTATTATTATAGGCGCCCCCCCCCCCATTTTCTATACGCTACTCCTCCTACAGTTTTAGGGGTAGAAGCGCCAAACAAGCGAAGTACGTTGCTTGTGCTTTATTAAGCGATCGCACCCTCCGGGCCCCTGCGGCGGACCCCGGAAGACCCCTTTTTTCGTATTGACTTTGACAGGGAAAAATTTAAAATCACTGCCACTCGTACAATTTTGAAGCTACACTCCCCAAACTCGGACCACATATGGTTGGTGTCACCCCAAATAAAAAGATGTATTTTGGGGGCTCACCCCAAATTAGGCGGAGCTACCAGCGGCCAATGAAAATTTAGCAAATTTCTATACGCTACTCCTCCCAGAGTTTAAGGAGTAGAATTCTGAAACTTTGCACACTTGTTCGGCTCATACCCGAATAGGTTGCTTGTGCTTTTTTAAGCAATTTCACCCTCCGGGCCCCTGTGGCGGACCCCCAAAGACCCCATTTTTCCCATAGACTTTCATTGGAAATTTTGAAACTTTTGCCACTCGTACAGCTTTGAAGTTACACTCACCAAACTTGGGTCACTTGGTCAGGGAGTGAAGCTGAAACATTCTGTCACATTTTGGGGACCCAAAAAAGTGGGTGGAGCCACAAACAACCAATCAGATTTTCCCTATTGACTGCAATGAGAAAATGTAAACAGCTGTAATTCTCAAAGTATTAAAACCAGAGTTCCCAGACTTGGCATAGTGGGTCACTGGGTGACTGTGTTTAAAATGTATTAAAAGTGGATGGAGTCTACCACAGCCAATCAAATTTCAGCCATTAGTTTAAATGGGAAAAATAAAAATTGCTGCTGCTCTTAGACGGTTAATGGTAGGGTCCTGACACTTGGCACAGTTGGTCACTGGGGGACTGGGATTAAAATTCATAAAAGTGGGCAGAGCCAAAACCGACCAATCAGATTTCGTTAATTGATTTAAATGGGAAAAATTAAAAAGGCTGCCATTCTCACAATATTGATGTCAGGGACTTCGAATATCGCAAATGTGGTCCCTGGGGATTTACACTTCAAATTTTTAAAAAGTGGGTGGAGCCACCAGCAACCAATCAAATGTCATTCATTGATTTTCAATAGAAAACAATAAAACTGCTGCCATTTTTACACGTTAAATGCCAGCATTCATAAACTTTGGAGTGTTAGTGACTGAGTGACTGTGATTCGCAATTAGTAAAAAAAGGGGGCGGGGTAACAACAGCCAATCAGATTTCAGCCATTGACCTTAATGAAAAATGATAAACTGCTGCTATTATCACAGTTTAAATGCCAGGTGTCCCAAACTTGGCTCAGTTACTCACTGGGTGATTGCGGTCAAAAAAATAAAAAAAAGTGGGCGGAGCCACTAGCATCCAATCAAATTTAACCAATGCACTTCAATGTAAAGCTTTCAAATACTGCCACTCTCACAGTTTTAAAGCCAGAGGTCCAAAACTTGGCACAGACCATGACATGGTGGTTAATGTTAAAATTTAGAAAAATGGGCGGAGCTTAAAACAGCCAATCAAATGTTACCTATTGCTAATCAATGTCAATATATAAGTTGCTGTCATTCTTTTACTGTTAATGGCAGGGACTTCAAACTTGGCACAGTCGGTCACAGGGGGACTGGGATTAAAATTTTGAAAGTGGGCGGGGCCAAAAACAGCCAATCAGATTTTCCCTATTGACTTCAATGGTAAAATGTAAACAGCTGTAATTCTCACATTATTAAAGCCAGAGTTCCCAGACTTGGCACACTGGGTCACTGGGTGACTGGGGTTAAAATTTGGCAAGGTGGGCGGAGCCACATGCAGCCAATCAGACACATAGCCAACATCCTGTGGTTTCTTCAGAAACGACACCATCTAGTTATTATTTTTAGCGCCCCCCATTTTCTGTACGCTACGCCTCCTACAGTTTTAGGGGTTCAAGCGCCACACTTTCCACACTTATTCGTCTTATAGTGAAGTACGCTGCTTGTGCTTTATTAAGCGATCCCACCCTCCGCGCCCCTGCGGCAGACCCCAGAAGCCCCCATTTTTCGTATTGACTTTGACAGGGAAAAATTTAAAATCGCTGTTACTCGTACAATTTTGAAGCTACACTCCCCAAACTCGGACCACATATTGTTGGTGTCACCCCAAATTAAAATAAGTATTTTGGGGGGCACCCAAAGTGGGCGGAGCTACCACCAGCCAATGAACATTTAGCAATTTTCTATACGCTACTCCTCCCAGAGTTTCAGGAGTACAATTATGAAACTTTGCACACTTGTTTGGCTCATACCCGAATAGATTGCTTGTGCTTTTTTAAGCAATCCCACCCTCCGTGCCCCTGTGGTGGACCCCCGAAGACCTTATTTTTCCCATAGACTTTCGTTGGAAAACTTGAAACTTTCGCCACTCGTACAGCTTTGAAGTTACTCTCACCAAACTTGGGTCACTTAGTCATGGGGTGATGCTAAAACATTCTGTCACATTTTGGGGACCCCAAAAAGTGGGTGGAGCCACAAACAACCAATCAGATTTTCCCTATTGACTTCAATGAGAATATGTAAACAGCTGTAATTCTCACAGTATAAAAGCCAGAGTTCCCAAACTTGGCCCACTGGGTCGCTGGGTGACTGGGTTTAAAATTTAGAAAAAGTGGGCAGAGTCTACCACAGACAAATTTCAGCCATTCATTTAAATGGGAAAATGTAAAACTGCTGCCGCTTTTAGACAGTTAATAGCAGGGTCCTCAAACTTGGTACAGTTGGTCACCAGGGGACTGGGATTAAAATTCAGAAAAGTGGGTGGGGCCAAAACCAACCAGATTTCTTTCATTGATTTGTATGGGAAAAATAAAAAGGCTGCCATTCTCACATTATTGATGTCATGGACCTCGAATATCGCAAATGTGGTGCAAGGGAACATCAAGAATGAGAAGCTTAAGTTCAGTTACAATATACCTTTTAGTTTCAGAATAGAAGTCACCCAGCACTTCATCTACATCTGCAAGTGCACCAAGAGCTAACACAACCTCCTCCATACTTTCTGTGGTCCCAACCACTACTTCTCCTGAAGCACCCACAGATGTATCAACAGCAGCCTGCCCATCTGCCCCTTTCTCCTCCTGTTTATTCTCTTTACTTTTTATGTCATTTTCTACACAACTTTCTTTTTTTTTCCACATCCACATTTTCATTTAAAGAAACATTTTCAATCACTTCATCTTCAATTAACAAATTCACACTACCATTCTCATTTTGCATTATCTCAATATTGCCAAACACGGTATCACATTTGACTCTAGTAAGCTTTACTTCCACCTCCCTTCCCTTCCCATCACTCTGCATAAGCAAATCACAGTTCCCTTTGGCTAAGGATACAGTTCCCAAAACATTTTACCAATTTTGGACCCCTGTAACTCTGGTTTGCAGAGATGTAGGGACCCCATCTTTGGAATCCAAGTCTAACAATATGTCTTCTACCTGCATGAGACATTTCGTGAAATTCAGACGTTGCTAACGGCCATGGCTGTGATTTATGTACGTCAGCATCACTACCATAGAAATAGCCCAAATAAACAGGTTTTTGTGACCCTAGGCTATGACCTCTTTGGCCTAGGGGCCCGAAACTCACCAGTCATGTTCCCCCTAAGGGTCCCTACAATGCTAGAAAATTTGCCACTGCTAAGCAATTGCCCTTTGAAAAGATGTGAGATTTTGGAAAGTGAAATAGGGAGGCAATAAAAGCCTATGGGGGATTTTGCCAATTTTGGACCCCTGTAACTCTGGTTTGCAGAGATGTAGGGACCCCATCTTTGGAATCCAAGTCTAACAATATGTCTTCTACCTGCATGAGACATTTCGTGAAATTCAGACGTGGCTAACGGCCATGGCTGTGATTTATGTACGTCAGCATCACTACCATAGAAATAGCCCAAATAAACAGGTTTTTGTGACCCTAGGCTATGACCTCTTTGGCCTAGGGGCCCGAAACTCACCAGTCATGTTCCCCCTAAGGGTCCCTACAATGCTAGATAATTTGCCACTGCTGAGCAATTCCCCTTTGAAAAGATGTGAGATTTTGGAAAGTGAAATAGGGAGGCAATGAAAGCCTATGGGGGATTTTACCAATTTTGGACCCCTGTAACTCTGGTTTGCAGAGATGTAGGGACCCCATCTTTGGAATCCAAGTCTAACAATATGTCTTCTACCTGCATGAGACATTTCGTGAAATTCAGACGTTGCTAACGGCCATGGCTGCGATTTATGTACGTCAGCATCACTACCATTGAAATAGCCCAAATAAACAGGTTTTTGTGACCCTAGGCTATGACCTCTTTGGCCTAGGGGCCCGAAACTCACCAGTCATGTTCCCCCTAAGGGTCCCTACAATGCTAGAAAATTTGCCACTGCTGAGCAATTGCCCTTTGAAAAGATGTGAGATTTTGGAAAGTGAAATAGGGAGGCAATGAAAGCCTATGGGGGATTTTACCAATTTTGGACCCCTGTAACTCTGGTTTGCAGAAATGTAGGGACCCCATCTTTGGAATCCAAGTCTAACAATATGTCTTCTACCTGCATGAGACATTTCGTGAAATTCAGACGTTGCTAACGGCCATGGCTGCGATTTATGTACATCAGCATCACTACCATTGAAATAGCCCAAATAAACAGGTTTTTGTGACCCTAGGCTATGACCTCTTTGGCCTAGGGACCCGAAACTCACCAGTTATGATCCCCCTAACAGTTCCTACAATGCTAGAAAATTTGCCACTGCTGAGCCATTGCCGTTTGAAAAGATTTGAGATTTTGGAAAGTGAAATAGGGGCCTAATGAAAGCCTATGGGGGATTTTACCATTTTTGCAATATGCCGTCTACCTGCATGAGTCCTTTGGACTCTTGGCTCACACCATCATCTCCAGATGCTGACTGCTCAGGGTCAGGATCCAGGGAGGTTTGTATAACGCCTCCCAAACCATCATGTATCTGCACAGCCCCTGACAACGGCAACACCCCCACAGGTAAAGTTTTAACGTATTTGCCACCATCTTTGACTGTTAGGGAAGCTTTATCATCTTTACATACATTATCCACCTCTGTCTTGGAAGATTCCCTCCCGACAATCACCTCCAAGATCGTATCTTCATCAACTTCAGGTTTAACATGCACAGCTGTAATTTGCTCAGTAGGTTGATGCATGGCAGGTAAGAGAGACGCCTGACCAGAAGGCTCCTCAGGCGTACTGCCTTTCTCCATAACCACGCAATCTCCCTCACCTCCGTTCAGATATTCATCATCACTGTTTGCTAACATGGCTTGGAACCTCTGACGACACACCAGGGCCTCACTCATAGGTCCCCCGTAAGCTTTCAGGCCCTCAAGCACAGCCTGCTGCTCACGGATCCTCTGTCTCAGGCTTACCAGTTCAGGGTCCATATTCAGAAAGCTCGATTGCCATTTCACTCCGTAGCGAAAGATTGCATTCTTTAGCTGGAACTTCAAAGTTTTTATCAAGAAACAGCATTCATCAACTGCGTGCACCCAAGCTACAGTGTCCTTCACAGTCAATGTTCCTCCCCTTCCCAAGCCAGTGGGATCAGGGTGCTTTGGAGCCGCCTGCTCCATTCTGAGACAGCCGGCCTGCAAGGTAGGCTCCTGCCGACGAAAGGCCTAAGCAGGGCCTTAAAGTTCGGACTATCTCCGCTCCTCCTGCACTGATGGTCGGACAGGCACACCACGGATAGGTCCTTTGAGCAGAGCTCCAACAGTCAATGCTCTCCCCTCAGTGATCCAGTTCAGACTGACAACCGCCTCACCAAACTTGGGTCACTTGGTTATGGGGTGAAGCTGAAACATTCTGTCACATTTTGGGGACCCAAAAAAGTGGGCGGAGCCACACACAACCAATCAGATTTACCCTATTGACTTCAATGGGAAAATGTAAACCGCTGCAATTCTCACAGTATTAAAGCCAGAGTTCCCAGACTTGGCACAGTGGGTCACTGGGTGACTGGGTTTAAAATTTATAAAAAGTGGGCGGAGTCTACCACAGCCAATCAAATTTCAGCCATTAGTTTAAAAGGGAAAAATAAAAAAAATTGCTGCTGCTCTTAGACGGTTAGTGGCAGGGTCCTGACACTTGGCACAGTTGGTCACTGGGGGACTGGGATTAAAATTCATAAAAGTGGGCGGAGCCAAAACCGACCAATCAGATTTCTTTGATTGATTTAAATGGGAAAAATTAACAAGGCTGCCATTCTCACAATATTGATGTCAGGGCCCTCGAATATCGCAAATGTGGTTGCTGGGGGTTTCCACTCCAAGTTTAGAAAAAGTGGGCGGAGCCACCCGCAACCAATCAAATTTCATTCATTGATTTTTAATAGAAAACAATAAAACTGCTGTCATTTTTACACATTTTATTATAGCTATGTAACTATTATAGTACTAGTGTTGTTGTTGTCCAAGTGAGTAGGGGTCTCTCTCAGCTCTTCCTATGGTGGTTCCACACGGAATGGGGGCCGCACCCCTCCGGACTCCACAGCCTTCCAGTCTATGGAAATGAAGAACGGCTCTTCCCTCAGGTTTTTCATCTGATCTTTACGCGCTTCCTGGTTTTTACACAGTAGCTTCTCCAGGAAGTCTTTCAGTGTGGGGTCCATCTCCGGCGGGTAGTCTGGATAATTGTAATAAATGGAGTTTTTGATGACAGCCTCATCCTTCTCCCACTTGTCCATGAATGGGTGTTTGAGGCATGCCATCAAAAAAAGCATGATTCCCGTAGAGAAGAAGTCTACTGAGTGTTCGTAGTCCATCTCTAGGAACACCTCCGGGGCCATATAGTGCAAGCTCCCGTTACATCCTTCAACCATGTCATCCCCAAAGACATCTTGCACTGCCAGGCCGAAGTCAGCAATCTTTATGTTCCCGACTCCGTCCAGAAGGATGTTTTCCGGCTTGATGTCTCTGTGGATGACACCCTTGGAGTGGATGTACTCCAGGCCGATAACCATCTGCGCAGCAAACAGTCTCAGGGTCGTAATGTCAAATGGCTTGTCAGCATCATCTAGAAGTGTCATCAGATCTCCCCCGCTCAGGTACTCCATGGCAAAGCAGAGGTAATTCTTTGACTGGAATGTACCGTAGAGCTGAGTGATAAAGGGACCCTTCCCAAGGGTCTTCAATACCTGACACTCCATGAATATTTCCTCAGGGTCATTATACTTTATAAATGGCCCTTTCTTGACCATTTTAATGGCCAGCTGTTGGTCTCTGGCTCGGTGGGAAGCAAGGTAAACCTTGCCAAATGACCCCTCTCCAAGAAGTTTATGGAAGTTGAAGCTGCCCAAAGTCAGTGGCTTCCTGATGGTCTGGATTCCACTCGGGCCAGCTTCTTCCTCCTTCGCCACACGAGGTGAAACATCAGAAAGCTGATATCCCGGCGCTGGTTTCCCAGCTACTTCCTCCTCCACATGACTGGAATCATCAGCTCCTGAGTCCACATCGACAAAAGCTGAAGCATCCGACAACTGATATCCCGGCGCTGGTCCCCCAGCTGCTTCCTCCACCACATGACCGGAATCATCAGCTTCTTCCACTTCGCCAACATCCAAGGGGGAGACATCCGATAACTGATATCCCAGCGCTGGTTCCCCAGCTACTTCCTCCACCACATGACCGGAATCATCAGCCTCTTCCTTCTCCTCCACATCCACACGAGGTGAAACATCAGAAAGCTGATATCCTGGCGCTGGTTCCCCAGCTGCTTCCTCCACCACATGACCAGAATCATCAGCTCCTAAGTCCACATCCACAAAAGGTGAAACATCCGACAACTGATATCCCGGCGCTGGTTCCCCAGCTACTTCCTCCACCACATAACCGAAATCATCAGCTTCTTCTGCTTCGTCAACATCCAAGAGGGAGATATCCGACAACTGATATCCCGACGCTGGTTCCCCAGCTACTTCCTCCACCACATGACCGGAATCATCAGCTTCTTCCTTCTCCTTCACATCCACACGAGGTGAAACATTAGAAAGCTGATATCCTGGCGCTGGTTCCCCAGCTACTTCCTCCACCACATGACCAGAATCATCAGCTCCTAAGTCCACATCAACAAAAGCTGAAGCATCCGACAACTGATATCCCGGCGCTGGTTCCCCAGCTACTTCCTCCACCTCATGACCGGAATCATCAGCCTCTTCCTTCTCCTTCACATCCACATGAGGTGAAACATCAGAAAGCTGATATCCCGGCGCTGGTTCCCCAGCTACTTCCTCCACCACATGACCGGAATCATCAGCTCCTAAGTCCACATCAACAAAAGCTGAAGCATCCGACAACTGATATCCCGGCGCTGGTTCCCCAGCTACTTCCTCCACCACATAACCGGAATCATCAGCTTCTTCCGCTTCGTCAACATCCAAGAGGGAGACATCCGATAACTGATATCCCGGCGCTGGTTCCCCAGCTACTTCCTCCACCACATGACCGGAATCATCAGCCTCTTCCTTCTCCTCCACATCCACACGAGGTGAAACATCAGAAAGCTGATATCCTGGCGCTGGTTCCCCAGCTACTTCCTCCACCACATGACCAGAATCATCAACTCCTAAGTCCACATCAACAAAAGCTGAAGCATCCGACAACTGATATCCCGGCGCTGGTTCCCCAGCTACTTCCTCCACCACATGACCGGAATCATCAGCTTCTTCTGCTTCGTCAACATCCAAGGGGGAGATATCCGATAACTGATATCCCGGCGTTGGTTTCCCAGCTACTTCCTCCACCACATGACCGGAATCATCAGCCTCTTCCTTCTCCTTCACATCCACACGAGGTGAAACATCAGAAAGCTGATATCCCGGCGCTGGTTCCCCAGCTACTTCCTCCACCACATGACCAGAATCATCAGCTCCTAAGTCCACATCCACAAAAGGTGAAACATCCGACAACTGATATCCCGGCGCTGGTTCCCCAGCTACTTCCTCCTCCACATGACCGGAATCATCAGCTTCTTCTGCTTCGTCAACATCCAAGGGGGAGATATCCGATAACTGATATCCCGGCGCTGGTTTCCCAGCTACTTCCTCCACCACATGACCGGAATCATCAGCCTCTTCCTTCTCCTTCACATCCACACGAGGTGAAACATCAGAAAGCTGATACCCTGGCGCTGGTTCCCCAGCTACTTCCTCCACCACATGACCAGAATCATCAGCTCCTAAGTCCACATCCACAAAAGGTGAAACATCCGACAACTGATATCCCGGCGCTGGTTCCCCAGCTACTACCTCCTCCACATGACCGGAATCATCAGCTTCTTCTGCTTCGTCAACATCCAAGGGGGAGACATCCGATAACTGATATCCCGGCGCTGGTTCCCCAGCTACTTCCTCCACCACATGACCGGAATCATCAGCTTCTTTCTTCTCCTCCACATCCACATAAGGCAAAACATCAGAAAGCTGATATCCTGGCGCTGGTTCCCCAGCTACTTCCTCCACCACATGACCAGAATCATCAGCCTCTTCTGCTTCCTCCACATAAGGTGAAATAACCGATATCTGATATCCCGGTGCTGGGTACCCAGCTACTCCCTCCACCACATGACCGGAATCATCCGATACCACATATTCCAGTGCTAATGCAGAACGCCCGGTAGATGGGGCAGGTCTACAGCAGTAGAACAGTCTGCCCAAGAAAGCCCTGATAGAACGCACAGCTGCCTGGGCTCTTCCCCTAGCTGGTGGTTGTGGCTCTGGGTCAGCATTGGCAGCTGGCTGTACAGAGGGCTGCTGAACCTCAAGCCTGAGGTTCATTTTGCGGTGCCTTTTACAGCAGCGCAACATAGTTCACCAATGAGAATCTCACTAATGAGTAAATTGCTCGAGAGCAAAATCAATCGTCTTCACTTGTGCAAGTGGAGACAAAAGTGAGCCTCTCAATGCTCAACCTCTGCTTATATACACACACGGCTATTATGACATCACTTCCCTGACATCAACAGAGGTAAACATGGGGCTATTATGACATCACAAGAGGGGCTCGGTGGAAGCAGATAGGACTTTCCGGCACTTTCCATCAGATTTTATGTTATACGTCAACACTCAAAATACATAAAAGTGGGCAGAGCCAGAACCGACCAATCAGATTTCTTTGCTTGATTTAAATGGGAACAATTAAAAAGGCTGCCATTCTCACAATATTGATGTCAGGGACCTCGAATATCGCAAATGTGGTCCCTGGGGGTTTCCACTTCAAGTTCTGAAAAAGTGGGCGTAGCCACCAGCAACCAATCAAATTTCATTCATTGATTTTCAATGGAAAAATATAAAACTGCTGCCATTTTTACACGTTAAATGCCAGCATTCACAAACTTTGGAGTGTTAGTCACTGGGTGACTGTGGTTCACAAGTAGGAAAAAAGGGGGCGGGGCAACAACAGCCAATCAGATTTCAGCCATTGACCTTAATGAAAAATGATAAACCACTGCTAAAATCACAGTTTAAATGCTAGGTGTCCCAAACTTGGCTCAGTTATTCACTGGGTGACTGCGGTCAAAAACAGGAAAAGTGGGTGGAGCCACTAACATCCAATCAAATTTCACCTATGCACTTCAATGTAAAACTTTCAAATACTGCCACTCTCACAGTTTTAAAGCCAGAGGTCCAAAACTTGGCACAGACCATGACATGGTGGTTAATTTTAAAATTTAGAAAAATGGGCGGAGCTTAAAACAGCCAATCAAATGTTACCTATTGCTATTCAATGTCAATATATAAGTTGCTGTCATTCTTTTACTGTTACTGGCAGGGACTTCAAACTTGGCACAGTCAGTCACAGGGGGACTGGGATTAAAATTTGAAAAGTGGGTGGGGCCAAAAATAGCCAATCAGATTTTCCCTATTGACTTCAATGGGAAAATGTAAACAGCTGTAATTCTCACTGTATTAAAGCCAGAGTTCCCAGACTTGGCACACTGGGTCACTGGGGTTAAAATTTGACAAGGTGGGCGGAGCCACATACAGCCAATCAGACACATAGCCAACATCCTGTGGTTTCTTCAGAAACGACACCATCTAGTTCTTATTATTATTATAGGCGCCCCCCCCCATTTTCTATACGCTACTCCTCCTACAGTTTTAGGGGTAGAAGCGCCAAACAAGCGAAGTACGTTGCTTGTGCTTTATTAAGCGATCGCACCCTCCGGGCCCCTGCGGCGGACCCCGGAAGACCCCTTTTTTCGTATTGACTTTGACAGGGAAAAATTTAAAATCACTGCTACTCGTACAATTTTGAAGCTACACTCCCCAAACTCGGACCACATATGGTTGGTGTCACCCCAAATAAAAAGATGTATTTTGGGGGCTCACCCCAAATTAGGCGGAGCTACCAGCGGCCAATGAAAATTTAGCAAATTTCTATACGCTACTCCTCCCAGAGTTTAAGGAGTAGAATTCTGAAACTTTGCACACTTGTTCGGCTCATACCCGAATAGGTTGCTTGTGCTTTTTTAAGCAATTTCACCCTCCGGGCCCCTGTGGCGGACCCCCAAAGACCCCATTTTTCCCATAGACTTTCATTGGAAATTTTGAAACTTTTGCCACTCGTACAGCTTTGAAGTTACACTCACCAAACTTGGGTCACTTGGTCAGGGAGTGAAGCTGAAACATTCTGTCACATTTTGGGGACCCAAAAAAGTGGGTGGAGCCACAAACAACCAATCAGATTTTCCCTATTGACTGCAATGAGAAAATGTAAACAGCTGTAATTCTCAAAGTATTAAAGCCAGAGTTCCCAGACTTGGCATAGTGGGTCACTGGGTGACTGGGTTTAAAATGTATTAAAAGTGGATGGAGTCAACCACAGCCAATCAAATTTCAGCCATTAGTTTAAATGGGAAAAATAAAAATTGCTGCTGCTCTTAGACGGTTAATGGTAGGGTCCTGACACTTGGCACAGTTGGTCACTGGGGGACTGGGATTAAAATTCATAAAAGTGGGCAGAGCCAAAACCGACCAATCAGATTTCGTTAATTGATTTAAATGGGAAAAATTAAAAAGGCTGCCATTCTCACAATATTGATGTCAGGGACTTCGAATATCGCAAATGTGGTCCCTGGGGATTTACACTTCAAATTTTGAAAAAGTGGGTGGAGCCACCAGCAACCAATCAAATGTCATTCATTGATTTTCAATAGAAAACAATAAAACTGCTGCCATTTTTACACGTTAAATGCCAGCATTCATAAACTTTGGAGTGTTAGTGACTGAGTGACTGTGATTCGCAATTAGTAAAAAAAGGGGGCGGGGTAACAACAGCCAATCAGATTTCAGCCATTGACCTTAATGAAAAATGATAAACTGCTGCTATTATCACAGTTTAAATGCCAGGTGTCCCAAACTTGGCTCAGTTACTCACTGGGTGATTGCGGTCAAAAAATAAAAAAGTGGGCGGAGCCACTAGCATCCAATCAAATTTAACCAATGCACTTCAATGTAAAGCTTTCAAAAACTGCCACTCTCACAGTTTTAAAGCCAGAGGTCCAAAACTTGGCACAGACCATGACATGGTGGTTAATGTTAAAATTTAGAAAAATGGGCGGAGCTTAAAACAGCCAATCAAATGTTACCTATTGCTAATCAATGTCAATATATAAGTTGCTGTCATTCTTTTACTGTTAATGGCAGGGACTTCAAACTTGGCACAGTCTGTCACAGGGGGACTGGGATTAAAATTTTGAAAGTGGGCGGGGCCAAAAACAGCCAATCAGATTTTCCCTATTGACTTCAATGGTAAAATGTAAACAGCTGTAATTCTCACATTATTAAAGCCAGAGTTCCCAGACTTGGCACACTGGGTCACTGGGTGACTGGGGTTAAAATTTGGCAAGGTGGGCGGAGCCACATGCAGCCAATCAGACACATAGCCAACATCCTGTGGTTTCTTCAGAAACGACACCATCTAGTTATTATTATTAGCGCCCCCCATTTTCTGTACGCTACGCCTCCTACAGTTTTAGGGGTTCAAGCGCCACACTTTCCACACTTATTCGTCTTATAGTGAAGTACGCTGCTTGTGCTTTATTAAGCGATCCCACCCTCCACGCCCCTGCGGCAGACCCCAGAAGCCCCCATTTTTCGTATTGACTTTGACAGGGAAAAATTTAAAATCGCTGTTACTCGTACAATTTTGAAGCTACACTCCCCAAACTCGGACCACATATTGTTGGTGTCACCCCAAATTAAAATAAGTATTTTGGGGGGCACCCAAAGTGGGCGGAGCTACCACCAGCCAATGAACATTTAGCAATTTTCTATACGCTACTCCTCCCAGAGTTTCAGGAGTACAATTATGAAACTTTGCACACTTGTTTGGCTCATACCCGAATAGATTGCTTGTGCTTTTTTAAGCAATCCCACCCTCCGTGCCCCTGTGGTGGACCCCCGAAGACCTTATTTTTCCCATAGACTTTCGTTGGAAAACTTGAAACTTTCGCCACTCGTACAGCTTTGAAGTTACTCTCACCAAACTTGGGTCACTTAGTCATGGGGTGATGCTAAAACATTCTGTCACATTTTGGGGACCCCAAAAAGTGGGTGGAGCCACAAACAACCAATCAGATTTTCCCTATTGACTTCTATGAGAATATGTAAACAGCTGTAATTCTCACAGTATAAAAGCCAGAGTTCCCAAACTTGGCCCACTGGGTCGCTGGGTGACTGGGTTTAAAATTTGGAAAAAGTGGGCAGAGTCTACCACAGACAAATTTCAGCCATTCATTTAAATGGGAAAATGTAAAACTGCTGCCGCTTTTAGACAGTTAATAGCAGGGTCCTCAAACTTGGTACAGTTGGTCACCAGGGGACTGGGATTAAAATTCAGAAAAGTGGGTGGGGCCAAAACCAACCAGATTTCTTTCATTGATTTGTATGGGAAAAATAAAAAGGCTGCCATTCTCACATTATTGATGTCATGGACCTCGAATATCGCAAATGTGGTGCTGGGGGACATCAAGAATGAGAAGCTTAAGTTCAGTTACAATATACCTTTTAGTTTCAGAATAGAAGTCACCCAGCACTTCATCTACATCTGCAAGTGCACCAAGAGCTAACGCAACCTCCTCCATACTTTCTGTGGTCCCAACCACTCCTTCTCCTGAAGCACCCACAGATGTATCAACAGCAGCCTGCCCATCTGCCCCTTTCTCCTCCTGTTTATTCTCTTTACTTTTTATGTCATTTTCTACACAACTTTCTTTTTTTTCCACATCCACATTTTCATTTAAAGAAACATTTTCAATCACTTCATCTTCAATTAACAAATTCACACTACCATTCTCATTTTGCATTATCTCAATATTGCCAAACACGGTATCACATTTGACTCTAGTAAGCTTTACTTCCACCTCCCTTCCCTTCCCATCACTCTGCATAAGCAAATCACAGTTCCCTTTGGCTAAGGATACAGTTCCCAAAACATTTTGCCAATTTTGGACCCCTGTAACTCTGGTTTGCAGAGATGTAGGGACCCCATCTTTGGAATCCAAGTCTAACAATATGTCTTCTACCTGCATGAGACATTTCGTGAAATTCAGACGTTGCTAACGGCCATGGCTGTGATTTATGTACGTCAGCATCACTACCATAGAAATAGCCCAAATAAACAGGTTTTTGTGACCCTAGGCTATGACCTCTTTGGCCTAGGGGCCCAAAACTCACCAGTCATGTTCCCCCTAAGGGTCCCTACAATGCTAGAAAATTTGCCACTGCTGAGCAATTGCCCTTTGAAAAGATGTGAGATTTTGGAAAGTGAAATAGGGAGGCAATGAAAGCCTATGGGGGATTTTACCAATTTTGGACCCCTGTAACTCTGGTTTGCAGAGATGTAGGGACCCCATCTTTGGAATCCAAGTCTAACAATATGTCTTCTACCTGCATGAGACATTTCGTGAAATTCAGACGTTGCTAACGGCCATGGCTGTGATTTATGTACGTCAGCATCACTACCATTGAAATAGCCCAAATAAACAGGTTTTTGTGACCCTAGGCTATGACCTCTTTGGCCTAGGGGCCCGAAACTCACCAGTCATGTTCCCCCTAAGGGTCCCTACAATGCTAGAAAATTTGCCACTGCTGAGCAATTGCCCTTTGAAAAGATGTGAGATTTTGGAAAGTGAAATAGGGAGGCAATGAAAGCCTATGGGGGATTTTACCAATTTTGGACCCCTGTAACTCTGGTTTGCAGAAATGTAGGGACCCCATCTTTGGAATCCAAGTCTAACAATATGTCTTCTACCTGCATGAGACATTTCGTGAAATTCAGACGTTGCTAACGGCCATGGCTGCGATTTATGTACATCAGCATCACTACCATTGAAATAGCCCAAATAAACAGGTTTTTGTGACCCTAGGCTATGACCTCTTTGGCCTAGGGACCCGAAACTCACCAGTTATGATCCCCCTAACAGTTCCTACAATGCTAGAAAATTTGCCACTGCTGAGCCATTGCCCTTTGAAAAGATTTGAGATTTTGGAAAGTGAAATAGGGGCCTAATGAAAGCCTATGGGGGATTTTACCATTTTTGCAATATGCCTTCTACCTGCATGAGTCCTTTGGACTCTTGGCTCACACCATCATCTCCAGATGCTGACTGCTCAGGGTCAGGATCCAGGGAGGTTTGTATAACGCCTCCCAAACCATCATGTATCTGCACAGCCCCTGACAACGGCAACACCCCCACAGGTAAAGTTTTAACGTATTTGCCACCATCTTTGACTGTTAGGGAAGCTTTATCATCTTTACATACATTATCCACCTCTGTCTTGGAAGATTCCCTCCCGACAATCACCTCCAAGATCGTATCTTCATCAACTTCAGGTTTAACATGCACAGCTGTAATTTGCTCAGTAGGTTGATGCATGGCAGGTAAGAGAGACGCCTGACCAGAATGCTCCTCAGGCGTACTGCCTTTTTCCATAACCACGCAATCTCCCTCACCTCCGTTCAGATATTCATCATCACTGTTTGCTAACATGGCTTGGAACCTCTGACGACACACCAGGGCCTCACTCATAGGTCCCCCGTAAGCTTTCAGGCCCTCAAGCACAGCCTGCTGCTCACGGATCCTCTGTCTCAGGCTTACCAGTTCAGGGTCCATATTCAGAAAGCTCGATTGCCATTTCACTCCGTAGCGAAAGATTGCATTCTTTAGCTGGAACTTCAAAGTTTTTATCAAGAAACAGCATTCATCAACTGCGTGCACCCAAGCTACAGTGTCCTTCACAGTCAATGTTCCTCCCCTTCCCAAGCCAGTGGGATCAGGGTGCTTTGGAGCCGCCTGCTCCATCCTGAGACAGCCGGCCTGCAAGGTAGGCTCCTGCCGACGAAAGGCCTAAGCAGGGCCTTAAAGTTCGGACTATCTCCGCTCCTCCTGCACTGATGGTCGGACAGGCAAACCACGGATAGGTCCTTTGAGCAGAGCTCCAACAGTCAATGCTCTCCCCTCAGTGATCCAGTTCAGACTGACAACCGCCTCACCAAACTTGGGTCACTTGGTTATGGGGTGAAGCTGAAACATTCTGTCACGTTTTGGGGACCCAAAAAAGTGGGCGGAGCCACACACAACCAATCAGATTTACCCTATTGACTTCAATGGGAAAATGTAAACCGCTGCAATTCTCACAGTATTAAAGCCAGAGTTCCCAGACTTGGCACAGTGGGTCACTGGGTGACTGGGTTTAAAATTTATAAAAAGTGGGCGGAGTCTACCACAGCCAATCAAATTTCAGCCATTAGTTTAAAAGGGAAAAATAAAAAAATTGCTGCTGCTCTTAGACGGTTAGTGGCAGGGTCCTGACACTTGGCACAGTTGGTCACTGGGGGACTGGGATTAAAATTCATAAAAGTGGGTGGAGCCAAAACCGACCAATCAGATTTCTTTGATTGATTTAAATGGGAAAAATTAACAAGGCTGCCATTCTCACAATATTGATGTCAGGGCCCTCGAATATCGCAAATGTGGTCGCTGGGGGTTTCCACTCCAAGTTTAGAAAAAGTGGGCGGAGCCACCCGCAACCAATCAAATTTCATTCATTGATTTTTAATAGAAAACAATAAAACTGCTGTCATTTTTACACATTTTATTATAACTATGTAACTATTATAGTACTAGTGTTGTTGTTGTCCAAGTGAGTAGGGGTCTCTCTCGGCTCTTCCTATGGTGGTTCCACACGGAATGGGGGCCGCACCCCTCCGGACTCCACAGCCTTCCAGTCTATGGAAATGAAGAACGGCTCTTCCCTCAGGTTTTTCATCTGATCTTTACGCGCTTCCTGGTTTTTACACAGTAGCTTCTCCAGGAAGTCTTTCAGTGTGGGGTCCATCTCCGGCGGGTAGTCTGGATAATTGTAATAAATGGAGTTTTTGATGACAGCCTCATCCTTCTCCCACTTGTCCATGAATGGGTGTTTGAGGCATGCCATCCAAAAAAGCATGATTCCCGTAGAGAAGAAGTCTACTGAGTGTTCGTAGTCCATCTCTAGGAACACCTCCGGGGCCATATAGTGCAAGCTCCCGTTACATCCTTCAACCATGTCATCCCCAAAGACATCTTGCACTGCCAGGCCGAAGTCAGCAATCTTTATGTTCCCGACTCCGTCCAGGAGGATGTTTTCCGGCTTGATGTCTCTGTGGATGACACCCTTGGAGTGGATGTACTCCAGGCCGATAACCATCTGCGCAGCAAACAATCTCAGGGTCGTAATGTCAAATGGCTTGTCAGCATCATCTAGAAGTGTCATCAGATCTCCCCCGCTCAGGTACTCCATGGCAAAGCAGAGGTAATTCTTTGACTGGAATGTACCGTAGAGCTGAGTGATAAAGGGACCCTTCCCAAGGGTCTTCAATACCTGACACTCCATGAATATTTCCTCAGGGTCATTATACTTTATAAATGGCCTTTTCTTGACCATTTTAATGGCCAGCTGTTGGTCTCTGGCTCGGTGGGAAGCAAGGTAAACCTTGCCAAATGACCCCTCTCCAAGAAGTTTATGGAAGTTGAAGCTGCCCAAAGTCAGTGGCTTCCTGATGGTCTGGATTCCACTCGGGCCAGCTTCTTCCTCCTTCGCCACACGAGGTGAAACATCAGAAAGCTGATATCCCGGCGCTGGTTTCCCAGCTACTTCTTCCTCCACATGACCGGAATCATCAGCTCCTAAGTCCACATCGACAAAAGCTGAAGCATCCGACAACTGATATCCCGGCGCTGGTTCCCCAGCTACTTCCTCCACCACATAACCGGAATCATCAGCTTCTTCCGCTTCGTCAACATCCAAGAGGGAGACATCCGATAACTGATATCCCGGCGCTGGTTCCCCAGCTACTTCCTCCACCACATGACCGGAATCATCAGCCTCTTCCTTCTCCTTCACATCCACATGAGGTGAAACATCAGAAAGCTGATATCCCGGCGCTGGTTCCCCAGCTACTTCCTCCACCACATGACCGGAATCATCAGCTCCTAAGTCCACATCAACAAAAGCTGAAGCATCCGACAACTGATATCCCGGCGCTGGTTCCCCAGCTACTTCCTCCACCACATAACCGGAATCATCAGCTTCTTCCGCTTCGTCAACATCCAAGAGGGAGACATCCGATAACTGATATCCCGGCGCTGGTTCCCCAGCTACTTCCTCCACCACATGACCGGAATCATCAGCCTCTTCCTTCTCCTCCACATCCACACGAGGCGAAACATCAGAAAGCTGATATCCTGGCGCTGGTTCCCCAGCTACTTCCTCCACCACATGACCAGAATCATCAACTCCTAAGTCCACATCAACAAAAGCTGAAGCATCCGACAACTGATATCCCGGCGCTGGTTCCCCAGCTACTTCCTCCACCTCATGACCGGAATCATCAGCCTCTTCCTTCTCCTTCACATCCACATGAGGTGAAACATCAGAAAGCTGATATCCCGGCGCTGGTTCCCCAGCTACTTCCTCCACCACATGACCGGAATCATCAGCTCCTAAGTCCACATCAACAAAAGCTGAAGCATCCGACAACTGATATCCCGGCGCTGGTTCCCCAGCTACTTCCTCCACCACATAACCGGAATCATCAGCTTCTTCCGCTTCGTCAACATCCAAGAGGGAGACATCCGATAACTGATATCCCGGCGCTGGTTCCCCAGCTACTTCCTCCACCACATGACCGGAATCATCAGCCTCTTCCTTCTCCTCCACATCCACACGAGGTGAAACATCAGAAAGCTGATATCCTGGCGCTGGTTCCCCAGCTACTTCCTCCACCACATGACCAGAATCATCAACTCCTAAGTCCACATCAACAAAAGCTGAAGGCTGACAACTGATATCCCGGCGCTGGTTCCCCAGCTACTTCCTCCTCCACATGACCGGAATCATCAGCTTCTTCTGCTTCGTCAACATCCAAGGGGGAGATATCCGATAACTGATATCCCGGCGCTGGTTTCCCAGCTACTTCCTCCACCACATGACCGGAATCATCAGCCTCTTCCTTCTCCTTCACATCCACACGAGGTGAAACATCAGAAAGCTGATACCCTGGCGCTGGTTCCCCAGCTACTTCCTCCACCACATGACCAGAATCATCAGCTCCTAAGTCCACATCCACAAAAGGTGAAACATCCGACAACTGATATCCCGGCGCTGGTTCCCCAGCTACTACCTCCTCCACATGACCGGAATCATCAGCTTCTTCTGCTTCGTCAACATCCAAGGGGGAGACATCCGATAACTGATATCCCGGCGCTGGTTCCCCAGCTACTTCCTCCACCACATGACCGGAATCATCAGCTTCTTTCTTCTCCTCCACATCCACATAAGGCAAAACATCAGAAAGCTGATATCCTGGCGCTGGTTCCCCAGCTACTTCCTCCACCACATGACCAGAATCATCAGCCTCTTCTGCTTCCTCCACATAAGGTGAAATAACCGATATCTGATATCCCGGTGCTGGGTACCCAGCTACTCCCTCCACCACATGACCGGAATCATCCGATACCACATATTCCAGTGCTAATGCAGAACGCCCGGTAGATGGGGCAGGTCTACAGCAGTAGAACAGTCTGCCCAAGAAAGCCCTGATAGAACGCACAGCTGCCTGGGCTCTTCCCCTAGCTGGTGGTTGTGGCTCTGGGTCAGCATTGGCAGCTGGCTGTACAGAGGGCTGCTGAACCTCAAGCCTGAGGTTCATTTTGCGGTGCCTTTTACAGCAGCGCAACATAGTTCACCAATGAGAATCTCACTAATGAGTAAATTGCTCGAGAGCAAAATCAATCGTCTTCACTTGTGCAAGTGGAGACAAAAGTGAGCCTCTCAATGCTCAACCTCTGCTTATATACACACACGGCTATTATGACATCACTTCCCTGACATCAACAGAGGTAAACATGGGGCTATTATGACATCACAAGAGGGGCTCGGTGGAAGCAGATAGGACTTTCCGGCACTTTCCATCAGATTTTATGTTATACGTCAACACTCAAAATACATAAAAGTGGGCAGAGCCAGAACCGACCAATCAGATTTCTTTGCTTGATTTAAATGGGAACAATTAAAAAGGCTGCCATTCTCACAATATTGATGTCAGGGACCTCGAATATCGCAAATGTGGTCCCTGGGGGTTTCCACTTCAAGTTCTGAAAAAGTGGGCGTAGCCACCAGCAACCAATCAAATTTCATTCATTGATTTTCAATGGAAAAATATAAAACTGCTGCCATTTTTACACGTTAAATGCCAGCATTCACAAACTTTGGAGTGTTAGTCACTGGGTGACTGTGGTTCACAAGTAGGAAAAAAGGGGGCGGGGCAACAACAGCCAATCAGATTTCAGCCATTGACCTTAATGAAAAATGATAAACCACTGCTAAAATCACAGTTTAAATGCTAGGTGTCCCAAACTTGGCTCAGTTATTCACTGGGTGACTGCGGTCAAAAACAGGAAAAGTGGGTGGAGCCACTAACATCCAATCAAATTTCACTTATGCACTTCAATGTAAAACTTTCAAATACTGCCACTCTCACAGTTTTAAAGCCAGAGGTCCAAAACTTGGCACAGACCATGACATGGTGGTTAATTTTAAAATTTAGAAAAATGGGCGGAGCTTAAAACAGCCAATCAAATGTTACCTATTGCTATTCAATGTCAATATATAAGTTGCTGTCATTCTTTTACTGTTACTGGCAGGGACTTCAAACTTGGCACAGTCAGTCACAGGGGGACTGGGATTAAAATTTGAAAAGTGGGTGGGGCCAAAAATAGCCAATCAGATTTTCCCTATTGACTTCAATGGGAAAATGTAAACAGCTGTAATTCTCACTGTATTAAAGCCAGAGTTCCCAGACTTGGCACACTGGGTCACTGGGGTTAAAATTTGACAAGGTGGGCGGAGCCACATACAGCCAATCAGACACATAGCCAACATCCTGTGGTTTCTTCAGAAACGACACCATCTAGTTCTTCTTATTATTATAGGCGCCCCCCCCATTTTCTATACGCTACTCCTCCTACAGTTTTAGGGGTAGAAGCGCCAAACAAGCGAAGTACGTTGCTTGTGCTTTATTAAGCGATCGCACCCTCCGGGCCCCTGCGGCGGACCCCGGAAGACCCCTTTTTTCGTATTGACTTTGACAGGGAAAAATTTAAAATCACTGCCACTCGTACAATTTTGAAGCTACACTCCCCAAACTCGGACCACATATGGTTGGTGTCACCCCAAATAAAAAGATGTATTTTGGGGGCTCACCCCAAATTAGGCGGAGCTACCAGCGGCCAATGAAAATTTAGCAAATTTCTATACGCTACTCCTCCCAGAGTTTAAGGAGTAGAATTCTGAAACTTTGCACACTTGTTCGGCTCATACCCGAATAGGTTGCTTGTGCTTTTTTAAGCAATTTCACCCTCCGGGCCCCTGTGGCGGACCCCCAAAGACCCCATTTTTCCCATAGACTTTCATTGGAAATTTTGAAACTTTTGCCACTCGTACAGCTTTGAAGTTACACTCACCAAACTTGGGTCACTTGGTCAGGGAGTGAAGCTGAAACATTCTGTCACATTTTGGGGACCCAAAAAAGTGGGTGGAGCCACAAACAACCAATCAGATTTTCCCTATTGACTGCAATGAGAAAATGTAAACAGCTGTAATTCTCAAAGTATTAAAGCCAGAGTTCCCAGACTTGGCATAGTGGGTCACTGGGTGACTGGGTTTAAAATGTATTAAAAGTGGATGGAGTCAACCACAGCCAATCAAATTTCAGCCATTAGTTTAAATGGGAAAAATAAAAATTGCTGCTGCTCTTAGACGGTTAATGGTAGGGTCCTGACACTTGGCACAGTTGGTCACTGGGGGACTGGGATTAAAATTCATAAAAGTGGGTAGAGCCAAAACCGACCAATCAGATTTCGTTAATTGATTTAAATGGGAAAAATTAAAAAGGCTGCCATTCTCACAATATTGATGTCAGGGACTTCGAATATCGCAAATGTGGTCCCTGGGGATTTACACTTCAAATTTTGAAAAAGTGGGTGGAGCCACCAGCAACCAATCAAATGTCATTCATTGATTTTCAATAGAAAACAATAAAACTGCTGCCATTTTTACACGTTAAATGCCAGCATTCATAAACTTTGGAGTGTTAGTGACTGAGTGACTGTGATTCGCAATTAGTAAAAAAAGGGGGCGGGGTAACAACAGCCAATCAGATTTCAGCCATTGACCTTAATGAAAAATGATAAACTGTTGCTATTATCACAGTTTAAATGCCAGGTGTCCCAAACTTGGCTCAGTTACTCACTGGGTGATTGCGGTCAAAAAATAAAAAAAGTGGGCGGAGCCACTAGCATCCAATCAAATTTAACCAATGCACTTCAATGTAAAGCTTTCAAAAACTGCCACTCTCACAGTTTTAAAGCCAGAGGTCCAAAACTTGGCACAGACCATGACATGGTGGTTAATGTTAAAATTTAGAAAAATGGGCGGAGCTTAAAACAGCCAATCAAATGTTACCTATTGCTAATCAATGTCAATATATAAGTTGCTGTCATTCTTTTACTGTTAATGGCAGGGACTTCAAACTTGGCACAGTCTGTCACAGGGGGACTGGGATTAAAATTTTGAAAGTGGGCGGGGCCAAAAACAGCCAATCAGATTTTCCCTATTGACTTCAATGGTAAAATGTAAACAGCTGTAATTCTCACATTATTAAAGCCAGAGTTCCCAGACTTGGCACACTGGGTCACTGGGTGACTGGGGTTAAAATTTGGCAAGGTGGGCGGAGCCACATGCAGCCAATCAGACACATAGCCAACATCCTGTGGTTTCTTCAGAAACGACACCATCTAGTTATTATTATTAGCGCCCCCCATTTTCTGTACGCTACGCCTCCTACAGTTTTAGGGGTTCAAGCGCCACACTTTCCACACTTATTCGTCTTATAGTGAAGTACGCTGCTTGTGCTTTATTAAGCGATCCCACCCTCCACGCCCCTGCGGCAGACCCCAGAAGCCCCCATTTTTCGTATTGACTTTGACAGGGAAAAATTTAAAATCGCTGTTACTCGTACAATTTTGAAGCTACACTCCCCAAACTCGGACCACATATTGTTGGTGTCACCCCAAATTAAAATAAGTATTTTGGGGGGCACCCAAAGTGGGCGGAGCTACCACCAGCCAATGAACATTTAGCAATTTTCTATACGCTACTCCTCCCAGAGTTTCAGGAGTACAATTATGAAACTTTGCACACTTGTTTGGCTCATACCCGAATAGATTGCTTGTGCTTTTTTAAGCAATCCCACCCTCCGTGCCCCTGTGGTGGACCCCCGAAGACCTTATTTTTCCCATAGACTTTCGTTGGAAAACTTGAAACTTTCGCCACTCGTACAGCTTTGAAGTTACTCTCACCAAACTTGGGTCACTTAGTCATGGGGTGATGCTAAAACATTCTGTCACATTTTGGGGACCCCAAAAAGTGGGTGGAGCCACAAACAACCAATCAGATTTTCCCTATTGACTTCTATGAGAATATGTAAACAGCTGTAATTCTCACAGTATAAAAGCCAGAGTTCCCAAACTTGGCCCACTGGGTCGCTGGGTGACTGGGTTTAAAATTTGGAAAAAATGGGCAGAGTCTACCACAGACAAATTTCAGCCATTCATTTAAATGGGAAAATGTAAAACTGCTGCCGCTTTTAGACAGTTAATAGCAGGGTCCTCAAACTTGGTACAGTTGGTCACCAGGGGACTGGGATTAAAATTCAGAAAAGTGGGTGGGGCCAAAACCAACCAGATTTCTTTCATTGATTTGTATGGGAAAAATAAAAAGGCTGCCATTCTCACATTATTGATGTCATGGACCTCGAATATCGCAAATGTGGTGCTGGGGGACATCAAGAATGAGAAGCTTAAGTTCAGTTACAATATACCTTTTAGTTTCAGAATAGAAGTCACCCAGCACTTCATCTACATCTGCAAGTGCACCAAGAGCTAACGCAACCTCCTCCATACTTTCTGTGGTCCCAACCACTCCTTCTCCTGAAGCACCCACAGATGTATCAACAGCAGCCTGCCCATCTGCCCCTTTCTCCTCCTGTTTATTCTCTTTACTTTTTATGTCATTTTCTACACAACTTTCTTTTTTTTCCACATCCACATTTTCATTTAAAGAAACATTTTCAATCACTTCATCTTCAATTAACAAATTCACACTACCATTCTCATTTTGCATTATCTCAATATTGCCAAACACGGTATCACATTTGACTCTAGTAAGCTTTACTTCCACCTCCCTTCCCTTCCCATCACTCTGCATAAGCAAATCACAGTTCCCTTTGGCTAAGGATACAGTTCCCAAAACATTTTGCCAATTTTGGACCCCTGTAACTCTGGTTTGCAGAGATGTAGGGACCCCATCTTTGGAATCCAAGTCTAACAATATGTCTTCTACCTGCATGAGACATTTCGTGAAATTCAGACGTTGCTAACGGCCATGGCTGTGATTTATGTACGTCAGCATCACTACCATAGAAATAGCCCAAATAAACAGGTTTTTGTGACCCTAGGCTATGACCTCTTTGGCCTAGGGGACCAAAACTCACCAGTCATGTTCCCCCTAAGGGTCCCTACAATGCTAGAAAATTTGCCACTGCTGAGCAATTGCCCTTTGAAAAGATGTGAGATTTTGGAAAGTGAAATAGGGAGGCAATGAAAGCCTATGGGGGATTTTGCCAATTTCGGACCCCTGTAACGCTGGTTTGCAGAGATGTAGGGACCCCATCTTTGGAATCCAAGTCTAACAATATGTCTTCTACCTGCATGAGACATTTCGTGAAATTCAGACGTTGCTAACGGCCATGGCTGTGATTTATGTACGTCAGCATCACTACCATTGAAATAGCCCAAATAAACAGGTTTTTGTGACCCTAGGCTATGACCTCTTTGGCCTAGGGGCCCGAAACCCACCAGTCATGTTCCCCCTAAGGGTCCCTACAATGCTAGAAAATTTGCCACTGCTGAGCAATTGCCCTTTGAAAAGATGTGAGATTTTGGAAAGTGAAATAGGGAGGCAATGAAAGCCTATGGGGGATTTTACCAATTTTGGACCCCTGTAACTCTGGTTTGCAGAAATGTAGGAACCCCATCTTTGGAATCCAAGTCTAACAATATGTCTTCTACCTGCATGAGACATTTCGTGAAATTCAGACGTTGCTAACGGCCATGGCTGCGATTTATGTACATCAGCATCACTACCATTGAAATAGCCCAAATAAACAGGTTTTTGTGACCCTAGGCCAGGGGTCGGCAACCCGCGGCTCCGGAGCCGCATGCGGCTCTTTTTCATCTTCGCCGCGGCTCCTAGGCGGCTCCGGTGTCAGTGGCTGCGGCGCGCGTGACGTGTGCTGTTGTCGCTGGCCGGCAGCCTATCAGAGAGGCCGCCGGACCAGTGCAGTGCAGGGCTTCGGGCGGCCATTTTCCCGTAGCCCTGCAGGCAGGACGTGACGTAGGAAGAGGATCGTGGGAGTTGCGCGCCACAAGGTCGGGACCGGAGGTCGGGACAGGAGGAGATCGTGACAGGAGGTCTTCTGACTAGGTGAGTAAATGGGTTTTTTTTTCAGATCTGCTGAAGGATTGTGCACATGGGGGTCAGATCTGCTGAAGGATTGTGCATATGGTGGTCAGATCTGCTGAAGGATTGTGCATATGGGGGTCATATCTGCTAACGATTTGTGCATATGGGGGTCATATCTGCTAACGATTTGTGCATATGGGGGTCATATCTGCTAACGATTTGTGCATATGGGGGTCATATCTGCTAACGATTTGTGCATATGGGGGTCATATCTGCTAAGGATTTGTGCATATGGGAGTCATATCTGCTAACGATTTGTGCATATGGGGGGTCATATCTGCTAACGATTTGTGCATATGGGGGTTATATCTGCTGAAGGATTATGCATATGGGGGTCATATCTGCTGAAGGATTGTGCATATGGGGGTCATATCTGTTAACGATTTGTGCATATGGGGGTCATATCTGCTAACGATTTGTGAATATGGGGGTCATATCTGCTAACGATTTGTGCATATGGGGGTCATATCTGCTAACGATTTGTGCATATGGGAGTCATATCTGCTAACGATTTGTGCATATGGGGGTCATATCTGCTAATGATTTGTGCATATGGGGGTCATATCTGCTAACGATTTGTGCATATGGGGGTCATATCTGCTAACGATTTGTGCATATGGGAGTCATATCTGCTAATGATTTGTGCATATGGGGTCATATCTGCTAACGATTTGTACATATGGGAGTCATATCTGCTAACGATTTGTGCATATGGGGGTCATATCTGCTGAAGGATTGTGCATATGAGGGTCATATCTGCTAACGATTTGTGCATATGGGGGTCATATCTGCTAACGATTTGTGTATATGGGGGTCATATCTGCTAACGATTTGTGAATATGGGGGTCATATCTGCTAACGTTTTGTGCATATGGGGGTCATATCTGCTAACGATTTGTGCATATGGGCGTCACATCTGCTAACGATTTGTGCATATGGTTTTGCGGCTCCCAGTTTTTTTCTCTTTTCGGAAACGGGTCCAAGTGGCTCTTTATGTCTTAAAGGTTGCAGACCCCTGCCCTAGGCTATGACCTCTTTGGCCTAGGGACCCGAAACTCACCAGTTATGATCCCCCTAACAGTTCCTACAATGCTAGAAAATTTGCCACTGCTGAGCCATTGCCCTTTGAAAAGATTTGAGATTTTGGAAAGTGAAATAGGGGCCTAATGAAAGCCTATGGGGGATTTTACCATTTTTGCAATATGCCTTCTACCTGCATGAGTCCTTTGGACTCTTGGCTCACACCATCATCTCCAGATGCTGACTGCTCAGGGTCAGGATCCAGGGAGGTTTGTATAACGCCTCCCAAACCATCATGTATCTGCACAGCCCCTGACAACGGCAACACCCCCACAGGTAAAGTTTTAACGTATTTGCCACCATCTTTGACTGTTAGGGAAGCTTTATCATCTTTACATACATTATCCACCTCTGTCTTGGAAGATTCCCTCCCGACAATCACCTCCAAGATCGTATCTTCATCAACTTCAGGTTTAACATGCACAGCTGTAATTTGCTCAGTAGGTTGATGCATGGCAGGTAAGAGAGACGCCTGACCAGAATGCTCCTCAGGCGTACTGCCTTTTTCCATAACCACGCAATCTCCCTCACCTCCGTTCAGATATTCATCATCACTGTTTGCTAACATGGCTTGGAACCTCTGACGACACACCAGGGCCTCACTCATAGGTCCCCCGTAAGCTTTCAGGCCCTCAAGCACAGCCTGCTGCTCACGGATCCTCTGTCTCAGGCTTACCAGTTCAGGGTCCATATTCAGAAAGCTCGATTGCCATTTCACTCCGTAGCGAAAGATTGCATTCTTTAGCTGGAACTTCAAAGTTTTTATCAAGAAACAGCATTCATCAACTGCGTGCACCCAAGCTACAGTGTCCTTCACAGTCAATGTTCCTCCCCTTCCCAAGCCAGTGGGATCAG
The DNA here is from genome assembly GCF_040937935.1 of Hyperolius riggenbachi. Classification (NCBI taxonomy): domain Eukaryota; kingdom Metazoa; phylum Chordata; class Amphibia; order Anura; family Hyperoliidae; genus Hyperolius; species Hyperolius riggenbachi. The sequence continues at coordinate 212,536,708 of NC_090653.1, forward strand.
GGTGCTTTGGAGCCGCCTGCTCCATCCTGAGACAGCCGGCCTGCAAGGTAGGCTCCTGCCGACGAAAGGCCTAAGCAGGGCCTTAAAGTTCGGACTATCTCCGCTCCTCCTGCACTGATGGTCGGACAGGCAAACCACGGATAGGTCCTTTGAGCAGAGCTCCAACAGTCAATGCTCTCCCCTCAGTGATCCAGTTCAGACTGACAACCGCCTCACCAAACTTGGGTCACTTGGTTATGGGGTGAAGCTGAAACATTCTGTCACGTTTTGGGGACCCAAAAAAGTGGGCGGAGCCACACACAACCAATCAGATTTACCCTATTGACTTCAATGGGAAAATGTAAACCGCTGCAATTCTCACAGTATTAAAGCCAGAGTTCCCAGACTTGGCACAGTGGGTCACTGGGTGACTGGGTTTAAAATTTATAAAAAGTGGGCGGAGTCTACCACAGCCAATCAAATTTCAGCCATTAGTTTAAAAGGGAAAAATAAAAAAATTGCTGCTGCTCTTAGACGGTTAGTGGCAGGGTCCCGACACTTGGCACAGTTGGTCACTGGGGGACTGGGATTAAAAATCATAAAAGTGGGTGGAGCCAAAACCGACCAATCAGATTTCTTTGATTGATTTAAATGGGAAAAATTAACAAGGCTGCCATTCTCACAATATTGATGTCAGGGCCCTCGAATATCGCAAATGTGGTCGCTGGGGGTTTCCACTCCAAGTTTAGAAAAAGTGGGCGGAGCCACCCGCAACCAATCAAATTTCATTCATTGATTTTTAATAGAAAACAATAAAACTGCTGTCATTTTTACACATTTTATTATAACTATGTAACTATTATAGTACTAGTGTTGTTGTTGTCCAAGTGAGTAGGGGTCTCTCTCGGCTCTTCCTATGGTGGTTCCACACGGAATGGGGGCCGCACCCCTCCGGACTCCACAGCCTTCCAGTCTATGGAAATGAAGAACGGCTCTTCCCTCAGGTTTTTCATCTGATCTTTACGCGCTTCCTGGTTTTTACACAGTAGCTTCTCCAGGAAGTCTTTCAGTGTGGGGTCCATCTCCGGCGGGTAGTCTGGATAATTGTAATAAATGGAGTTTTTGATGACAGCCTCATCCTTCTCCCACTTGTCCATGAATGGGTGTTTGAGGCATGCCATCAAAAAAAGCATGATTCCCGTAGAGAAGAAGTCTACTGAGTGTTCGTAGTCCATCTCTAGGAACACCTCCGGGGCCATATAGTGCAAGCTCCCGTTACATCCTTCAACCATGTCATCCCCAAAGACATCTTGCACTGCCAGGCCGAAGTCAGCAATCTTTATGTTCCCGACTCCGTCCAGGAGGATGTTTTCCGGCTTGATGTCTCTGTGGATGACACCCTTGGAGTGGATGTACTCCAGGCCGATAACCATCTGCGCAGCAAACAGTCTCAGGGTCGTAATGTCAAATGGCTTGTCAGCATCATCTAGAAGTGTCATCAGATCTCCCCCGCTCAGGTACTCCATGGCAAAGCAGAGGTAATTCTTTGACTGGAATGTACCGTAGAGCTGAGTGATAAAGGGACCCTTCCCAAGGGTCTTCAATACCTGACACTCCATGAATATTTCCTCAGGGTCATTATACTTTATAAATGGCCTTTTCTTGACCATTTTAATGGCCAGCTGTTGGTCTCTGGCTCGGTGGGAAGCAAGGTAAACCTTGCCAAATGACCCCTCTCCAAGAAGTTTATGGAAGTTGAAGCTGCCCAAAGTCAGTGGCTTCCTGATGGTCTGGATTCCACTCGGGCCAGCTTCTTCCTCCTTCGCCACACGAGGTGAAACATCAGAAAGCTGATATCCCGGCGCTGGTTTTCCAGCTACTTCCTCCTCCACATGACCGGAATCATCAGCTCCTAAGTCCACATCGACAAAAGCTGAAGCATCCGACAACTGATATCCCGGCGCTGGTTTCCCAGCTGCTTCCTCCACCACATGACCGGAATCATCAGCTTCTTCCACTTCGCCAACATCCAAGGGGGAGACATCCGATAACTGATATCCCAGCGCTGGTTCCCCAGCTACTTCCTCCACCACATGACCGGAATCATCAGCCTCTTCCTTCTCCTTCACATCCACATGAGGTGAAACATCAGAAAGCTGATATCCCGGCGCTGGTTCCCCAGCTACTTCCTCCACCACATGACCGGAATCATCAGCTCCTAAGTCCACATCAACAAAAGCTGAAGCATCCGACAACTGATATCCCGGCGCTGGTTCCCCAGCTACTTCCTCCACCACATGACCGGAATCATCAGCCTCTTCCTTCTCCTCCACATCCACACGAGGCGAAACATCAGAAAGCTGATATCCTGGCGCTGGTTCCCCAGCTACTTCCTCCACCACATGACCAGAATCATCAACTCCTAAGTCCACATCAACAAAAGCTGAAGCATCCGACAACTGATATCCCGGCGCTGGTTCCCCAGCTACTTCCTCCACCTCATGACCGGATTCATCAGCCTCTTCCTTCTCCTTCACATCCACATGAGGTGAAACATCAGAAAGCTGATATCCCGGCGCTGGTTCCCCAGCTACTTCCTCCACCACATGACCGGAATCATCAGCTCCTAAGTCCACATCAACAAAAGCTGAAGCATCCGACAACTGATATCCCGGCGCTGGTTCCCCAGCTACTTCCTCCACCACATAACCGGAATCATCAGCTTCTTCCGCTTCGTCAACATCCAAGAGGGAGACATCCGATAACTGATATCCCGGCGCTGGTTCCCCAGCTACTTCCTCCACCACATGACCGGAATCATCAGCCTCTTCCTTCTCCTCCACATCCACACAAGGTGAAACATCAGAAAGCTGATATCCTGGCGCTGGTTCCCCAGCTACTTCCTCCACCACATGACCAGAATCATCAACTCCTAAGTCCACATCAACAAAAGCTGAAGCATCCGACAACTGATATCCCGGCGCTGGTTCCCCAGCTACTTCCTCCTCCACATGACCGGAATCATCAGCTTCTTCTGCTTCGTCAACATCCAAGGGGGAGATATCCGATAACTGATATCCCGGCGCTGGTTTCCCAGCTACTTCCTCCACCACATGACCGGAATCATCAGCCTCTTCCTTCTCCTTCACATCCACACGAGGTGAAACATCAGAAAGCTGATACCCTGGCGCTGGTTCCCCAGCTACTTCCTCCACCACATGACCAGAATCATCAGCTCCTAAGTCCACATCCACAAAAGGTGAAACATCCGACAACTGATATCCCGGCGCTGGTTCCCCAGCTACTACCTCCTCCACATGACCGGAATCATCAGCTTCTTCTGCTTCGTCAACATCCAAGGGGGAGACATCCGATAACTGATATCCCGGCGCTGGTTCCCCAGCTACTTCCTCCACCACATGACCGGAATCATCAGCTTCTTTCTTCTCCTCCACATCCACATAAGGCAAAACATCAGAAAGCTGATATCCTGGCGCTGGTTCCCCAGCTACTTCCTCCACCACATGACCAGAATCATCAGCCTCTTCTGCTTCCTCCACATAAGGTGAAATAACCGATATCTGATATCCCGGTGCTGGGTACCCAACTACTCCCTCCACCACATGACCGGAATCATCCGATACCACATATTCCAGTGCTAATGCAGAACGCCCGGTAGATGGGGCAGGTCTACAGCAGTAGAACAGTCTGCCCAAGAAAGCCCTGATAGAACGCACAGCTGCCTGGGCTCTTCCCCTAGCTGGTGGTTGTGGCTCTGGGTCAGCATTGGCAGCTGGCTGTACAGAGGGCTGCTGAACCTCAAGCCTGAGGTTCATTTTGCGGTGCCTTTTACAGCAGCGCAACATAGTTCACCAATGAGAATCTCACTAATGAGTAAATTGCTCGAGAGCAAAATCAATCGTCTTCACTTGTGCAAGTGGAGACAAAAGTGAGCCTCTCAATGCTCAACCTCTGCTTATATACACACACGGCTATTATGACATCACTTCCCTGACATCACCAGAGGTAAACATGGGGCTATTATGACATCACAAGAGGGGCTCGGTGGAAGCAGATAGGACTTTCCGGCACTTTTCATCAGATTTTATGTTATACGTCAACACTCAAAATACATAAAAGTGGGCAGAGCCAGAACCGACCAATCAGATTTCTTTGCTTGATTTAAATGGGAACAATTAAAAAGGCTGCCATTCTCACAATATTGATGTCAGGGACCTCGAATATCGCAAATGTGGTCCCTGGGGGTTTCCACTTCAAGTTCTGAAAAAGTGGGCGTAGCCACCGGCAACCAATCAAATTTCATTCATTGATTTTCAATGGAAAAATATAAAACTGCTGCCATTTTTACACGTTAAATGCCAGCATTCACAAACTTTGGAGTGTTAGTCACTGGGTGACTGTGGTTCACAAGTAGGAAAAAAGGGGGCGGGGCAACAACAGCCAATCAGATTTCAGCCATTGACCTTAATGAAAAATGATAAACCACTGCTAAAATCACAGTTTAAATGCTAGGTGTCCCAAACTTGGCTCAGTTATTCACTGGGTGACTGCGGTCAAAAACAGGAAAAGTGGGTGGAGCCACTAACATCCAATCAAATTTCACCTATGCACTTCAATGTAAAACTTTCAAATACTGCCACTCTCACAGTTTTAAAGCCAGAGGTCCAAAACTTGGCACAGACCATGACATGGTGGTTAATTTTAAAATTTAGAAAAATGGGCGGAGCTTAAAACAGCCAATCAAATGTTACCTATTGCTATTCAATGTCAATATATAAGTTGCTGTCATTCTTTTACTGTTACTGGCAGGGACTTCAAACTTGGCACAGTCAGTCACAGGGGGACTGGGATTAAAATTTGAAAAGTGGGTGGGGCCAAAAATAGCCAATCAGATTTTCCCTATTGACTTCAATGGGAAAATGTAAACAGCTGTAATTCTCACTGTATTAAAGCCAGAGTTCCCAGACTTGGCACACTGGGTCACTGGGGTTAAAATTTGACAAGGTGGGCGGAGCCACATACAGCCAATCAGACACATAGCCAACATCCTGTGGTTTCTTCAGAAACGACACCATCTAGTTCTTCTTATTATTATAGGCGCCCCCCCCCCCATTTTCTATACGCTACTCCTCCTACAGTTTTAGGGGTAGAAGCGCCAAACAAGCGAAGTACGTTGCTTGTGCTTTATTAAGCGATCGCACCCTCCGGGCCCCTGCGGCGGACCCCGGAAGACCCCTTTTTTCGTATTGACTTTGACAGGGAAAAATTTAAAATCACTGCTACTCGTACAATTTTGAAGCTACACTCCCCAAACTCGGACCACATATGGTTGGTGTCACCCCAAATAAAAAGATGTATTTTGGGGGCTCACCCCAAATTAGGCGGAGCTACCAGCGGCCAATGAAAATTTAGCAAATTTCCATACGCTACTCCTCCCAGAGTTTAAGGAGTAGAATTCTGAAACTTTGCACACTTGTTCGGCTCATACCCGAATAGGTTGCTTGTGCTTTTTTAAGCAATTTCACCCTCCGGGCCCCTGTGGCGGACCCCCAAAGACCCCATTTTTCCCATAGACTTTCATTGGAAATTTTGAAACTTTTGCCACTCGTACAGCTTTGAAGTTACACTCACCAAACTTGGGTCACTTGGTCAGGGAGTGAAGCTGAAACATTCTGTCACATTTTGGGGACCCAAAAAAGTGGGTGGAGCCACAAACAACCAATCAGATTTTCCCTATTGACTGCAATGAGAAAATGTAAACAGCTGTAATTCTCAAAGTATTAAAGCCAGAGTTCCCAGACTTGGCATAGTGGGTCACTGGGTGACTGGGTTTAAAATGTATTAAAAGTGGATGGAGTCAACCACAGCCAATCAAATTTCAGCCATTAGTTTAAATGGGAAAAATAAAAATTGCTGCTGCTCTTAGACGGTTAATGGTAGGGTCCTGACACTTGGCACAGTTGGTCACTGGGGGACTGGGATTAAAATTCATAAAAGTGGGCAGAGCCAAAACCGACCAATCAGATTTCGTTAATTGATTTAAATGGGAAAAATTAAAAAGGCTGCCATTCTCACAATATTGATGTCAGGGACTTCGAATATCGCAAATGTGGTCCCTGGGGATTTACACTTCAAATTTTGAAAAAGTGGGTGGAGCCACCAGCAACCAATCAAATGTCATTCATTGATTTTCAATAGAAAACAATAAAACTGCTGCCATTTTTACACGTTAAATGCCAGCATTCATAAACTTTGGAGTGTTAGTGACTGAGTGACTGTGATTCGCAATTAGTAAAAAAAGGGGGCGGGGTAACAACAGCCAATCAGATTTCAGCCATTGACCTTAATGAAAAATGATAAACTGCTGCTATTATCACAGTTTAAATGCCAGGTGTCCCAAACTTGGCTCAGTTACTCACTGGGTGATTGCGGTCAAAAAATAAAAAAAGTGGGCGGAGCCACTAGCATCCAATCAAATTTAACCAATGCACTTCAATGTAAAGCTTTCAAAAACTGCCACTCTCACAGTTTTAAAGCCAGAGGTCCAAAACTTGGCACAGACCATGACATGGTGGTTAATGTTAAAATTTAGAAAAATGGGCGGAGCTTAAAACAGCCAATCAAATGTTACCTATTGCTAATCAATGTCAATATATAAGTTGCTGTCATTCTTTTACTGTTAATGGCAGGGACTTGAAACTTGGCACAGTCTGTCACAGGGGGACTGGGATTAAAATTTTGAAAGTGGGCGGGGCCAAAAACAGCCAATCAGATTTTCCCTATTGACTTCAATGGTAAAATGTAAACAGCTGTAATTCTCACATTATTAAAGCCAGAGTTCCCAGACTTGGCACACTGGGTCACTGGGTGACTGGGGTTAAAATTTGGCAAGGTGGGCGGAGCCACATGCAGCCAATCAGACACATAGCCAACATCCTGTGGTTTCTTCAGAAACGACACCATCTAGTTATTATTATTAGCGCCCCCCATTTTCTGTACGCTACGCCTCCTACAGTTTTAGGGGTTCAAGCGCCACACTTTCCACACTTATTCGTCTTATAGTGAAGTACGCTGCTTGTGCTTTATTAAGCGATCCCACCCTCCACGCCCCTGCGGCAGACCCCAGAAGCCCCCATTTTTCGTATTGACTTTGACAGGGAAAAATTTAAAATCGCTGTTACTCGTACAATTTTGAAGCTACACTCCCCAAACTCGGACCACATATTGTTGGTGTCACCCCAAATTAAAATAAGTATTTTGGGGGCACCCAAAGTGGGCGGAGCTACCACCAGCCAATGAACATTTAGCAATTTTCTATACGCTACTCCTCCCAGAGTTTCAGGAGTACAATTATGAAACTTTGCACACTTGTTTGGCTCATACCCGAATAGATTGCTTGTGCTTTTTTAAGCAATCCCACCCTCCGTGCCCCTGTGGTGGACCCCCGAAGACCTTATTTTTCCCATAGACTTTCGTTGGAAAACTTGAAACTTTCGCCACTCGTACAGCTTTGAAGTTACTCTCACCAAACTTGGGTCACTTAGTCATGGGGTGATGCTAAAACATTCTGTCACATTTTGGGGACCCCAAAAAGTGGGTGGAGCCACAAACAACCAATCAGATTTTCCCTATTGACTTCTATGAGAATATGTAAACAGCTGTAATTCTCACAGTATAAAAGCCAGAGTTCCCAAACTTGGCCCACTGGGTCGCTGGGTGACTGGGTTTAAAATTTAGAAAAAGTGGGCAGAGTCTACCACAGACAAATTTCAGCCATTCATTTAAATGGGAAAATGTAAAACTGCTGCCGCTTTTAGACAGTTAATAGCAGGGTCCTCAAACTTGGTACAGTTGGTCACCAGGGGACTGGGATTAAAATTCAGAAAAGTGGGTGGGGCCAAAACCAACCAGATTTCTTTCATTGATTTGTATGGGAAAAATAAAAAGGCTGCCATTCTCACATTATTGATGTCATGGACCTCGAATATCGCAAATGTGGTGCTGGGGGACATCAAGAATGAGAAGCTTAAGTTCAGTTACAATATACCTTTTAGTTTCAGAATAGAAGTCACCCAGCACTTCATCTACATCTGCAAGTGCACCAAGAGCTAACGCAACCTCCTCCATACTTTCTGTGGTCCCAACCACTCCTTCTCCTGAAGCACCCACAGATGTATCAACAGCAGCCTGCCCATCTGCCCCTTTCTCCTCCTGTTTATTCTCTTTACTTTTTATGTCATTTTCTACACAACTTTCTTTTTTTTCCACATCCACATTTTCATTTAAAGAAACATTTTCAATCACTTCATCTTCAATTAACAAATTCACACTACCATTCTCATTTTGCATTATCTCAATATTGCCAAACACGGTATCACATTTGACTCTAGTAAGCTTTACTTCCACCTCCCTTCCCTTCCCATCACTCTGCATAAGCAAATCACAGTTCCCTTTGGCTAAGGATACAGTTCCCAAAACATTTTGCCAATTTTGGACCCCTGTAACTCTGGTTTGCAGAGATGTAGGGACCCCATCTTTGGAATCCAAGTCTAACAATATGTCTTCTACCTGCATGAGACATTTCGTGAAATTCAGACGTTGCTAACGGCCATGGCTGTGATTTATGTACGTCAGCATCACTACCATAGAAATAGCCCAAATAAACAGGTTTTTGTGACCCTAGGCTATGACCTCTTTGGCCTAGGGGCCCAAAACTCACCAGTCATGTTCCCCCTAAGGGTCCCTACAATGCTAGAAAATTTGCCACTGCTGAGCAATTGCCCTTTGAAAAGATGTGAGATTTTGGAAAGTGAAATAGGGAGGCAATGAAAGCCTATGGGGGATTTTGCCAATTTCGGACCCCTGTAACGCTGGTTTGCAGAGATGTAGGGACCCCATCTTTGGAATCCAAGTCTAACAATATGTCTTCTACCTGCATGAGACATTTCGTGAAATTCAGACGTTGCTAACGGCCATGGCTGCGATTTATGTACGTCAGCATCACTACCATTGAAATAGCCCAAATAAACAGGTTTTTGTGACCCTAGGCTATGACCTCTTTGGCCTAGGGGCCCGAAACTCACCAGTCATGTTCCCCCTAAGGGTCCCTACAATGCTAGAAAATTTGCCACTGCTGAGCAATTGCCCTTTGAAAAGATGTGAGATTTAGGAAAGTGAAATAGGGAGGCAATGAAAGCCTATGGGGGATTTTACCAATTTTGGACCCCTGTAACTCTGGTTTGCAGAGATGTAGGGACCCCATCTTTGGAATCCAAGTCTAACAATATGTCTTCTACCTGCATGAGACATTTCGTGAAATTCAGACGTTGCTAACGGCCATGGCTGCGATTTATGTACGTCAGCATCACTACCATTGAAATAGCCCAAATAAACAGGTTTTTGTGACCCTAGGCTATGACCTCTTTGGCCTAGGGGCCCGAAACTCACCAGTCATGTTCCCCCTAAGGGTCCCTACAATGCTAGAAAATTTGCCACTGCTGAGCAATTGCCCTTTGAAAAGATGTGAGATTTTGGAAAGTGAAATAGGGAGGCAATGAAAGCCTATGGGGGATTTTACCAATTTTGGACCCCTGTAACTCTGGTTTGCAGAAATGTAGGGACCCCATCTTTGGAATCCAAGTCTAACAATATGTCTTCTACCTGCATGAGACATTTCGTGAAATTCAGACGTTGCTAACGGCCATGGCTGCGATTTATGTACATCAGCATCACTACCATTGAAATAGCCCAAATAAACAGGTTTTTGTGACCCTAGGCCAGGGGTCGGCAACCCGCGGCTCCGGAGCCGCATGCGGCTCTTTTTCATCTTCGCCGCGGCTCCTAGGCGGCTCCGGTGTCAGTGGCTGCGGCGCGCGTGACGTGTGCTGTTGTCGCTGGCCGGCAGCCTATCAGAGAGGCCGCCGGACCAGTGCAGTGCAGGGCTTCGGGCGGCCATTTTCCCGTAGCCCTGCAGGCAGGACGTGACGTAGGAAGAGGATCGTGGGAGTTGCGCGCCACAAGGTCGGGACCGGAGGTCGGGACAGGAGGAGATCGTGACAGGAGGTCTTCTGACTAGGTGAGTAAATGGGTTTTTTTTTCAGATCTGCTGAAGGATTGTGCACATGGGGGTCAGATCTGCTGAAGGATTGTGCATATGGTGGTCAGATCTGCTGAAGGATTGTGCATATGGGGGTCATATCTGCTAACGATTTGTGCATATGGGGGTCATATCTGCTAACGATTTGTGCATATGGGGGTCATATCTGCTAACGATTTGTGCATATGGGGGTCATATCTGCTAACGATTTGTGCATATGGGGGTCATATCTGCTAAGGATTTGTGCATATGGGAGTCATATCTGCTAACGATTTGTGCATATGGGGGGTCATATCTGCTAACGATTTGTGCATATGGGGGTCATATCTGCTGAAGGATTATGCATATGGGGGTCATATCTGCTGAAGGATTGTGCATATGGGGGTCATATCTGTTAACGATTTGTGCATATGGGGGTCATATCTGCTAACGATTTGTGAATATGGGGGTCATATCTGCTAACGATTTGTGCATATGGGGGTCATATCTGCTAACGATTTGTGCATATGGGAGTCATATCTGCTAACGATTTGTGCATATGGGGGTCATATCTGCTAATGATTTGTGCATATGGGGGTCATATCTGCTAACGATTTGTGCATATGGGGGTCATATCTGCTAACGATTTGTGCATATGGGGGTCATATCTGCTAACGATTTGTGCATATGGGAGTCATATCTGCTAATGATTTGTGCATATGGGGGTCATATCTGCTAACGATTTGTACATATGGGAGTCATATCTGCTAACGATTTGTGCATATGGGGGTCATATCTGCTAACGATGTGTGTATATGGGGGTCATATCTGCTAACGATTTGTGAATATGGGGGTCATATCTGCTAACGATTTGTGCATATGGGGGTCATATCTGCTAACGATTTGTGCATATGGGGGTCATATCTGCTAACGATTTGTGCATATGGGCGTCACATCTGCTAACGATTTGTGCATATGGTTTTGCGGCTCCCAGTTTTTTTCTCTTTTCGGAAACGGGTCCAAGTGGCTCTTTATGTCTTAAAGGTTGCAGACCCCTGCCCTAGAAGAATGAATAGGAGGTACAGGAATGGCGCGATGGAGCGAGAAACCAGAATGCTCTATGGTATCCAGAGCCTTCACTCTACACAGCTTCGAATACAATCCTAATTTTTGCATTTGATTTGCTTTAACCACGTAAGCCTTCTGGACATAGCTTCTACGTCCAGAAAGGTTGTCGCTTATTCCTTTTGGTCATAGGAGCTACGACCAACTTTCAAATGGCCACTGCCAACAATCATGTGCGCTTCTGCTGCAGCACCGATCGGTGCAAAAGACCATGCGGTCCTGCTACCCAAACGGTGCCCCCTCAAGCGCCAATGATCGCTGTTACGAGTAACTACTACCATTGAAAGTGTCCATACAGAAAGTTATTACTTCCTGTAATGCACGTGTGCATGTCGTGTGCCCACACGTGACCCCAGCACTGATTGGTCAAAGGAATCATGTGATCCCTTTACCCTTCTGGCGGCAGTGATTGGTCCAATCATGTGATCCCTTGGCCAGTCTGTGTCCTCCCAGTCTTTCAATGAACACTGTCTGCTTTGCAAGGATGTGCAAGTACTGGAAGATCAGTTTGATTCTCAGTTGGAAGAAACAATCTTAATTTCTTATTATGCCTCTTTCATGTGTATAAATCAAGTTACAATATTCTGTGGCAGAATGAAATGTGCTAAAACCATTTGTCAATTATGCTAACTACAATGTATTTAACATTAAAAATGACACTATTTATTCCCCACTTGTGAGACCGACTACTCCACTTTTCAGATTTAATTCAACTATGAAAATCTAATCCATCAGATAACCATTACAATAAAATTGATATGAGAAAAGAATGAGTTATGTCAATTCACATTGATTTTAAATTATCTTATCTCTGCATATCTTAGCTAGTGTCTCTTTGCTTGGAAGAATGGCCTTCTTTGAAAGTCAGAAAAAAAAAACTCCTTGAGTTCCCTTTCACACTTATGGCCCATACTCATGGGCTACAATTGTCGCCGCAACACGCGGTGCGCGCGAGATGCGGCGACAGGTCGCCTGTGAGTATGCGGCGTTGCACGGGCACGCACCCCGAACTGTCGCTCGTCGCTGATGTCACCAGGCGATTGAACCGCCTAATCGCCTGGCGACAGTTGCCGCCGCAACTCCGCTGCAACTGTCGCTAGTCCACGTGAGTACGCGGACTAGCAACAGCAACCTACATAAAGAATACGGAGCTTCCGGTGGGGGGAGGAGGAACGTCGGCGACAGCTTCCGTCGCACCGCTGGTCCCTCTTCCGCGTGTGTACGCAGAGGGACCTGGCGAGGAGCTGTCGCCGGCCTGTCGCGCACACGTGTGCTGGCGACAGGCCAAAAAAGTTGCCCGTGAGTATTGGCCCTTAGTGTCAAGTAAGACCACAGTACTCTTCCCCAATGCAGTAATTAATCTCTAACGTGCGGCGTAGTGTGACAGAAAAGGTCTAGTCAACGCAGAAACTGCAGCACAAATAGGAGCAGTGAGTGCAGAATTGAGTGGCACACAACTCCATAGGTGTCAGTAACACCATGAACAATCTTTAGATTAGCAGCACAAATAGGAGCAGTGAGTGCAGAATTGAGTGGCACACAACTCCATAGGTGTCAGTAACACCATGAACAATCTTTAGATTAGCGACGCGCATACGCAGATCGGGGGAAGTGCTGTGATGTACTTTCTGTCCAGCAGTAAGTACGTCACTGAGCAGGGGCTGGGCATGAAGTTTTCACTGTTGCTGTCTGCAGTAGAGAACAAAATTCAGGCAATGGTGCAGTGCACTGTGGTAGGGCTCTTATGATGCATGCCCCTTTTACACCCAAACGGTGATTGTGTGGCAGGGTAGCCTGCTGCTGCACCACCGGACCACAGAAAAAAGCATTTATATGACCCTTCGCCTTGGTGCGGCGATAGTCATATGCATAGAGCCATTGGGCAGGAAGTATGTCAGTATGTCACGGAATTCCCGTCGGTCCATGCATGTGCTCCGTGTTCTACTGCGCTCCCGTGGTTTACAATTACTTTGCCGCCCATTGACTTGCATTGCTACATAATCCATGTGGTAGGTGCAAATCATGTGACAAAACACTGCAGCCTTTGCGTCAGCATTGCAGCGGTTCGGATACTTCTGACGCACCGCGTTGCATAACTTGAAGTCTGCAACTTTCCATAGACTTGCATTGGCCTTGTGGTGGAAAAGCATAACGTGGGGCCACACAGTGCGCAAGTGTAAAAGGGGCCTTAGGCTGGGTTCACAGTGGTCAGTTGCATAACGCACACATTAAAAAAGTGTAAACTGCAATGGAGACTGGACCTAGACTTTAATACAAAGCCTGCATGCACAGATTTAGAATAAAGTAATCTGTTACAACACAGCACTGTGAAAAGGCCCATAGAACTGTATTGCCCATCTACAGGTGTCACACTTTCTGACTGCAGTACGTGTATTTTAGTTTGCGTGAAACTTTATTAACTTTATACGGAGTGCTCCCCCTTTGTTTTTGTCTATTGATTAAAACAAGTCTGCATTTACCTGGGTATAGAAATAAGTGACAGCCAATGGGCATCAATATGGAAGAACACATCTAGATGCTCTAGCAATGTTTCTCTGACAGAAACTTCCCTCAAACTTTTATACAGGACTTATCTAACGCCCACCAGAATAAACAAATACAAACCACAATCCCTAAGCACTTGCTTCAAGGGATGCTCGGACAATGGTGACTATATGCATACATGGTGGAAGTGCCCTAAGGTACAAGCCCTATGGGAAAAAGTTTATGAACTATCAACAGAGCTTTGGAATTCTCCCCTCCACCCATCCCCAAAACTGGCCCTACTTAATCTTAACTCACCATCCCTCCCTAGGGGAAGGAAAATTGTATTTACTAAATTGTTAGTAGCTGCCAGATCACACATTGCCCAATCTTGGCTGTTAACAGATCTGAGCTGGGAAAAAGTTATACAAAAAATAAACTACATATGCCTTAATGAATACATCATGGCTCTCACAACAGGAGACTCTACTATGTTCCTATCTATATGGCAAGATTGGATATCTTCGACATATGGGAACCACCTACATACACTTATTCTAGGTAACACAGGAAGGATATCTCCTTAGATTGGCATCCACCACTTAATTGCTACTCCTACCCTTACTCTCACCATTACTGATACTCAGACAACTCGGTCCAACACAATTTTAGGCTGTTTATCTGGTTAATTAGTGCTTTATATACAATGATAGCCTAGTAGTTAAACTATAATGGTGGTATGTTTTATCCAAAAGGGGAAGATATGTTGATCTTCCTAAACTTACCTGTATTCATCGATGACAAATGTATGTTCTTAAGATGATGCATGATTTTTGAATGTCATTGTATTGTTCCTTTTTCAATAAAGCTATTTGAAAGTAAAAAACAAGTCTGCATTTAACTGTGGAGAAACCATTTCTGTTGGTGAATTGGACCTCCTCAAAAGGAAATCTCCAACAGATTTGGTGTATTGAGTTGTGGGTCCAGACCCCCAGATTTGGTGGTATGAGTAGAGATGTCGCGAATCTCCGATTTCGCGGAAGGTTCGGTTCGCTGAAAAGTTCACGAACCGCAATAGACTTCAATGGGGATGCGAACTTTGAAAAATAGAAAAAATTATGCTGGCCACAAAAGTGATGGAAAAGATGTTTCAAGGGGTCTAACACCTGGAGGGGGGCATGGCGGAGTGGGATACATGCCCAAAGTCCCGGGGAAAAATCTGGATTTGACGCAAAGCAGCGTTTTAAGTGCAGAAATGACATTGAATGCTAAATTGCAGGCCTAAAGTGCTTAAAAACAACTCGCATGTGTATACATCAATCAGGGAGTGTAATTAGAGTTCTGCTTCACACTGACGCCCCAAACTCACTGTGTAACGCGTCGCAATCAGCTGTTTGCGTAGTGACGGCCATGCTGGACTGGTGCGCACCATCGCGAGAGTGTAGGCCGTGGCAGTTTTCAAGCCCATATGGTCGACGGGCTGTGGTAGCTCAATGATAGAACAACAGTGACTGTCCAGCTGATCAAATTTGGTCTGTCCACAATGAAGCAACGACCTTATTATCTTCTTGTATGTAGGTAGGCATAGGTAGGAGTCCCAGTATAGGTAGGCAGGCATAGGTAGGAGTCCCAGTATAGGTAGGTAGGCATAGGTAGGTGTCCCAGTAGTTAGCTAGGCATAGGTAGGATACCCAGTATAGGTAGGTAGGCATAGGTAGGTGTCCCAGTAGTTAGCTAGGCAAAGGTAGGAGACCCAGTATAGGTAGGTAGGCATAGGAAGGTGTCCCAGTAGTTAGCTAGGCATAGGTACGAAACCCAGTATAGGTAGGTAGGCATAGTTAGGTGCCTCAGTAGTTAGCTAGACATAGGTAGGAGACCCAGTAGTTAGCTAGGCATAGGTAGGAGATCCAGTATAGGTAGGTAGACATAGGTAGGTCCCCTAGTATAGGTAGGTAGGTAGGTGTCCCCGTATAGGTAAGTAGGTGCCCCAGTAGTTAGGTAGGCATAGGTAGGTGTCCCAGTATAGATAGTTAGGAAGGGCCTGGCTGGCACAGTAATAACAATTACCAAGGTCCAGCTGCAACAGATAGGGCTGTATAATTCAGTGAGCAACACACACAAAAAAAAAACACATCTGGAAAACATTAGAGCTCTCAAAAGAGCTGTTGAGGGGTGCTATTTTAGCAATAACAATCAGCCAGGAGCAAGCCAAGAGCCTAACTAATCTGCAGCTGTCCCTAGTCTGTCTCTAGCAGGCACACGAGTGGGTGTAATGGCCGGCAAACCTGCCTTATATAAGGGGGGGGGGGGCGGCTCCAGGGCTTACTGTAGCCTGAATGGCTACCATGTTGTGAGAAAATGCGGAAGAGCCGCCGCAAGTGTTCAGAGTGAGGCGGCTGATTCCGCGTTTAGCATGGCATCTGGAGTATTTAGGCACGCGTCCACTAGCGGGGCGGAACGCGGAGAAACCGCTGCATGCCCAGCGGCGGAATCCACGTCCGACGCGGCAGTCGGTACGCATAGGCCTATTACTGACACAGTGGCTGAGTGCAGGGAAACCGCCGCATGCTCGGTTTCCGACGGAAGGACGCGTGCGCACTGAAAGGCAGAGCTTATATGACACTCAGAGGAGAGTCAGCTGACCAGGCCGGTCAGCTGACAAATCCATCTGTTCTCATTGGTCCAGCACTTAGGGGAAGCGCTGGTGTATATATACTGGGTGCTGGTCATTCCTCTGGTGTCTGGCGTTGCGATCACTACGTGGTAGCACTCAGACCTTGTCAGTATCTGTGTTTATTAGACCAGTTTCCAAGGTGTTGATGGCCAAGGATCTCACACCTTAGTCTAGGAAGTCTGTTATTATCTGTATTATACTCTAGTTCAGTTTCCAAAGGTGTTGACGGCCAAGGAACTCACACCTTAGCTTAGGCATTGTTGATTATTTGTTATGACCTTCTGCTTTCCTGACAATTCTTCTGATCTCTGATTTTGTACCTTTGTCATTCTGATACTCTGTTGCCAAAACTCGGCTAGTCTCTGGATTCTGCATCTGCCTCCTGTCTCTGTACTTTATCTGTCCGTGTGTTAACGACCTGGCTTGTCCAACCTCGAGAACTATCTCTCCTGTTAGGAGATAGTTCACTGATCTGTCAGTGACACTTCTCCATTGGTGTCACTCACGTTCTGTCCTTCCCATTCTCTGTCTGACTCCTCCCCTTGGAGAGTCCAGACTACGGAAGGAACCTGTTGCCGAGCAGTATTCCTATCTGCTCTTGCACCTGTCTTCCAGGTGCGGTCCTCAAAGTATTACTGTTGCACCAAAACACTCTTATCTCTCAGGTGTCCAGAGGTTAGAGATATATCTAATTATCGGTGATACTGCAGATCATCAATAATCTGGTATATATCTGCATTCTCGGTGATACTGCAGATCACTGGTAATCAGATCCTCTCTGTGTTACACCGATCGTTACACATGTGCCTGCTGACTGTGATGCAGAGGGTCAAAGTTGACCCTAATAGTGCGAACCGTTCGCTACATCTCTAGGTATGAGTAAATTGTGCTAGAAGGATGAAATACACTCTTTTCTTCCAATACACATATTGATGGTAGAATTAGGTAATGTGGCAATCATTAACACCTTTGGACCTCAGGTCAGCTTCTGGAAAACATACTGGTTACAGGCCTCAAACCTAAAAGGAAAAATTCCCAATATGAATACAGAGCCTGCATAACAGCTGCCTCCCATTTGTTTAGCAGTGAAGGAAGTGGATTCCTTACTTGTAGGAACCGCCTGCCTAGACCTCAAGCGCTAGGCGAATTACAAAGAGCCCATATAACCTTTACAGACACATAAAAACTAAGAACAAATGTAATTCACTTCATAATGAAACTGACCTTCAAGTGCCTGAAATCTACATTCTCTTCATTTTGTGATCTGACATATTTCACTGTGATCTGATCATGTTGAAATTATTAATGAATAAAAATTCTCTGATAGAATTATTCACTTGAGGTTTAGTGCACTTGCTTGGAGATGAAACAAGGACTTGTCTGTTATCAGAAGCTCCTACAAAGCCCACCTGAATATTAATTTGAGATCGGATCCTCACACGTCATGAGGGACTGATTATTTTTCACTGCAGCATTAGCCAAATAGCAAACAATTTAAATATGTCATATTATTTATGACAGATACTTGGGGGAGACATAATTGCATGATTCTACAGACCCTTGGTTCTTCGTTACCAATTCTAATTCACAAGCAGGAGAACAGAATCAGTTCAGGACTCCGGGGAGAGGGTTAGAAAGTACCAGGAGAAGAACACATTGTTTAGTTGCACAGCAACACGAAGAAGCCTGTACTGCCTGGAATAATATATCAGTGAATGACTGATAGTGGGGCTGACAAGTTCTCGGCTGATATAGGTCATGACAAACTGTTTTAGTGCTCAGAATTCAGCATAGGCTACAAGGGCAAATGGCAGAATGGAATATAAAAATGTACGGATTTTTAATGTATGTATTTGCTATTACTTTCAAAACTGCCTGGTGGTGAACAGTGTGAGTGAGGGAAGATATATGAGGTACAGAGAAAATTCACAAGGTTGAGGTAAGAGGTGGATAGAGAAGACTGGTGGAGTATGAAGTGAAAAAATAAACTGAAAGGGAGCCTGAGATGGGGGAATCGGGGCCCCCTACCCCTGCGGCTGTGTACCTGCTGCTCCTGCCCTGTGCCCCCCTCTTGATCTGCACCCTGGGTGGACACCCGCCTCACCCAACCCTAAAAATGGCCCTGGTGGTGTGTATACAGTGGAGGAAATAATTATTTGACCCCTCACTGATTTTGTAAGTTTGTCCAATGACAAAGAAATGAAAAGTCTCAGAACAGTATAATTTCAATGGTAGGTTTATTTTAACAGTGGCAGATAGCACATCAAAAGGAAAATCGAAAAAATAACCTTAAATAAAAGATAGCAACTGATTTGCATTTCATTGAGTGAAATAAGTTTTTGAACCCTCCAACAATAAAAGACTTAATACTTAGTGGAAAAACCCTTGTTTGCAAGCACAGAGGTCAAACGTTTCTTGTAATTGATGACCAAGTTTGCACACATTTTAGGAGGAATGTTGGTCCACTCCTCTTTGCAGATCATCTCTAAATCCCTAAGGTTTCGAGGCTGTCTCTGTGCAACTTTGAGCTTGAGCTCCCTCCATAGGTTTTCTATTGGATTAAGTTCCGGAGACTGACTAGGCCACTCCATGACTTTAATGTGCTTCTTCTTGAGCCACTCCTTTGTTGCCTTTGCTGTATGTTTTGGGTCATTGTCATGCTGGAACACCCATCCACGACCCATTTTCAGTTTCCTGGCAGAGGGAAGGAGGTTGTCGTTCAGGATTTCACGATACATGGCTCCGTCCATTTTCCCGTTAATGCGATTAAGTTGTCCTGTGCCCTTAGCAGAAAAACACCCCCAAAGCAAAATGTTTCCACCCCCATGCTTGACGGTGGGGACGGTGTTTTGGGGGTCATAGGCAGCATTTTTCTTCCTCCAAACACAGCGAGTGTTAATGCCAAAGAGCTCTATTTTGGTCTCATCAGACCACAGCACCTTCTCCCAGTCACTCACAGAATCATTCAGGTGTTCATTGGCAAACTTCAGATGGGCCTGCACATGTGCCTTCTTGAGCAGGGGGACCTTGCGAGCCCTGCAGGATTTTAATCCATTGTGGTTTTCTTGGTGACTGTGGTCCCTGCTAATTTGAGGTCATTCACTAACTTCTCCCGTGTAGTTCTAGGATGCTTTTTCACCTTTCTCAGAACCATTGACACCCCACGAGGTGAGATCTTGCGTGGAGCCCCAGAGCGAGGTCGATTGATGGTCATTTTGTGCTCCTTCCATTTTCGAACAATCGCACCAACAGTTGTCACCTTCTCTCCCAGCTTCTTGCTAATGGTTTTGTAGCCCATTCCAGCCTTGTGCAGGTCTACAATTTTGTCTCTGACATTCTTGGACAGCTCTTTGGTCTTTCCCATGTTGGAGAGTTTGGAGTCTGTTTGATTGATTGATTCTGTGGACAGGTGTCTTTTATACAGGTGACTAGTTAAGACAGGTGTCCTTAATGAGGGTGACTAATTGAGTAGAAGTGTCTAACCACTCTGTGGGAGCCAGAACTCTTAATGGTTGGTAGGGGTTCAAAAACTTATTTCACTCAATGAAATGCAAATCAGTTGCTATCTTTTATTTAAGGTTATTTTTTCGATTTTCCTTTTGATGTGCTATCTGCCACTGTTAAAATAAACCTACCATTGAAATGATACTGTTCTGAGACTTTTCATTTCTTTGTCATTGGACAAACTTACAAAATCAGTGAGGGGTCAAATAATTATTTCCTCCACTGTATATAATGGTAGAGCAGGGAGAAAGTTACAGTATATGGTTATGTGTGTCAAGAAAAGTTTTAAGGCATTAGTGGGTATAAGGCTCAGAGAATGAAGTATAATGATGCATAAGATACAGAAATCAATGAGATTTAGGGCCAGTTCAATGGACGTCTGCAAAGCAATCATGTCTGAACGATTTCAAACGCTGTTGTTCAACTGCACACAATAGAAAGATGTTTTTTTTTGTAAAGCACTCAAGTTTCACAAGCTTTTGACACCATTTAACAGCCCTTTATTCGCGAGCGCTTCTGTAATATTTGTAATGGCAGCTGCGGCGAACAGCACCGCCCCTCCGGTGTCTAGGACACCGAGGACGGGACTGTCAATTGCACATGAGGTCGCTGTCTCGCGCGGGCGTGTGCACAGACAGGACCTTTATGCTAGGAGGAGGCTCGTCAGCTGACCTGCTGGTCGGCTGACATCAGAGGAGACTCACGGCACCGCAGATTGGCTGATTGCAGGGGACGTGCCTGTGAGGTCTCCTCTGCTTAAGCCTTCGGTCTTCAGTTACACGCTGTCTGCTGTCGTGAATACGTTGTGTTTGCGCTCAGACCTTAGACTAGTGCCAGGTGTTGAAACAAAGGACTTCACACCAAGACTAGGAGATTGTTACTGTATTGATTACCTGTGTATGATTCTGGCTATACCTCTGACCTTGCTTTCTGCTTAACATTATTGTACGTCTACCAATCTGACTAGTTGCTGAACCTCCGCCTGTTTACTCGTTATTCTTCTGCCTCACGATTCTGTACTGATACTTAACTCTCTGTTGCCGAACCTTGCCTGTCTGACCACTCTACTCATCAGTGGGCCCTAGCCACTGGTGAGGCGCACTGTACCCGCCAGCTCCACTTGTGTGGTGTTGCCTAGTGACTGATAGTACCTTCCCGGCTCCTCTGGGAAGGCTTTATCAAATCTATACAGTCAGCGTACTGATAGTACCTTACCAGCTCCCCTGGTAAGGTCTCGCAAAACTATTAAAGTTACGGTTGCACCAAACACTACTCTCTCTTTCTGTGTTAGCTATACTGGCATTATTGGTGATTCTGCAGATCACCTAATAATCTGGTATAGTGTCTGTATTATTGGTGATTCTGCAGATCACCAAATAATCAGGCCATTTCTAAATGTTTTTAAGTACAAGTGTCTACAGTGCAAAGTATTATTAAAAAATACAAGATGTTACGCACTGTGGAAAATCTCAGGACGTGGTCAGAAGCCAAAAGTGACACCTGTGCTGGCCAGAAGGATAGTGAGAGAGGGGAAAAAGAATCCAAGGATCACCACCAAGGCCATCCTGGTGAATCTGGGCTCTGCTGGTGGCAGCACTGCACACTGCTGGGCTCCAAGGATGCAGACCAAGGAGTATGCCACTTCTCCAGATAAGGCATACAAAAACTCGCTTGGCCTTTGCAAATGCTCATCTGGACAAAGAGGACGACTTCTGGTCTTATGTGTTATGGTCAGATGAAACGGAAATTGAATTGTTTGGTCACAATGATGTTTCCTTCATTTGGCATAAAAAGAAGCCTTCAACCCAAAGAACACCATCCTCACGGTCAGACATGGTGGTGGGAACCTAATGCTTTGGGGGTGTTTTTTAGCCAATGGACCAGAAAACATAATCACAGTAAACAGCACCATGAAAAAAGAGCAATACACGAAGATTCTCAAAGACAACATCAGGCAGTCTGCAGAGAAACTTGGCCTTGGGCACCAGTGGACATGTCGGCATGACAATGACCCAAAACACACAGCAAAAGTGGTGAAGAAATGGTTAGCAGACAACATTGTTTTGGAGTGGCCCAGCCAGAGTCCTGACTTGAACACAATTGAGACTCTGTGGAGGGAGCTAAAGATCAGTGTGATGGCAAGAAGATCCTCTAACCTGAAAGATTTGGAGCTCCTTGCTAAAGATGAATGGGCAAAAATACATGTGGAGACATGCACAAAGCTAGTCTGCAATTATAGGAATCGTTTTATTGTGGTAATAGCCAATAAAGGCTTTTCTATTAATTGTTGAGAAGGGTATGAATAATTTTGGATTGGACACTTTTTGCTCAAATGTAAATAAAAAACTGAGATTTTTTTCTTCCTACAGTAATGCCTCTTGTACATCGTCTTATTTTGTTTTGGGAGACACCTATGTCATTTCCCGTCAAAAAATGACTTGCTGGTTGAATAAAAGTAACTAAGTCAAAATTTGCCAAGGGTATGAATAATTATGGGCAGCACTGTATACTGAGGTAGGAATGCTCGTTCGGATTTCACGGAAATGGAAATTCTGATTGCATTCCCGCATCGGAATTCGGAAATCGGTAATAGAAGTGCGGTAGGTGGATTTTTGTAGAAATCGCGGAAATTTCCCGATTGATTTTCTGAAAAACTACAAGGTGTTTTTGAAAGATATTTTTCCCTCTTGTTCCCACTCTTCTGCTTAAGAAACCCTGAAAATTTGGTGTTTCTAGCACCTACGGGGGCTTTGCAATTAACCACTAAATTCGGCAGCCATTAACTGTAATGTAAAATGCAAAAATCCGCATTACCTCTATGAGGTATGCCGCCAAATATAGAGATTAATAGCAACGCCTAGGGTTGCTCATCGGATTCCACGGAATTGAGATATCCGCGATTTCAGCTGGAAATTGGCAGTGCCATCGGAAATTAAAAGCCAATCAGAAGCATGTAAAAGCTGCATTTACTGTTAGGCAGAATTTTTAAGCCAATCAGAAGGATCGGAAGGGATAGACCCATCACAGAAGCTTAAAACATGCTGATTTCTGCATTAAAAACGGAATTTCTGCACCAATTAGAGTCTTAACAAAAACCAACCAATCCTACGTTAGCAACCAGCTCCTAGCTACCTATCATCAACTATCCCACCCATGTTGTATATAAGAGAGGTGTGACAGTCACAAAGCTTGTGGGTTTCAGTCTGGTGTTTTGGAGAGAGGAGAGACAGACCCATATTAGTTGTTTCAACATAAAACAATAGTCTTTTTGAAGACTGTATATTAAACAAAAGTCTTTTTAAAGACTGTAAGAGAGAATTAGACTGAGTGTGAGCTATTGGTAGTAGTAGCAGCTAGGTGTATTTGTGAGAGAGTGACAGTAGAGTGTTAGTTTGAGAGATAGATTGTAGTGTAGTGTACTAGTAGTTGCTGTGTGGAGAGGGTTAGAGAGAGCCAGCCAGGCCGCAGGCTTAGTGTTTGACAGAGTGAGAGTTAGGTGATTGATTAGTTGAGTGTAGTGCATTTTTTAAATTTTATTTATTTCACCCCCTTATTTTCTTATTTGTTTTTTTTAGTTTTAGTTAGGTGGATTTATCTGTCGCTCATACCCCTTCCCCAATAAACTCTTTTGGCCCCAAAACAATGGAGCGAGAGCAGCAGCAATTTCCTGCCACTCCTAAAAGAAAATGGAATGATGGTGGTGTTGGTGGATCACGTCAAGTACGTGATCAGGTTGAGGGTGCCAGTTGCAGCAGGAAGCGTCCCCCCCCCCCCCCCCCCCCCGATCAGACATGTCTTCCCTATGTTCGCAGGCAGGAACATTTTGACAGAGCAGCAGGCGAACCGAGTTGTTGATTATTTCGATTAGGAACCCTCTACCCCATCTGAGGAACTTGAACCTAGTTGCAGCAGCACCAGTAGTGGCTAGGTTCCTCATGACCAGAATGCGACCGCAGCTGCTTTTCTTGACGAGGTTGCTTCCTCCCAGTATTCTCCTCAGGAATTAAAGCACACCTATGTTGATGAGAGAGATGTGCACAAGGTTTGGGATGAGGCATTGGAGGAGACCATGGGACCAAGCTCCCAAGAAGTGGTGGAATCTGTGGTGACAGAAATGGCCCCTGTGTCTTCTTCATCCAGTAATCCATCACAACTGGGATCTTGTGTCACCACTCACCACCAATCAACATCCCCACCAGTCAACTACAGAGGTGTTTCATGGCTAGGTGGAGGGTCCAGAAGAGTCACTTATGCGTTCCAGAGCTTTGGTTGAACTGGATGATGTTTTGGATAATGTGGCTGATCCAACGTAGTCGCCATCTGGTGGGTTAGGCACTAGCAGGCGTGAGCAGCATGGAGAAACAGAGCAGACGGTTGGCCAGCAGCCTGCAAGTGCTTTCCCGTCTGTCGGTACCCACCAGTTCAATGCTGAGCATCGACGTGCTAGAACAGGTCGCACCACTGCTCCACGTGCACGCACGTCCCCATCATGGAATTATTTTACTGTTCTGGAAGAGGAGAAATCCAGGGCAGTCTGTTCTGTGTGCCGTAAATTGGTGAGCAGAGGCAAATCAGGCAGCGGGTTCGGCACCTCAGGGCTGATAAGCCATCTGCGCAACCACCACAGACGGGAGTTTGAATATATAAAGAATTACAATAAGATGGGTGGAGGAAAAGCAGCAGCAACAGGCCCCTCCTCTTCTTTTTCTAGTCGTCCTTTCCCTATCCAACCTGCTCAGTCCCATTCTACTTTAAAACCCTCTGCATTCCAGGCTGGAAGAGGGATCCAGACCTCGGCAAGCACCTCATCATCACCCTTGTTGGTTTCCTCTGAATCACCAGTGTTCCAGCGTCAGGCCTCTGTGCCAGAAATGTTACAGAGGAAGCGGATGCTCCCTGTAACTGATTTTTTTTGTCAAAAATAATTCGCTCCTGGCAAGACTGTTGGGCCAACAGCTGCTGCCCTACCAGTTTGTGGACTGTGCCCCCTTCCGCAGACTGATGAACAGTGTTGCTCCACAATGGCTGTTCCCCAGCCGCCATTATTTTGCCTAGCCTTTCACCAGCACATTGTGGAGTGTGTCGGCCGGTCTATGGATCACGCTGTCGGTGGCAAGGTGCACTTCACTATGCATGGCTGGAGCAGCAGGCATGGGCAGGGAAAGTATCTCGCTTTTACCGCCCATTGGGTCACCCTCCACGGTGGTGAGGAGGGTGCAAGATCTGGGGCATCTCAACTGGTGGTGCCGCCACGTGGGTTGAAGGGGAGGCCTGTTCTACTTCCCTCTGTTACTTGTTCTGTCCAAGGCCAGTCCGCTGTTGCTGAGCCTCCCAGCAAGTGGTCCCGCTCCTACACTGGTCTGCAGCGCCATCGATTCCAAGCAGTGCTGAAACTTGAATTCATGCACGAGAACAGGAAAACCAGATCTGTAATCCTTGTAGCCTTACAGGATCAGATTTGACAGTAGCTGCACCCCCCTAAAACTGGAGACAGGTATAATGGTGCCAACATGCTGGCCGATATTTCCGAAGGTGGCTACACTCACTTACCTTGCTTGGCCCACGTCTTCAACCTTGTAGTCCAGAAGTTCTTACGCACTTTTGATGGGTTGAAGGATGCTGTGGCCTCAGCACGAAAGGTGTCAGCCCACATCCGTCGCTCCGCAACCGTCACCACGGCCTTGAAACTGCTGCAGCGCCGCCATAGCCTGCCGCAGCACAGGCTTATTTCTGATTGTCTGACGTGGTTAAACTCCACCCTCCACATGCTGGAGAGGTTGTGGGAGAAGCGAATGGCGGTCAGGCTATACCTGTCTCAGACATCTTCCTCCAGAAAAGGGCCACTGGACTACATTACTGAGGACCAGTAGCAGCTGATCGGACAGGTGTGTAAAGTCTTGGAGCCATTTGAGCAGGCAACAAAATTGGTCATTGAGGAGCACTGCGGCATATCAGAAGTGCTCCCTCTTGTCTAGGGCTGAGCTCTCGGATTCCGAATTTCGAGTTTGCCATCGGAATTTGGCAGTTCCGATTAAGCTCTCGAAACCCTAAAATTCGGCAATTACGAGTACCGAATTCGCGTTTACATTGAAGTCAATAGTGCTAAATTCCATGGTTAATTGTAAAGCCCCCTATCATCACCAAATTTGGCATGTATGTTAAGCAGATGAGTAGGAACATGGTAAAAAAAAAATTGTGAAAAGACCTTATCGTTTTTGAAAAAATCGATTTTAAAGTTTCATAGGAAAAATGTTTTTTAAACTGTGTAAAATGACACTGCTGCAGAACGGGTTACTGCATTCCGAGTTCTGTATACATATTGTATACATTTCATGAAAACAGACAGCGTAGGGTCCCCCCTCCCAAGCCTCCTTAACCCCTTGTCCCCCATGCAGGCTGGGATAGCCAGAATGCGGAGTCCCGGCCACGTGGGGCTTCGCACCCTGAGCTATACCAGCCCGCATGGTCCATGGTATGGGGGGGCTCTGGAGGAGAGGGGCGGCCAACCTCCCCCTCTCCCCCAGAGCCCTTGTCCAATCCATGGACAAGGGGCTCTTCCCCACCTCTGGTGCCCCAGGAGGAGGTGGGGGCCGCCGACGTCCTGGGGGGTTCATGGTGCCATCTGGGGTTCCCCTTTAACAAGCAGACCCCGGAAGTCGCCCTCTCCCCAGGAGAAATGAGTATAGGGGTACACGGTACCCCTTACCCATTTCAGCAGAGTTAAAAAAAGAAATAAAAACACGACAACGAAAAAAGTCCTTTATTGTTCTAAATTAACCAGGGATACTTACCTTGGGATAATCTCACGCCAGTAACCTCAGGAGTGGTCCCACGCCAGTATCCTCTTAGGACATCTCACCACCCTCCCACACTGATGAACTCCCACCACTGAATGGTCACAGTCAGCCTCTGCATCTGTATAGCAGAGGCTGAGAACACGAAAATTTTGCCTTTAAAACAAGAAATTTCGGCAAACAGTGATGCAATCAAAATGGCCACTGGGAAATCCCCAATCGTTGGAGGCCACACTAGAGTGGCGAAACCAGTGATTTTTCACATAGATGGTGGGTCCAGGTGACCAGAGCAGGAGGTGCCCTAATCCCCTGGACCCACCCATTCATGTGAAATAACGCGTATTCTGACACTCTTAAGTGGCCTCCGGGGAACGGGGATTCCCCAGCAGCCATTTTGTTTATGACACTGTTTGCCGAAAATTCTTGTTTTAGCAAACAATTTTCATGTTTCTAGCTTATGCAATACAGATTGCAGAGGCTGTCTACAGCCATTCATCCCCAGGAGTTCTGCAGGATCGGCAGGTGCGCGGGACCTCCTAAGAGGATAGAGGGGGGCACAGCGCAGGAAGGTGGGAAAGTGGGCACAGAGTGGCGGGGAGGGGGGGAAGCCTCCCCTCCCTCACCTAGGGCCCCCCCTTGCGCACTCCCCCCCACCTCCAGAATTCCAGCCAGCCAGCGGAACGGCTTACCGAGAGCGATAGCTCTGTGTGCCGCTGGTCTGGTATTTTGCACTGACACTGTCCAATCACGCTCTCGCAGTACTTCCTGTGAGAGCGTAATTGGACAATGCAATGCAGGAGACCAGACCAGCAGCAGCACACAGAGCTCTTCTCTCGGTAAGTGATTCCCGCTCGCTGCCCCTGTTGGAGGGGGAGCACGGAAGGGGGACCCTAGGTGAGGGAGGGGGGAAGGCTTCCACTCCTCCCCGCCACTCTGTGCCCACTGCCCCTCCTTCCAGCATGGGGGCCCCCACTAACTGGTGACCTGCCTATCTAAACTGGGGCCACCTATAGACCTGGGTATCTATACTGGGAACACCTATATACCTGCCTACCTAAACTAGGCAGCGAGCGGGAATCACTTACCGAGAGAAGAGCTCTGTGTGCCGCTGCTGGTCTGGTCTACTGCATTACTTTGTCCAATTACACTCTCACAGGAAGTACTGCGAGAGCGTGATTGGACAGTGTTGGTGCAGAATACCAGACCAGCGGCACACAGAGCTATCGCTCTCGGTAAGCCGTTCCGCTGGCTGGCTGGAATTCTGGAGGTGGGGGGGGGGGGAGTGCGCAAGGGGGGGCCCTAGGTGAGGGAGGGGAGGCTTCCCCCCCCCTCCCCGCCGCTCTGTGCCCACTTTCCCACCTTCCTGCACTGTGCCCCCCTCTATCCTCTTAGGAGGTCCTGCGCACCTGCCGATCCTGCAGAACTCCTGGGGATGAATGGCTGTAGACAGCCTCTGCAATCTGTATTGCATAAGCTAGAAACACGAAAATTGTTTGCTAAAACAAGAATTTTCGGCAAACCATGTCATAAACAAAATGGTTGCTGGGGAATCCCCGTTCCCCGGAGGCCACCTCAGAGTTTCAGAATACGCGTTATTTCACATGAATGGGTGGGTCCAGGGGATTAGGGCACCTCCTGCTCTGGTCACCTGGACCCACCATCTATGTGAAAAATCACTGGTTTCGCCACTCTAGTGTGGCCTCCAGCGATTGGGGATTTCCCAGTGGCCATTTTGATTGCATCACTGTTTGCCGAAATTTCTTGTTTTAAAGGCAAAATTTTCGTGTTCTCAGCCTCTGCTATACAGATGCAGAGGCTGACTGTGACCATTCAGTGGTGGGAGTTCGTCAGTGTGGGAGGGTGGTGAAATGTCCTAAGAGGATACTGGCGTGGGACCACTCCTGAGGTTACTGGCGTGAGATTATCCCAAGGTAAGTATCCCTGGTTAATTTAGAACAATAAAGGACTTTTTTCGTTGTCGTGTTTTTATTTCTTTTTTTAACTCTGAAATGGGTAAGGGGTACCGTGTACCCCTATACTCATTTCTCCTGGGGAGGGGGCGGCTTCCGGGGTCCGCTTGTTAAAGGGGAACCCCGGATGGCACCATGAACCCCCCCAGGACATCGGCGGTCCCCACCTCCTCCTGGGGCATGGATTGGACAAGGGCTCTGGGGGAGAGGGGGAGGTTGGCCGCCCCTCTCCTCCAGAGCCACCCCATACCATGGACCATGCGGGCTGGTATAGCTCAGGGTGCAAAGCCTCACGTGGCCAGGACTCCGCATTCTGGCTATCCCAGCCTGCATGGGGGACGAGGGGTTAAGGAGGCTTGGGAGGGGGGACCCCACGCTGTCTGTTTTCATGAAATGTATACAATATGTATACAGAATTTGGAATGCAGTAACCTGTTCTGCAGCAGTGTCATTTTACACAGTTTAAAAAACATTTTTCTTATGAAATTTTGAAATTGATTTGCTCAAAAACTATAAGCTCTTTTCACAAATTTTTTTTTTACCATGTTCCTACTCATCTGCTTAACATACATGCCAAATTTGGTGATGATAGCATGTACGGGGGCTTTACAATTAACCGCAGAAGTTAACACTATTTAATTCAATAGAAATGCACTCGGAACACGAAAATTCGGAACACGAAACTCGGTTTTCGCATGCGGTACACGAAATTTCGACGAAATTGGAATTCAGCTGTTCTGATCAGCCCTACTCTTGTCTTCATGCTGGACAAGGCTCTTGACAAACTGCTCGAACAGGGGGAGGAAGCCCTACTGAACAGTGGTCAGTCAAGTGGAGGAGTGAGTGAGCATGCTCAAGTCCCGGATGACGAGGCAGAGCTTGTGGAAGCGGAAGATCCCATTGTCTGGGGGTGGGAAGAATATTCTGATGTGGAGCTGGAGCATGACAACAGTTCTGACAGCCAGGAAGAGGCGATTAATGGCAGACATTTCTTCCCTATGGCTGCGCATATGCTCCAGTGCCTCTGTAAGAACCCCCGGATTAAAACTTTAAAATTAAGGCTCGACATTTGGGAGGCCACCATCTTTGATCCCTGGTGCAAGGGGAAAATGCAGCAGTTCATACCCCCCTCCCAAGCAGACGCCAGGATGAGCAACATCCGGGATGCCCTTCTTCGTTGGGTAGAAGATTCGTTTCCTGAACCTGTATCCCGGGCCCAAGCTACCAAACCTCATACTCAGCAAAGGTCTGGTGGTCCCACTCCCAGCAGCAGCACCAATAGCCAATCTGTGAACCTGCTGAGTATGTTGAAGGAATTTTATCAGCCAATG
Organism: Hyperolius riggenbachi; assembly: GCF_040937935.1. Lineage (NCBI taxonomy): Eukaryota > Metazoa > Chordata > Amphibia > Anura > Hyperoliidae > Hyperolius > Hyperolius riggenbachi. The sequence continues at coordinate 212,566,665 of NC_090653.1, forward strand.
CCCGGTATTTGTAGCAGCAGCACCACCAGCGGGCAAAGTAGTCACCGCCAGCGGCTGGCCCGTATGGTGAATGATTACTTGGGGTCGGCCAGTGCTACAGACAATATGGAGAGTAATGATGACCCCATGGAGTATTGAACAAAACAACTGGATACCTGGCCTGAACTCGCTCAGTATGCACTGGAGGTTCTTGCATGCCCCGCCGCCAGTGTTCTTTCTGAGCGAGTATTTAGTGCTGCAGGTGGGGTGGTCACCGACCAACAGACCCGTCTGTCCACAGACAATGTGGACATACTAACGTTCATTAAAATTAACGAGTCATGGATCAGTCATAATTACAAGGCCCCTCTCACTGAATCATGATGAAGATTAGACAGACTAAATTAAAATGTTGCTGTTTTTCAAGCCTCAAATGGTCTCCCTCTCAAACTCTGCTGCCTATCACTATCATCGCCTATTTTTGTTTTTAAGATCATAAAAATGCAGCTTTTGCAGCTGTCCGACGTTATATTCTATCCTAACCCTATGCTTTTGGCCTACAATTTCTGCTGCTGCTCCCCAAAAACATCATGACTGCTGTGAAACCACCTCTAGATCCCATGGCCTACAACTTCTGCTGCTGCTCCAAAAAAAATTGTAATGACTACTGTGAAACCACCTCTAGGTCCCATGGACTATGACAACTCCTGCTGCTACAGAAAAAAAAATGTAATGACTGCTGTGAAACCAACTCCTGATGCTCCAAACAAAAATTGTAATGACTGCCGTGGAACAACGTCTAGGTCCCATGGCCTACGACAACTCCTGCTGCTACAGAAAAAAAGAATTGCGATGACCACTGTGGAACAACCTCTAGGTCCCATGGCCTACGATGTTTCAAAAACTATTTCAAATGAGCCTGTGAGCAATACTTCGGAAATTTACAGAAATCCTTTTAAAGGGAACCAAAACTTTTAAAATAATACCAGTTGCCTGACTCTCCTGCTGATCCTGTGTCTCGAATACGTTTTGCCACCAGCCCCTCAACAAGCATGCAGATCAGGTGCTCTGACTGAAGTCAGGCTGCATTAGCTTCATGCTTGTTTTTCAGGATTGTGATTCAGCCACCACTCCAGGGAGTGCAGAATTATTAGGCAAGTTGTATTTTTGAGGAATAATTTTATTATTGAACAACCATGCTCTCAATGAACCCAAAAAACGCATGAATATCAAAGCTGAATATTTTTGAAAGTAGTTTTTCTCCCTTCATAGTCCAGGACAGCTCACCTGAGATTACTATTGAGCCCCTCCCCTGTGGAAACAATGCACCAATTAATTAAATCAGTTCAGCCCCCTTTGCCTACTTAGCCCGTTCCCTCCTCATTCCATTAGTTCATTATTGTTTCCACTCACCCGTGGTCAAGGCACGCTATAGGGGAACTTGTGTAGCACCTGTAGTGAGAGCGGAGGCACCGATAAGAAGTTGTCCCCTGGAGGTTGCAGCTCATGCTTGAGTTGGCAGAGCGGATGGGGGCTGCGTACACTGTTCGACAAACTTTGTAGCCACCGATCGACGCGGCCACGCATAGCGGTGGGTTGGCGGCGTCCTTCCTCTAGGCCGCCCCATCGGCGTAGGAGTTCGTGCGTGGAAGGATCACGTATTCCGCTTACCTCATCAGAGGAGGCGCGATTTGGCTCCGCCCACAGGGGCGTTGTTTTCTTTGGCCAGACGGCAGGAAGGTCTTTCTTTGACTTCTAGGGGCAGTGCTGGAGGCCGGAAACAGCTTGTATAAGCTGGGAGCACACGAGGAACGCCGACACGCTGTCAGTGCGGCGTGGAGATGGAAGCAACTGAAGCCTCCACCGCGAGCAGCAGCAAGGTACCGGCCTCAGACCATGAACCAGCACAGGCTCAGGTACTCAGAATCTTTTCTTCTATCCCTGCTCTTTCAACGAATCAGGTAGAATAGAAAATGACATTACTGTTTGTCTCTCTGTCTATGTTTTTTCTTACAGAAGAGCCAAAAGGCTGCACAGAAATCTAACAAATGTACAAAGTGTGGCGACATTTTACCACCTAATTACAATAGATCTTCATGCGACAGATGTAGACATAAGGGGGAGTCTAATACAGATACCAATGTAATGATGATAGATTTAATGAAATCCATGAAGAAAGAACTAACAAGTACTTTTGCAGCTTTCCGGGCAGCTTTTCCAACACAACCTCAGTTACAAGCAGTACTCCAGCCTCTATTACCTCCACAACCGGGGCAGGCAGGATCCCAGTCCATTGCCATACAAGCCCAGAACATAGACAGGGGGGATGAACAACCACAGGGATCACAGACACTTAGACCCCAGAGTCAGCAGGTGCGACCCTTACCCCCTTTAGGAGGCCCGGTAGAACCCGATTCCCCGAATATTTTTGAAAGTAGTTTTTAGTTTTAGCTATTTCAGGAGGATATCTGTGTGTGCAGGTGACTATTACTGTGCACAATTATTAGGCAACTTAACAAAAAAACAAATATATACCCATTTCAATTATTTGTTTTTACCAGTGAAACCAATATAACATCTCAACATTCACAAATATACATTTCTGACATTCAAAAACAAAGCAAAAACAAATCAGTGACCAATATAGCCACCTTTCTTTGCAAGGACACTCAAAAGCCTGCCATCCATGGATTCTGTCAGTGTTTTGATCTGTTCACCATCAACATTGCGTGCAGCAGCAACCACACCCTTCCAGATACTGTTCAGAGAGGTGTACGGTTTTCCCTCCTTGTAAATCTCACATTTTATGATGGACCACAGGTTCTCAATGGAGTTAAGATCAGGTGAACAAGGAGGCCATGTCATTAGTTTTTCTTCTTGTATACCCTTTCTTGCCAGCCACGCTGTGGAGTACTTGGACGTGTGTGATGGAGCATTGTCCTGCATGAAAATCATGTTTTTCTTGAAGGATGCAGACTTCTTCCTGTGCCACTGCTTGAAGAAGGTGTCTTCCAGAAACTGGCAGTAGGACTGGGAGTTGAGCTTGACGCCATCCTCAACCCGAAAAGGCCCCACAAGCTCATCTTTGATGATACCAGCCCAAATGAGTACTCCACCTCCACCTTGCTGGCGTCTGAGTTGAACTGGAGCTCTCTGCCCTTTACCAATCCAGCCACGGGCCCATCCATCTTGCCCATCAAGACTCACTCTCATTTCATCAGTCCATAAAACGTTAGAAAAATCAGTCTTGAGATATTTCTTGGCCCAGTCTTGAAGTTTCAGCTTGTGTGTCTTGTTCAGTGGTGGTCGTCTTTCAGCCTTTCTTACCTTGGCCATGTCTCTGAGTATTGCACACCTTGTGCTTTTGGGCACTACAGTGATGTTGCAGCTCTGAAATATGGCCAAAGTGGTGGCAAGTGGCATCTTGACAGCTGCACCCTTGACTTTTCTCAGTTCATGGGCAGTCATTTTGCGCCTTGGTTTTACCACACGCTTCTTGCGACCCTGTTGACTATTTTGAATGAAACACTTGATTGTTCGATGATCACGCTTCAGAAGCTTTGCAATTTTAAGAGTGCTGCATCCCTCTGTAAGATATCTCACTATTTTTGACAAAGGAAAGGAAGTTGCCTAATAATTATGCACACCTGATATAGAGTGTTGATGTCATTAGACCACACCCCTTCTCATTACAGAGATGCACATCACCTAATATGCTTAATTGGTAGTAGGCTTTCGAGCCTATACAGCTTGGAGTAGTAAGACAACATGCATAAAGAGGATGATGTGATCAAAATACTTATTTGCCTAATAATTCTGCACTCAGTTATCAGCAGGACTGCCAGGGAACTGGTATTTGTTTAAAAGGAAACATCCATTAGGTTTCATTTAAATTTGTGGAAATTGTACCGCCGGTGTGTGTTTATATATATATATCCAAATATATATATATATATATATATATATATATATATATATATATATATATATATATATATATATAATATATATATATATGAGAAAAAACAGAAGATAGTCAACACATTACAGTGCCGGTAAGGTCACATGTTTAGGGTATAGAATCCTCAAATATCGAAATACCGAAGTCCATAACTTAGTTGGCTTTAATATAATTTAGATTTATATTTACCAATTTTATGGAATATGGGGTCCTGCCAGACCTATAGGGTCACCCTGATCTTTCCCTCGCTGGAGCCTTAAGACGTGTGGTAAGGCAGAGCGCTTAGCAAGAGGCTTTTTAGGTATGTGTGTGTGTGTGTGTGTCTGGGAGTCCCGTTGTTTGAGAGTGTGCAGTGTACTCTTAATTTATCCCTCTTCTCTATCCAAGACTCAACCCCAGGGATTAACCTCTGTTTAATCTGGAATTGAAGAGTGTATTCTTCTAGTTATATATAACTAAGTAATTTGAATATTCAATTTACCGTAATGTCCTCTACTGTAGATGGCATTATTGCCTTACATATCATGATCATAACATCTCCCAGCAGATGGCACTGTTTTAAATATCATTCTGAAAGTATACAAAATACGGAGTAAACTTTGAACCTTTTGCTTTTCACCTACCCCAGCACGAGTATCTACGTCCCTGTATGTACACAAATACAATCAAATATAAACAGATGATCCTGTTTCTATTTTTAGAACACACTGACTCTATATCTCCATCTTGGGCAGCACGGTGGCGTAGTGGTTAGCTCTCTCACCTTGCAGCGCTGGGTCCCCGGTTTGAATCCCAGCCAGGGCACTATCTGCAAAGAGTTTGTATGTTCTCTCCGTGACTGCGTGGGTTTCCTCCGGGCACTCCGGTTTCCTTCCACATTCCAAAAACATACAGATAAGTTGATTGGCTCCCCCTAAAAATTGGCCCTAGACTACAGTACTTACACTACATAATACAGACATATGGCAATGGTAGGGATTAGATTGTGAGCTCCTTTGAGGGACAGTTAATGACAAGAAAATATATATATATATATATATATATATACACTGTACAGCGCTGCGTAATATGTCGGCGCTATATAAATACTAAAATAATAATAATAAAAATCTTGTGGCCAAAAAGTAAAACCACATCCAAATACCTTATTATACACCTTCCCATAGAAATATGAAATACATGTTAATTATTTTTTAAAAAACCCTTGGAGGTGAAAGGGTTAATGTAGTGTTAAACATTACATGTTGACATTTCGTCAGAGTGGAACAATGCTTAATTCCTTCAGTACATAAAATGTATTTGAGAACAACAATGACCATCCAAAACTGGTCATCTCGGTAAATATGGCTGTCCCCTCACCTGTGTCTGGTCAACAAGTTAATTACATTGTAGGCTCTTTCTTATGTTTGTGGAGAAGTTTAGAATTCTTGTTATGCTTAAACATATGGTGCATATGGATATATTCCATTCTATCTATCTATCTATCTATCTCTCTATCTATCTATCTATCTATCTATCTATCTATCTATCTATCTATATAAAATAAAGTTTGAAATAATGTCTGTTATTAACATTATATAAAAACAAAAGTTTGCTTTCCTAAAACAGAAAGAATTTGCGATAATTCAAGTTGGAGTGAGCTTGAGATGTCTCCCAGAGCAACACTGCTGAATATATGCAAATTAACCATTGCACCCTAAGAAGCTAAACACACCTCCAGAACCGCTGGAATACAATGATGTGTCAGCTTGTTAATTTGTACAGAGCCATAATAATCCAACATGCATACAGACTGTTTCGGATTGTTTGATCCTCATCAGTGCATGGCATGGATTAATTTGGCTCTATGGAGTAGGGCTTGTAAATCCGAGAGGTACAGACTAACCAGCAAGCTCATGGTGACCCAGAACTCATTGGAGTGTGTAAGGGACTACAATGGTCCTAAAAGCCCCCTTACTAAGATGTCAAGAAAAACAAAAGTTTGCTTTCCTAAAACAGAATGAATTTGTGATAATTCAGGTTGGAGTGAGCTGGAGATGTCTCCCAGAGCAACACTGCTGAATATATGCAAATATATGCAAATTAACCATTATACCCTAAACATTATATATGAGACACTCTAATAATAATGATGTATATGTATGTATATGTATATGTATATATATATATATATATATATATATATCTCCTAATAATGAAAATATTCAGACAGCTCTGTCTCTGTTCAACCTGCACATTCGAGATGCCTCAATCTTTGAACTCAAAGATCTTGGCTTTAACCTCCTTAGCGGTAACCCCGTGCTGGACACTGGGTAAGCTGCGCAGGAGGATTTCTCAGGCCCTGCTGGGCCGATTTTAATACATTTTTTTATACACGTAGCTAGCACTTTGCTAGCTGTGTGTTACTTACGATCGCTGCCGCACCGCGCCGATTCGACGCTACCAGCCGCATCAGAGGGTGCCCCCCCCCGAGACCCGTGCGCTGCCTGGCCAATCAGTGCCAGGGAGCGCTGAGGGGGTGCATTGGGACTCCCTCTGACGCCACGACGATGAAGCTCTCATGGAAATCTCGTTCAGAATGGGATTTCCGGATGGGCATATGCGCCGGCAGCGATCGATGCATATGGGGGGACGCCGCAGGGAGGGGGGAAGCATGTAGCTAGCACTAGGCTAGCTACATGCTAAAAAAAAAAAAAAAACAACAACAAAAAAAAAAAAAGGTTAAAAAAACCCTCATACCGCCAGGCAGGTTAACCTCCTGGGCGATAATCCCGAGCTGAGCTCGGGGTATGTCGCGCAGGAGGATTTCTCAGGCCCTGGTGGGCCGATTTGCATAATTTTTTTTTTGTTACACGCAGCTAGCACTTTGCTAGCTGCGTGTAACTTCCGATCGCCGCCGATCCGCCACTACCTGCAGTGCCGTGCAGCCCCCCCCAGACTCCTTGCGCAGCCTGGCCAATTGGTGCCAGGCAGCGTTGAGGGGTAGATTGGGACTCCCTCTGACATCACGACGTCCATGACGTTGGTGATTTCATCCCGCCCCGACGCCATGGCGACCGGGGAAGCCCAGCAGGAAATCCCATTCTGAACGGGATTTCCTGCTTACTCTGATCGTCGAAGGCGATCAGAGTGGGTGGGGGGATGCCGCTGCACAGCGGCTATCATGTAACTAGCGCTAGGCTAGCTACATGATTTAAAAAAAATAAAATTAAAAAAAAGTGCTGCGCCCCCTCGTGGACGATGTAATTGTATCGCCCAGAGGGTTAAGACCTGTCCAAGGGTGTGTAAACTTCTAAGATTTGTTTAGAGATTAAGATAGTCACATACACCTGAATCAGCAGACAGTCAGGTAGACTAAGCTAACAGTTTGGACAAAATACATTGATTTAACCATTTCACCCCGTGCGTATTTTTCACCTTATGCATCAGAGCAATTTTCACCTCCCATTCATTCGCCAAGAACTTTATCACTAATTATCACAATGAATTGATCTTATCTTGTTTTTTTCCACCACCAATTAGGCTTTCTTTGGGTGGTACATTTTGCTACAAATTTTTTTCGAAATGCATTTTCACAGGAATATTAAGAAAAAAATGGTATGTATTTGCCCATTTTTTCCGGTTATTACACCTTTTAAATGATGTCCCTATCACAATGTAAGGCGCCAATATTTTATTTGGAAATAAAGGTGCATTTTTTTCAGTTTTGCGTCCATCACTATTTACAAGCTTATAATTTAAAAAATGTTCGTAATATACTCTCTTAACATGCATATTAAACAGTTCAGACCCTTAGGTAACAATTTTTTTTTTATTGCAATTTTTTTCATTAAAAATGTTATTTGGGTAATTTATGGTGTGGGAGGTAAACAGTTAATTTTAAATAAAATAATTTGTGCTTATTTCATTAAAAAATGTATGTAGATGTAGTTTTACTATTTGGCCACAGTCAAAAAATTTTTTGTTTAGTCCTGGAATGGACTTCCAGGAAGCATGAGGAGGACAGGAAACTTTTTTTTTTTTAAATCAGAAAGACGGCTTCTGATTAGAAGCAGTCTGTCTTTCTTCTGGGGACTTAGATAAATCAATGGGTACTGTGTTCCTATTCATTGATCTCTGGGCTAAGGGAAGGGTCAACACGGACACGCGCGCAGCAGCGCAACAGCAACCACCTGAACGTGACAATTACATCCAGGTGGCATAAATGGTTAAACTAGTCAGCACTACAATTTGATATAAAATACCAATTTCTTGTAATTATATGATCGATCATGCATCCATAGTATATATCATCATGTGTAAATATAAAATCCTAGAAGGTTACATTCTATAAAAGGTAATAAAAAAAATTGTTTATTTTTTATTAAACCTATAATCTCTTATAGCTAATTTCTTGTTACTTGAAAACCCGACATTAACTATATTGAAATGTTTGAGCAAAAAAGTACTAACAATAAGGCAGCAAAGTTTACTTAATTGGGAACATCTTAATTTGAGAGATTTTTTTTGTCGTTGTTTGGAATCTGCTGAAAAGTTACTGTGTTTGAGAGATGAGGTGAGAAATATAGAGAGAATCCATGATAGCTGTGCGAATCATCCTCAAGAATAGAGTTGTCCCGAACCATTCGCACGCAAACGTATTCTCGCGGATTCGCATTTGCGGCAAAATGCGAAATTTATGGCGGTTTGACCCGCCCCTTATACTACATCATGGTGCTAAACTCTCACCCTCTACATCACAGTCAGCAGACACATGGCTGCACTCCCTCCTGGAGCCCCCCCCCCCCTTATATAAGGCAGCAGCGTCGGCCTTGTTCTCATTCTGTGTGCTGGCTGCTGCCTGTTTTAGTGAGAGAAGGGAGAGACATTGGAGAGATATGGAAAGCGATCGTTAGGTCTGTTAGCTTGCTTCTTGCTGATATTTGTTGCTGCGAAGCACCACCAAAACAGCTCTTTTGAGAGCTAATGTTCTTGTGATGTTTTTTTTTTTTTTTTTTTTGTGTGGCCCACTGACACTGCATATACATCCCTGTCTGTCGCAGCTGGTTCTTGCTAATTGCTATACTGTGCCAGGCCCAGCACATTCAGTGACTACCTTTTCACTGCACATATGTGTGTGACAGCTGCACATTGTATTGTAATACCAGTCACTGTATACCTTTCACTGCTCCTGTGTGTGACAGCACGCAGTTTTATATACCATTCACTGCATACCTGTTCACTGCACCACTGTGTGACCGCACGCTGTTTTATATACCAGTCCATGCATACCTTTTCACTTCATCCACCCCAATATGGACAAAATAACAGGCAGAGGCAGAGCCAGAGGCAGGCCACTAGGCAGGTCTGTTCAAGGTCATGCTGTCGTGATTTCGTGTGGCCCTCGACCAAAGTACAGTGTTCAGAAGAAGGCACGTGCCATCAACCCCCAATATTGTCAGGACGTAGTTGACTTTTTAACACAGAACACCTCATCTTCCTCAGCTTCCGCATGGAAGCGTGACAGATCTTCTTCCTCCTGCTCTGATTCTGACACCCCACTTTACACTCCGTTGGCAGCCATCTCCAAAGTGCCATCATCCCAGGGCTCAGCGATGTTGAAATTTTTATGTGTGTCTGCCTCAGATAAGAGCAATGCCATCTCTACTCTCTACCACCGAAAATTGAGCCGTAGGGACCACTACCTTATGAAGGCACATGATTACAAAGCACAAACTGCAATGGGATAACCACCTGAGGAAAAGCAGCACACAAAGCAAAGCCACACACTGCAGTGGAAGATACCATGCCGCAATTATTTCTCAAAAAAAGGCGATACCCAAACTGTACCATGATGGTGAAAGGCAAGTGGTGTCAAGTGGTGTCATCTCTGGCACACAGCGTTGGGACAAGGATCCATCTGACCGTGGATGCCAGTCAGGCCTGCCCGAAGACAGTCCCCACACACAGCATCTCTGCCTGCAGGCCGCTTGACTGCCTTCTCCGCCACCACCAACAGGGTCCAGGACTCAAGGTGGATTCCTGAATGTTTAAGGCCGCCGCTAGCAGCGGCCGCGATAATAATTTTTCTGGTGCGTGTACATGCCTGCCTAATTTTTCTTGCTGCACTGCGGTTGCAACAATAAAACAAAAGGCATGCACATGTGTCAATTCCCCTTCATGATAGTTACCTTGCCGCGGTGAAGGGGCTTGTGTATCACAATGAAGCAATGACCTTATATGAGTGTGTTGGGGGGGGGGGGGGCACACCCAAGATAATAAGGTCATTGCTTCATTGTGGACAGACCAAATTCGATCAGCTGGACACTCAGTCACTGTTGTTCTGTCATTGAGCTACCTCAGCCCGACCATATGGGCTGTTTGCGGTGCATTACACGGTGAGTTTGGTTTGTCAATGTGAAGCAGTACACTAATTACACTCCCTGATCCATGTATACACACGCAAAATGTTTTCAAGCACTTTAGGCCTCCAATTTAGCAAGCAATGTGATTTCTGCCCTTTAGGGATTATAACCCTGCTGTGCATCAAATCCATATTTTTCCCTGGGACTTTTGGCGTGTATCCCACTCCGCCATGCCACCCTCCAGGTGTTAGACCCCTTGAAACATATTTTCCATCACTTTTGTGGCCAGAATTAGTGTTTGTAGTTTTGAAAGTTCACCTGCCCATTGAAGTCTATTGCGGTTTGCGTTGATTCGCTGGTTCGCAAACTTTTTCGCAAGTTTGCATTCGCGAACAAACGTGGGTTCGCGACAACTCTACTCAAGTAATGGAATTCAAAATTAAAATTTCTTTTTTTAAAAAAGTTTCCAATAAAGAACTATTTTTGAGTAAGACATAGGACTGGCAAGCTAAAATACTGCACGTAGTCTCTGGCAAATAAGACCGATAGGGCTAATTATTATTATTATTATTATTATTATTATTATTATTATAATACAGATATAGACTATTTCTATAGGTTCACAAAATATTTTCACAGCTCAAAAAATAGTAATTGGTTTATTTTCCCTCATCTCAAGTCAATGATATGGATTTTCCTAGTCTTTCCACAATTTGAAATCAATCCAGATTAAATCCACATTTTGGATGAGTTCCTGTAATGATACATGTGCCATCTTGTCCAGCATCTACTTGTCCGAGATAATAGCATTTCACAACCAGTAATTATTTTGCCAAAGACCAATTGTTCTTGGACGGGCATCATTGCAAATACTGCTGTGCACAAATTTTATAAACCGCAGCTGCCTGGAAAGCCAGCAAACATCTGTCAGATGTAGGCAGAAAAACAGTTTCCAGTTAAAAGTCAGAATTGTGTCGCTACTGATCTCTGGCTCTTTGAGATTAGCATTGTGTGACCACTCTGCCTGTCAGTGTCCTCTGTACTGTGCTTCAATCATTTCATATGTGTAGACTGAAAGCTAAGAGGGAGCTCAGTGCTTTTCAAATGGTCTTTCTTGTATAGTTAATGTGCAAAACACTGAATTTTTCAGCCTTTGGCTTTATAATTTCTTTCCCACACAATGAGTAAAGATGAGAGAAATTGACACTTTACTCTTGCACTTCTTGGATATTTTTTTTCAAAAGCAAACATTTTTTTCAGGAAAAGGCTAAATTACAACAAAATATGTTGTATTCAATGGAAAAAGCACACTTAGGGAAATATTAAAGTGGCATTTAGGGGTACACGGATCTTGAAATTGCCCAAGAGTTAGTGAAGCTCTTCATACCTATATTTGTGTTTAGAGATGGTCAATGAGATGCAAATATCTTGGCTGCAAATTTCATGCAAATTGTATGTATGTAGCATGGAACTGCACCCACGGTGTATATGTAAACAAGCCACCTGGAAACGAGGGCGCAGGGGATTACCACTAGTAGAATATCAGTAAAATTAACGATTTTCGTCTAGTGCTAATTACCCTCCATCTACCGATGACTAACGCAAGACCTTCCTCTACTGAAGCCTAACCCTAACACCTTTCTCTACCCATACCTAACCTTTAACCCCCCAGGTGGTGCCTAACACTTAACCCCCACAATCCTTAACCCTTTTCTGCTCCAAACCTGAACCTACCCCCCCGCCTCCCCTCTTCTCCGCTAAACTGCAAATTGCGGCACAGAAAGGAAATATGGGTGCTTGAAGGCACCGCCACTAAGCCACGATTTAGTGCCTCAGTGTGCCCAAGTTTATTTTTTTTGCCACAAATTGCATTTTTTTCATAATAGGCACCTATGGCAGCACCCTTTTTACCATAAGTGCTCCTGCACCCTTTTATCCTGTTTTGGCACCAGTGAAGTGCGCTTCCTGTTAGTTTGGACTGACCCAAGTCTAAACGTGAAGATTGCTTGCAAGTCATCTTTACGTGTGCTACAAAAATAAGGGGGTAGTGGTAGTGAACCTGCTAGCTTTATTGATACTAATCGCATGTTGACACATGAGTGCTTAGAGTTAAAAGGGGAAAAAATTGTACACAATGATAAATTACACAAAGACCAGCAGTAATAAGACTAGAAAGTAAAACCAAGCAACTTTAGATGAAATCGACCAAAATAAAAAACTCTTAACCACCTAACGACCAGCTAACGCCGATAGGCGGTGCCTGGTCATTTGTGGATTTGCATGGAAACGGCCTTTCCATGCCACTTCACGGAGGGTGTCTCCGTGATCAGTGTGCGAGCCACCGATCGCGGCTAGCACGTGTAATGTAAACACGTGGGGAAGAAATCCCAGCTGTTTACATCAATACGGCACTGCTGCGCAGCAGCGCCATGACGGAGATCGGCGATCCCCGGCCTCTAGCCGGGGATCACCGTCATTTGATAGGCAGAAGCCTTTATATGGTAGAGGAAGAAAGCCCTTAAAAAATAGCACCTCCCACAGCAAAATTTGAAAAAGTATAACAAAAATCTTTATTCAACATTGGGTATATTAATAATCACAGTACTGATGATTCAATTAAGAATAAAACTGTAACGATTGGTGTCCGCAACCAGAGAGAGAATCTGATCCTTGGCGATCCGCAGTATCCCCAGGAATACACATATACCCGATTATTGAGGATCTGCGGAATCGTCAATAATCAGATATGTCTAACCTCTAGACACCGGAGAGAGTGTAAGTGTTTGGTGCAACAGTAACAACTCTGAGTAAAGACCACCAGAGGAGCTGGCGGCCTATACTCCTGAGGAATTCACCCCTGAGCGGTGGGTGATATTCCTGTAGCCTGTGGACCCCTGAGCGAGGGACCAAGGCTGGGTTGCAGGAAGCCCTGCTGCTAATATGTAAGGTTTTGCCCTGAACTGGGCTAACGTAACACAGTAATAACACAATCCTAGTCTGGGGTGTGAGGTCCGTATTCACAACACCCTGGAACTAGTCTGGAGCATAACATAAATGATAATACAATTCCCTAGTCTTGGGTGTGAGTTCCGTGATCATCAACACCCTGGAACTAGTCTGGAGTATAACACAAATGATAATACAGTTCCCTAGTCTTGGATGTGAGGGCCTTGATCTCAACACCCTGGAACTATGCTAGAAAATACACAGAAGATACACAGTATTCCTAGTCTGGGGTGTGAGGGCCTTGATCTCAACACCCTGGAACTGGTCTAACAAATAATACAATTCAATTAGTACTTTAAGCTATCAAGAATCTGACTCAGTGTGGATTCCCAGCTCCAGCCGGTTCTGGCACATTGTCGGGTCTAGCTAAGGTCTGAGTGCCTTCACGCAAGGGTTAGCAATGGCAGACAACCAGCAACTGACAAGCAGCAGAAGATATAGTTGCTGGAATCTGCCGCCCCGCCCGAGCCATTCAGCCAATGATGAGTCCTGCAGGAATCAGCTGATCTTCCTGATCAGCTGACACTTCCCCTGCTGGTATAAAAGGTCCTGAGTTCAGGCCCGCGCGCGCGTAGCTCTCCATCTGCCTATGTGCACTAACAGACCCAGCCACACCAAGCGCATGCTGCTGCATGCAAACCGCCGCGTTGGACGCGGAAACAGCCGCTTTGCTGTCAGGACATGCGGCGGCTTTTCCGCATTTCACCATACTGCCAGACGCGTGTCTATGCGTGCAAACCGCCTCTTTGGACGCGGAGTCAGCCGCCTTGCCCTTGCATATGCGGCGGCTTTTCCGCGTTTTCTCACAAAAACCATTTAAAAACCAAGCAAATATTCCAACATGATCCCTGCTGCATATGAAACAATGACTTTAAATGCAATATATTGTATAATGACACAATGCTGCTGTCAGAAATAAAACCCCACAGTAGGCTCAATATTGAGCCCAACAGGGGGAGAACCCGGGTTCAGTATATAACCTAATGTGATGCAGGACCAATAAACACCTGTGCAAGAAAAAAAAAAACAAAAAAAAAAAAACACCCACACGAATAAATATCGCGTATATAAGATTATGAAATAAAGTGCACAATTGCTATCCAAGTATACAGTATTACTAGTGATAAGATGCCTAGTAAAAAATTAAGGCAGCCCATAGGAAAAAGAGTAGAGAAACCGAGAGCCCAATATAGTGTAGTATGTTAAGCATAAATGAAGTAAAGGTTATCGTGAGAAAATTATACTCACAAACATGGGTTACCACACAGGCAACCACTGTATAGGCAGGTGAGGAGATTAGACATGTCCTCACTCAGGGATAAGAAGTCGCTCTCTGTAGATGCGAAAGGGGGTAGATCACCCCTCTACCAGGGGTGGACACGGTATAGCAGTAGGAGAACAGAGGCGCCAGCAGGATAAAAGTGGATAAAAACTTTAAAATTTGCTGGGAGGAAGTGGTGGACTTACCTCCATAAAGCAGACACGAAAGACTGTCTGAATAGTAGTCACATTTATTAATTAGTACCCCAAAACAGTGCAACGCGTTTCGCAGGCCCAGCCCGCTTCATCAGGCAATAAAAATGGGGACAAGACAGAATTTCAGCAATAGGAGATACTTAGCCCAGAAATGGTGAAGTCAATCTCAGCAGCACAGCAGGGAACAAGGAATCCCCTCAGAGGACAAGATCCCACTAGTTCCGCGAGAGTCACCTCACCTCAAGGAGAGAGCAGGCTTTTTTTTTTATTTTTTATTTTATTTTTTTATTGCACAGGTGTTTATTGGTCCTGCATCACATTAGGTTATATACTGAATCCGGGTTTTCCCCCTGTTGGGCTCAGTATTGAGCCTACTGTGGGGTTTTATATCTGACCGCAGCATTGTGTCATTATACAATATATTGCATTTAGAGTGATTGTTTCATATGCAGCAGGGGTCATGTTGGAATATTTGCTTGGGTTTTAAATGGTTTTATTCTTAATTGAATCATCAGTACTGTGATTATTAATATACCCAATGTTGAATAAAGATTTTTGTTATACTTTTTCAAATTTTGCTGTAGGAGGTGCTATTTTTTAAGGGCTTTCTTCCTCTACCATATAATTGCTCTTGTTTTGACCCCTAGCACACACATTTATTTGGTTGAGGTGTTGCAGACACTCCCTAGAAACTATCATTTGATAGGCAGAAGCCTATCCTATCCGGCGCAGGAAGGATATCCGTCCTGCGCTGCTCAGAGGGGAAACCAGACGGAGGGAACGGAGGTGAGGGCAGAAAAGCTGCGGATGGGGGCTTTGAGGAGCCCCCCCCCCGCAAATCAATAATAGCCGGTGGTGATCAGACCCCCCCCCCCCAGGCAGGACATCCCCCTAGTGGGGAAAAAAGGGGGGAAGTCTGATCACCCTGCCTTTAACACGATCTGTGCTGCGGGCGCAGCACAGATCTTTGAGAAACAGCCCGGTCCAAAATGCAAACGCTCAAAGTATTCGGATTATTTCCCCCCCCCCCCCCCCCCCAAAAAAAAAAACTAAAGCAACTGACTAAATACACATTGAAAAAAAAAAATACAGCAGATACAAAGCCAGTACATAGCTCTGTTCAGGCTGTTTTTTTTGTAAAATTACAACTATCCCTTCTTATCCCTAAACACAATGTCAAGTTTCCCATCTCTCCCTTCCCAAAATATGATTTGAAATCCGCAAGTACTAACCCACAAGGAAAAAACATTACCTTACATGGCTTTATATAGCTGACCGATTATTCAAGGTTTGCAAACTATTTGAGCCCCAACTCCAGTCCAACAAAGTCCCCTGGACACAGAGTTTATGTGTAGATCTTATTCCCTAATCCATATTCTATTACCGCTGGCAGTTGGGCACACGGAGAGCTGAATTCCTAGTGGTGTAAATACTGTTCCCCCTCTGAGTCGTAGCAACTCAGGCGGGGGACAAACATATAATTCAAGGTTCGACTATTGCTGGCAACCGAATTACCAGAACGCAGGCGGTGACTGTAGCATTGCAGCTATAGCCGCGCCGATACTAGGTGCTGAGTGGCTAAAAACTATGGATAGAGGTTTGCAATGACCTCGACATGCAGTTCACAAGAGAGATTATGGACGATTGTCTGCATTACTTGGACCTGGAGCTGTATGCTTAGGATCACGTGATCATGAGTAGAGGACATAAGAAAGACACAGCGACAAACTCTATGTTGCTCCAGACAATCTATTACCCATCCCATACAATTCAGGCTATCTGCTATGGACAATTTGTAAGGCTCAAGAGAAACAACTCTAACAGAGTATTTTATAGCCCAAAGTAGGGGACTAGCCACAAGGTTTTACATTAGGGGGTACGCTATGCATGACCTCAATCAGGCTTTTTGTAGAGTGGATGGTCTGGAACGAAGCACTCTCATGACTAACAAAAGTAGAATGAGAAAAAAGTCTAAATCCTAAGTTCAGATTGTGACGTGTATTTGACTATTCACTGATGGCCGTTCGAATTAAAAGTGTGATTCAGAAACGTTTGTGTGAATTTCAGGCCAATGTTGGTGATGTAGATTTTTAGGAAAGTCCAGAAAATTGGGGACATAGTGATTGCAGTGAAGGTAGAGCCTTGCAGGATTCAAATTGGCTGCAGAGACGGATCTCTTTAGGAAACTTTAGATTCAGAAATTGCAATTACTGTAATCAATTTATTGCAGGTAAAAGTGGCAAACTGCTACAATTTTAAACCATTTTAGTATTGCCACTCTGTTTTCAGTCTATGCAGTGATTTGTCCCTGAAATCATTTGTATGTGGGTCAGACAACTAGAATGATTTAGAAAAATGGGGACACCGAGAGCCTAATAAAGTGTAGTAAGTTGTAAAGCCAAGATAAGGCAAAATCAATAGGTTATACTCACAAAGCAGGGTAACCACAAAGGCATTAGTTCTCTAGATGTTTGCGATCCGTAAGTGAACAGAATAGTATTGTTAAACCCTGTCAGTGGACATCAGCCCTTACAGCAGTTATTAATAATATGACAGCTCAAAGCCTATTACTGACACGTTTTGGATTTGTAAATAATGAAGCCAGCAGCAGAGCTCATTGAGGCGATGCAAAAATTGGGGATGCGGGAACGGGGACCAACATCATTCCTTCCTCTCCATGAACCCCCCCCCCTTTTATGTCCTCTTACAGATGCAAAGACTGGTGCAGTGGCAGCATTCAGTAAATCTCTCACCTTCTTCTTACTTCTTTTTAGGGAGACGGGAGCAGCCGACTCTTCTCTACTTCCTGTCATGTGAAACAGGAAGTAGAGAGAATCTGGCTGCCGGAAATATACGTGGAGGAGGCGAAGGATTTAAGGAGCCCGATGTGCCAGTGCTCTGCATCTGCAAGGGAGCACAGGAGGGGGGCCCATGGAGAGGGAGGAAGAAATGTCAACCCACATCCTCTCATCCAGTGACACCCTCCCCACGGACCCCACCCAGTGTCACCCATCTGCTGCCAAGTGTCACCTTCCCCACAGACCCCACCCAGTGTCGCACACTCCCCATGGACCCCACCCAGTGTCACCCACCTTACGTTCAGTGTCACTGTGCCACCCACCTCCTGCCCAGTGTTACCCTCCCAAGGACCCCACCCAGTGCCACCCTCCTTTCACCCAGTGTCACTCTCCCCGTCCAGATTCGCTCCTCCCCCAGTGTCACCCACTTCCTTCCCCCAGTGTCGCCCACCTTCTTCCCCCAGTGTCGCCCACCTCCTTCCCCCTGTGTCACCCTCCCAACCCACTCAGCAACTCCATTCCACCCAACCCACCAGCACCCAGTGGGGGGAGAACATTTGATGCATTTATGCCTGAGGTAATATTTGCTGCATTTCATATATGTGGCGTAATGTATGTGCATGTCATATGTGTCAGAGGTACTGTCTGCCACATTTGACATTCCCTGCATTTTACCATGTGTGGGAGGTAATGGTTGCTGCATTTTATGTAATGGGGTAATGTTTGCTTCATTGCATGTGTGGGCAGTAACGTTTGCCTCATTGCATTGTCGGAGGTATCGTTTGCTGAATTTCATTTGTTAGATGTAACATTTGCATCATTACATGTGTCGGAGGTAATGTTTGCTGCGTTTATTATTTGATGGCCAGAGTGGCGTACAGTGAAAAATGGCATGGGTAAAATAATGGCGCCCCCTCCTGCCCGATATTTGTATTAAACGATATTTATCGTTTTAAAGGTTAAAATAGTGCAGACCTTGTGAACGTAATTCATCATTTTAAAACCTGCTATTTTTGTCCTGCCTGAACCCTATTTATCGTTTTAAGCCCTGCTTTGCTGCCATTTGGAAAATGCATGCATGGGAGACAAGGAGTTACAGAGGCTTGGGAGGGGAGACCCCACGCTGTTGTTTTTTTTTAAATTTCCTACCAACTTTTTTTTTTTTTGTTTATGTTCAGATGGTGGGAAATTAAAAAACAAAACAAAAAAAAGACTGGGGTCCCCCTCCCGAGCCTCTGTAACCCCTTGTCTCTTATGCAGGCTGGGATAGCCAGAATGTGGAGCCCTGGCCGACTGGGGCTTCGCACCCTGAGCTATACCAGCCCACATGGTCCATGGTATGGGGGGTTCTGGGGGAGAGGGGCAGCCAAGCCTTCCCCTCTCCCCCCAAGCCCTTGTCCAGTCCACTAAAGTCGGCGGGCATTTAATTTTCCCACGGTCAGGAGGAGAACTTTAAAATAGATTTACTCAAATACTATTCGGTCTTTTTGAAAAAAATGTTTTTTCCTCTTGTCCCCACTGTTCTTCTTAACATAACTAGCTTTTAAGGGGGCTTTGCTATTAAACGTTAAAGTCGGCAGGCAGACATTTTCCAAAAGGCAGCAAAGCAGGGCTTAAAACGATAAATAACGTTCAGTCAGGACAAAAAAAGCAGGTTTAAAAACGATAAATTACGTTCACAAGGTCTGCATCGTTTTTTAACCTTTAAAACAATAAATACAGTATCATTTGATAATATAAGTGAATGGGGCGCCATTCTTATCTGTCGGCGCTGTGTGCCATTTTTCACTGATCCGTCAGAGTGACTGCATTTGCTACTTTGGACAACTTTCCCCAAACACATACAAAAGTAGTGTTTTCCCAACAATGGGCTCTATTAACAAAGCTTTTTCACCTGTTTTTCTCTGTTTTCACCTTATCTATGTTACATTTTAAGCTCCCAAAGAGTAAAAATATAGTGTAATTAAAGTATTAAAAGAAATATTGAAATTAAGTTAATCAGGAACAACTTACTTTGTGATAATTTTGCTTGTAAATGTGCTGAAAGGTTATTTCATTTTTTTATCAATTAGGTGATAAATAAGTCATTTATGAGAAGTTTTGTGAATAGAGCCCATTGTGGTGAAATGGGAGATTCACATCAAGGATATGCATACGATAAATCTCCAGGGACTGCGCGCAGGGCCGGCGCTACCATTAAGGCAAAGGAGGCAGCTGCCCCAGGGCCCCAGAGCTTGTAGGGGCCCCCAGTGGCTACAAGAGGAAAACATTTTTTTTCAAATTGGCCTTATAGTTTTTGAGAAAATCGATTTTAAAGTTTCAAAGGAAAAAAAACACATTTAAAAACCTGCCGACTTTAATGGTTATTAGCAAATCCACCTTAAATGCTAGAAACCCTAAATTTGCAGGATGTGTTAAGGAGATCATTAGGAATAAGAGGAAAAAAACAATTTTTCAAAAAGACCTTATAGTTTTTGAGAAAATCGATTTTAAAGTTTAGAAAGAAAAAAGTATAGTTTTAAATGCGGTAAATGTCACTTTTAGTAGCAAACCTAACGGTAATGTAATTTTACATGCATCAAACGAAAGCACAATAAATTTCCTGACGGGGTTTCCAGGGGGTCTATACGCAGCCGCAGTGCTTTGGCCAGGGATCGCTATACAGCCGCAATATGGCTGTATGAAGATCCCTGGCATTTTTTCCTATTTTCCCAATTTTTTTTATGTTTAGAGTGTGGGAATTTTTTTTTTTTTAAATTATGTGGGGTCCCCCCTCCTGAAACTTTTTAACCCCTTGTCCCCCATGCAGGCTGGGATAGCCAGAATGGGGAGCTCTGACCGATTGGGACTTCACACCCTGACTATACTAGCTGCAAAAAAGGTCCCCTAATGCCGATTTTTGTTCCGGGGTATATGTTGAGGGGGCCCCCCAGGTTTATTTTGCCCTGGGGCCCCATTGTTGCTTAAACCGGCCCTGACTGCGCGATTCTATCATGTCAATGTGGACCAAAATCTCTAAGGAATGCCATAAAGAATAAGACAGTTGAAAGGGGGGGGGTGTTAAATTCCGTACTAGCAATATGTACCTAACAACAAAGTGGGCAGCAAAATGTATCAATTTTCCTGTCATAGTTTTTCTTTCGGTTCATTAGTATGCCATTTAGCAATCATGAGCCCTCAAAATGCCAAATGCTGCAACAATAACCCCAATTATCTTTAGGGCAACTTTGCTTAACTGTGTTTGGGAGAAAACTCAACAGGAAATTTGGGCACATGAGGCAATTGGACAAAAAGAGGGCCGCAATTCACTCACATATTAAATATCGTTTGACGGGTGCCGAACAGGAAAAAAGGGCGCCCGGAGATTGTGATGATTTAAGTTTACAAAATGTGCCTGTGACAAATCACTTATATAAATATGCTAAACCTATCTATCGTATTTAAACCGTTATTTAAAATGTTATCACTTACTGTTTGTAAAACATTATTATCCACATAATAAAGTGATCAGTAAGTAAATCGTAATATATTTTTTTACAGTCACTATTTGTAAAAAGTTATTATCCACACAATAAAGCAATCAAGGGGGGTCTTAGGGTTAGGTACCACCAGGGGGGAGTCTTAGCGTTAGGTACCACCAGGGGGGGGTCTTAGGGTTAGGCACCATCGGGGGGGTCTTAGCGTTAGGTACCACCAGGGGGGGGTCTTAGGGTTAGGCACCATCGGGGGGGTCTTAGCGTTAGGTACCACCAGGGGGGGTCTTAGGGTTAGGCACCATCGGGGGGGTCTTAGCGTTAGGTACCACCAGGGAGGGTCTTAGGGTTAGGCACCATCAGGGGGGGTTTTATGGTTAGGCACCTCCAGGGGGTCTAAAGTTTAGGGATAGGTAGAGGGAGGGTTCTGTGTGAGAGTAGGGTTAGGTTTAGTTGTAGTAAAATGTTAGTTAATTTAGTAATGTTTTACCAGTTTGTACGAACGTACTTATATTTTTTTCTCATTGTTATAAACAAGATTTTCAGATTTTATTACATGAAGAAACGATAAATGAAGGTTATCCACAATATTATACAGTTATACATATATTATCATTTTCAGTTTTATAAACTGTATTTTCAGATTTTTATAAGAAACTATAAAATATGGGTATTGACTAAATCATTAAAATTCTGCTACACCACGCACCCTTTTTTCCAGGCACCCTTTTTTGATATATGCCTTAGAGTTACACTATTACATTACAGTTAGCTCTGCTACTCACTCCTTTACTTTTTATTTTTTGGGGGAGGGTGTTTGTAAAATATCAGCACCAGGTACCAAATACCCTAGCTACGCCACTACTTATGTATAAAATGTACTGTCCTGCTTTTGCTATTACTGGATGTATTTTTGTGGTTACGTATATTGTAATTATAGTGTAAACTGTTGTGGGCGCATTAAAGCTTGCTGAAAACCATCACATAGGCTTTTAGATTTTGTTTCCTCACCCAGAGTTGTCTGAAAGTAAAGCATTTATCCACACATAGCGATATGTGCAAAACATGCTGGATGTACAAACACAATGGACTTACAAACAAGCCTCTGGGAATGTCCCCTCTTTGTAAGGGCTGGTTCAGACGGACGTTTGCAGAGCGTTTACTGCCAGCGTTCGGGGCTTGGCGTTAAACGCTCCCATTCAAGGTAATGGGAGCGTTTGTACCAAGCTTTTACGCGCGTTTGCACAAACGCGGCGTTCGGGTCCCGATTTTCACTGGCGTTCAAGGAGCCCCTGGAAGCTACATGTTGCTTCCAGGGGCGGTTAACCGTGACGGGTAATGTCCCTCTAGGGGAAGAAAAAACGCGACCGCATCCGAACGCAATGCGAACGCTGCTGAAAGCCTGAACGCATCACGAACGCAACGCCAACGAACGCGACGCCTCCAAACGTCCGTCTGAACCAGCCCTAAGCAGGGGACCAGCTGTAAGGCCTGGAACCCACTAGGAGTGTTTTTCTGAGCGCTTTGTGATTTGAAAAGCTCTTGCTAATGTAATGCTATTGGTGTGATCCCACTGGAGCGATGTGATTTTATAAAAATCCACCATAGCATTTCATTAGCTAGAGCTTTTTCAAATTGCTAGCACTTAGAAAAAGCTGCTAGTGGATTTGAACCCTTTTGGAAACCCCGCTGAGGAGTGAGAAGATGCACTAGCCCAAAAACTTGGTCAGAGGTTCAGAACTGTCAGACTAATAATACCCGAGGTGACAGTTAAACATGAAAAAGCTTAGTTTACAGTGCGTTTTACTTTGGGACAAACTGACCTTTTATAATTATGTGTATTTTAAATTTTACAGTTATTAGTTCCAGGAGGCTTACTTGAATTGCCCACTCAGCATTCCCGACGATCTTTTGTAAATGCCCACAGTGTCTCCTCGCATTAAGTGAAAAAGAAGGTGATATCCAGTTGGATAAACTTCACAGCTGTAAATGTCTGTTCAGTAAGATTTGTTTAGAGCAGACTTGAATATAATGTTTGATCAGGAAGCTAGAAAATATAACCAATTTAAATTTCACAGTTGGCTGTCAACTGTATAGTTGCCAGCCAAGAATATTTTGAAACACCACAGCTCTCATGTCTAAACTCAGCAAGGGCAATGTTGGCTACCTTGGAAGAGCTTGACAAATCTTTCTGTTAAAAT
Source organism: Hyperolius riggenbachi (assembly GCF_040937935.1). NCBI lineage: Eukaryota > Metazoa > Chordata > Amphibia > Anura > Hyperoliidae > Hyperolius > Hyperolius riggenbachi. Next base: position 212,589,903 of record NC_090653.1, read on the forward strand.
GAGTATGTTGTGTGTTTTATTGTCCTCCATAGGCAGTCTCTAGAAGGGGATCCTGTCCCTGCATACAGAAAATAAAGTTAAGCGCATAATATACCATGACTTCAAGTCTGCTAATGTTTTTATTGAGCGGTTTGTGGAGTTTGGCTACGAGTACATTATCTCACAGGGTGCATTAAAGAGAGGCTATCTCCAACAAATGTTCAGAAATGGGCAAATAGAGGTGTGTTCCAACTACCACAGCTTTAACATGTTAGTGTGTGTGTGTGTGTACGATAGACTGATGAAACTTTAGTGATGGAAAGTGAGAAGTTATTCTCACTGGGAGGTTTCAGATAAATAATCCATCATTAAAGATGCATGAGGGGAATATATCTGTTCCTATGCAGATCTTGTGTCCTATGAAGAGGCAGAAAAAGTGTGTTCTGAAGCAGTTGGGTCCTGGTGTGCTTCTTCCACCTATGGGGTAATATGTATGGATAAATCTATAGATGTGTATAAGATGTCAAAGAATTAACTTTGAGTCATCCAAACAAAATTATACTCAAAAAATAAGCTTTACTAAAAAAGGGTAAGCAGTTCTATCCAATGTTACATTGATGTAAAAACAGATTACTATCGCTTATCCAAAGCAAGCATATTTTTGTGTGTGTAAAAGAAAGTGACACGTGCACTGCAGAGGTTCGATTTTAAAACAAATAACAATGTTTGTAAAATACCCCAATAGGACTCAAAATGCATAGCTAGCCTTAGTTCAGTAACTAGCAGTAGGGTGGCAAAAGGAATTTAAAAATGCATACATCTTTAAAATGCAGAGTGCGTACTTATTTTTGGCATTAACAGTTTGTGACTGCCACCTAAGTGTAATGTACCTTCTTAACCACTTGAGGACTGCGGTGTTAACCCCCCCTCCCACCCCCTAGTGACCAGGACATTTATTGCTAAAATGGCCACTGCAGCTTTAAGGCCAAGCTGCAGGGCTGAACAACTCTGCACACAAGTGATTCCCCCCCCCCCCTTTTCTCCCCACCAACAGAGCTCTCTGATGGTGGGGTCTGATTGCCCCCCCCCCCCAGATGTTTGTTTTTTGTTTTGTAAATATTTTATTTTTTTTAATAAAATGTGCTATTTTTTAATTTGTATTATATCCCTCCCTCCCTCCCTCCCCTGGCCAGCCAATCACTGTGATCGGCTGTGATAGGCTTCAGCCTATCACAGCGGATCGCTTCTGAGTCCCCCAGGAGGACAGCCGTGTCACATGGCTGTCCCCAGTACAGCGCTGCTGCAGATCGCAGCGCTGTACAAGACAGTCTCCCAAGCGCTGATTGCTGCTTGGAGACTGAAGGCGGGGCGAAGCTCCGCCCCCAAGCAGGAGATGCGTGCGCATCCTGTGCACGATCTCCTGCTAGCCCCATAGACGGCCGTTCACGCCAGTGGGCGTGGAGCAGTCCTGGGGCTGCCGCACTGCTCACGCCAATTGGCGTGGAGCAGTCATCAAGAGGTTAAAACAGAAGGGATTTGCTATAATTCAGCTTAAAGTGAGCAACTGTGGTTTCCCATGATGGATCACTTCTGAATATGTAAAACAGTTTATACATTTTACAGAGCTACATCAGCCCAACTTGCAGAATGCCTGTTTCGGACTATCAGGTTCTCATTCGTGTATGGCAGTGTTTGATATGGCACTATGGGATAGTGCCTTGCACTGATGAGGCCCAGAAAGTCCTAAGCAGGCTGTCTGCATGTTGGCACTGACTGCTTCCACTGGCTGTTCTTGTTAGCTTCAGATTACTATCCTGAAAAATAAAACAAACCAATTATTACAGCCCCTATCCTAGTGTAGTCAGCCATCCTACTAGCTAAAATTACTGACGTACTCAAAACACTAATACACAGTGCACACTCATAAAACAAATAAAATAATTTCCAATTTTGATTAGTCTCCTGAAAATTACACAGATGGCAACATCTTTAGTACTGTCAAGGTGCATATCTGAGGATTGGTTGGGTGTTTTGTGCTGTAAAGCTGAATAATAAAAAAAAACCTGGTCTCCCAGAGTGCGCTGGGAAAGGAAGGGTGCATAGCTAAACAGTCCTTAGGCTTGACATCAGTGGGAGGGCAGAGCTACATACCAATATACAGCAAAACATAAATATAGATAGCAAGTGTTTCTGATGCTTAAAGCAGTAGGATCAGCCATACTATTCCAGGGAAAAAAACACATATATAAGTAGATAAATACTTGATCTACTTACATAACACATGTATTGTACTGTCCACATTTTGATTTCAGTGAATGTTATATAGTAAATGATGAGAATTCTGTTCCTGGTGGGGGCCATGTCTTTTGCCCACAGTAAAGGCTAACTCGTGATGTCATTTCTGCCCTTAACTTTTTTTTCTTGTCTCCTCCAATCGCTGAGTCACCTCAGCCTTGCTTGTAAACACAAGTGATTAGGGGATTAGGTTTCAGATAAGCAGCAGGCAGGGAAATAAAGGGAAGAGGAGGAATACATTATAGATAAAAAGAACCCCCAGCATGCAATTCTTTGGCACCGATTACTAAAGAGCCAGTGCTCCTAACGTATATGATAACACCAAATCATAACAGGAGAAAAAGTTTTGCAAGTTTTGAATGCAGGATTAGCATCTTTATCACTTAATACACTCAGACCAGTTGCTGTTGAAATTTGATTTTTATGGTGACGATACCGCTTTAAACCAGGGTAACAGTGTGTATCCCGAAAAATGTGTTGCCTTTTATTTTACTGTGCCTCTTTAAGTCTTCAAAAACTACTTTCTTTGGGCATTACTACAGATCCAACAGATTTGTTTTCTCCCCTCCCCAAAACAGACTAAACAAAATTAGGCACATCCCTTCCCCCAAATCACTCCCCATCCTCATTTCTCAAAAAAAGTCATGCAGACTCCCTATCTGCACAATAATTCTTAGACCTAATACCCCTTCATCCACATACACACACTGCTGTGTCACTGGTGTGCACCAGTAATACAAATGAAGCTTGAGAGATACACACCTGCAGCGTGGCTCCTTGTGAGCGTTTCCTCTTCACCTTCTCCCTCAGGCTCTTCCTCTATATTGGTCCAAAGTTCCTGGCTGCTCTCAAACTGTCCAGAAAGGACTCGACAGCAGCTTCTCCTTCTTCCAATCCCAGATACTGTTTCCTACCAAAAAATATATATAATTACCATAACAAAAACAGGATACAATATTAGGCATCCCCCCATCTTCATTCCCAGAGGCAAAGCCTTCGGGAATGAGGATGGGGGGAAGCCAAACATGATCATGCAGTGTACCCCTTAATGCCAATTATGGCTATGAGGACAGATACACACCTGCAGTGTGGCTCCTGGTGAGCATCTCCTCTTCACCTTCTCCCTCCCTATTAACTGCCGATCCAGAACTACAGTACCTATTTGAACACTCAGTTACGTGTTAAACTGCAGCTGACTCATGGTTGTTAGGCCCCGTTTACACTTAATCAATTGGTACACATTTTTTTTTTCTTCTCCATAGCAGTGCATTGTGAAAAAGATTTTAGTGAAAACACGTTAAGTGTGAACTGTGCCATGGTAAAACATGGGCATTACTATGAAAATCAGTTGTCCTTTCTGATTAAGTGGACCCAAATTTAAAAATACAAGATTTCAGAAATAAAATCTATTTTCTAAATTATAATAAATAGTAGCCTTTTTTCAGCTGCATGATGACAAATATAAAATATTTTACATTTATTGGAGGAACCCCTCCCTTCCTTTCATATTGCCGGGACAGAATCTGGCAAACTGATGGAGTAGATGGTGTCCAGCAAAGGAGGAATTGCTAATGGCTGCCACCTGTATAACCCCAGTTATGAAAAGAGGAGGGTGAAAAGCAGGCACTGAAATGCTCATGGGCTTGATTGAAGGAGTGTTTATCTTTGTATATGTTACGGCCAGAACCCGAAGTGTGGCCACTTCTAGTTCTGGCCGGCCACTTCGGGTTCTGGCCGGCCAATGTGCGAAGTGGCCGCAGCGCAGCGGGCAATGTTAGAAATGGAATGTTACGCCGTCTCGCTGCAGCCAAATTGATGACAAGTTGCTTAATTTAACCACCCTGGCGTTCTATTAAGATCGCCAGGGTGGCTGCATGAGGGTTTTTTTTAAATAAAAAAAAAACTATTTCATGCAGCCAACTGAAAGTTGGCTGCATGAAAGCCCACTAGAGGGCGCTCCGGAGGCGTTCTTCTGATCGCCTCCGGCGGCCAAAAGTGACACGGAAGGCCGCAATGAGCGGCCTTCCGTGTTTTGTTTACTTCGTCACCATGGCGATGAGCGGAGTGACGTCATGGACGTCAGCCGACGTCCTGACGTCAGCCGCCTCCGATCCAGCCCTTAGCGCTGGCCGGAACTATTTGTTCCGGCTGCGCGGGGCTCAGGCGGCTGGGGGGACCCTCTTTCGCCGCTGCTCGCGGCGGATCGCCGCAGAGCGGCGGCGATCAGGCAGCACACGCGGCTGGCAAAGTGCCGGCTGCGTGTGCTGCTTTTTATTTGATGAAAATCGGCCCAGCAGGGCCTGAGCGGCAGCCTCCGGCGGTGATGGACGAGCTGAGCTCATCCATACCGCTTGGCTGGTTAATGAAATATAGCCGGCGGCAATGTAATAGATGAAGCCGCCGGCTTTCGCACTGCCTCCTCCTCTCCCCGATCGCCCCCCCCCCCCCCGCCTCCCATACAATAAGTAGCAGCCGGCGGGGACACGCGTGTCCCGAGAGTCGTTCGTCGTGGCAGGGGAATCCTGCCTTTCCTGCAGAGCGGGTGCTGGCAGAAGCAATGTCTGCAGCCTCCCCGCTCTGCTGCCCCTGCTGCGACGAACGACTCTCCAGCTGTATGTCCCCGGCTGCTACTTATTGTATGGGAGGCGGGGAGAGGAGGGAGGCGGGGGAGGAGAGAGGCAGTGCAAAAGCCGGCGGCTTCATCTATTACATTGCCGCTGGCTATATTTCATTAAATTATGCAAGTTGTCATCAATTTGGCCGCAGCGAGACGGCGTAACATTCCATTTCTAACATTGGCCGCTGCGCTGCGGCCACTTCGCACATTGGCCGGCCAGAACCCGAAGTGGCCGGCCAGAACTAGAAGTGGCCACACTACGGGTTCTGGCCGTAACATATATAACTAAATATTTTGAATTAAAAAAAAAGTTTGGTTCGGGTCTGCTTTAAGTTTAAATGGGGCCTTAGTTAGCCTCTCATCTGCTTGGCAACTGCGCAGTTAAACTGCAGGAAAAACATCTGTGGGAATTAGGCCCCAATGAAGAACACTGTTAACCTTCTTGGCGGTAACCCCGAACGTAGTTCGGGGTAAGCCGCCGGAGGGTGCTGCTCAGGCCCTGCTGGGCTGATTTGTTTAATTTTTTTTTTTGCTGGACGCAGCTAGCACTTTGCTAGCTGCGCCAGCACCCCGATCGCCGCCGCCGCGCGCCCGATTGCCGCTATACGGTGCGGCGCGCGGCCCCCCCCCCAGACCCCGTGCGCTGCCTGGCCAATCAGTGCCAGGCAGCGCCGAGGGGTGGCCCGGGACTCCCAATGACGACCCGACGTCAGTGACGTCATCCCGCCCGTCGCCATTCTTTGAACGGGATTTCCTGATCGGAGATCGCCGAAGGCGATCGAAGAGGGCGGGGGGATGCCGCTGAGCATGTAGCTATCATGTAGCGAGCCCTGGGCTCGCTACATGATATAGAAATTTTTTTTTTAAAAAAAAACTGCCGCGCTGCCTCCTGGCATATTTTTTTATACCGCCAGGAGGGTTAAATCAGCCTACCACAGTTCCTTTTAACAGCAAATTTCTTATATTAACACTTTGCCACTAACCCATTTTTGAACATCGTATACATACTGAAGGCTATGTCCATCTAGGAGCAAACCTTAGAAGGGGCTGAGCTAACTTTGGTATATTTGCCTTTGGTGCTGAAAGACCTTGGCCTGCCATTGGTAACGGTGCATTGGATGTTGAGGAAAATGGGCCATTGCCTGTACTCCCAGTAGCCTAACTAAACTAGATGTGTCAGATAAGAGAAAGTATAACTTATAGAATACAAAATGTGAACATTAATCTAAGTGGTGAATCGGTTACTTTTACGGAAATTGCAGTGCTGGAGGTGTTTGCAATATGCCAAGGGAAAGCAAAGTGTCACATTAATCCAGGAACAAATATAATGTGTGTTCACACTAAGAAACCTGTCATCAGAAATTATTTCTGTTTCTTTCCTTGCTGTAATAGGTGAAAGCACTTTTTACCCATTACCTGCTGGCTTCTTACACCCAGGTGTACAGTTCAGCTCCTGCACTGTGCTGATGACACCAATTTCCAGCTCAAATATTATAGAAGAAAAATATACTGAAGTTTGAAGAAACAAGTCCCTTTAATGCTTGGCCGCATATTATTTTATACCATTGTCCTAAAACTTTTTGTTTTCTTTGTCTGTCATACATCCAAGCTATTTTCAAAGAATTTGGAGTACTGTGTTAAATGTAAATAAAAAGCGTATGTGATGTTTTGGAAATCATTTCATTGATGTATTTGATTTCAAATGGTATAAAACCATACTGTACCATGTATAACAATGCAGTGATTTTCATTATGTCTGTTTTTAATGACAGCCTTAAAGGGAAACAAAGGGACCCAGGTTAACTTACCTGGAGTTTCTTCCAGCCCCCTGCAGTCCTTCTGGTCCCTCGCAGTCGTTATGCTCTTTTGTGCTCAGTCTCTGTGCTCATCTGAGAGCTGCATGCGCAGCCTGGAGTTGTGCTTCCCTCAATGGGATTGTTCTGTGCTTGCGCAGTTTGTAAAAATTGCTACAGCACATGGGCAGAATGCTGGCCCACTCGGCCAGCCATCTGACGGGCATAGCGGATGAAGGAAGAAAAGCGGAATGACAGCAAGGGGCCAGGAGGACTACAGGAATGCTCATTTTAGACTCAGTCATGTTACTGACCTGTTGCCAATTAAACTAATTAGGTATGAGAGGTTTCACCAGGGTTTTTCTTATTTATACTTTTAGAGTTACACAACCTATCCAGTCTTTTTTGTTCCTTAGAACTTTATTTAAATGTGTTGCTTGAATCAAATTCAAAATAAGCGTGTATTTGTCAAAAGACAACTTTTGATTTCAGTGGTGTAATAATAATAGTATGGCGACGCAAAGCGTTGTGACCCTTTGTTCTGAAGTCTCGAAATCTCTGGAGAAGAGGTGGGCTTTTAGCCTATTCTTAAAGCTAGAGATAGGACTGCATGGGAAAATGCCCATGCAACAGATGTTTAAGTGGATCTTCGGAATAACCAAATTTCGTCTTATTTGAAGACCAAAGGGTGTGTGGAGTCGGCTATAGTTCCAATAGATGCACTATGTACTTGGGTCCCTAGTGATTTAAAGCTTTGAATAGTGATGGACTTCCGAGTAGCTAAGAGTTCGTAGCTATGCTACTCTGATTTTAAATGCTAATTAAACTACGAACTCTTAGCTACTCGGTAACCCATCACTTGCCTTGAATGTCAACAGGCAGATCTTAAAATTGATTCTCTTCGTTTTACTAACAATCAGTGAAGCATTTGCAGTACTGGGGAGATGTGTGAGCCGCAGGGGGCATTTGCTAGTAGTCTGGCTGCAGCATTCTGTACTAGCTGTTGTAAGGGGTGCAGAACTTTATACAGGGATCCTATGAATAGACCATTGCAGTAGTCCTGGCTGGAGGATACAAATGCATTAACTAGAGTAGGTAGGTCTTCAGCTTGGGTAAGGTGTTAATTTATTGCTATATTTCTCAGATGAAAGAATGCTGAGGTGATACCTGCGGTCTGTTGGCTTTCCATCCAGGATCACCCCAAGGTTTTTCACAAAGTCTTTATTCTGCACGGCATCTCCCTCAATTGCTAGTTAGAAATGCGGAGACTTTTGTACTTTAGCCATCCTGTGGACCGCCTACCACCAACACCTCAGTTTTGTCAGAGTTCAGCCTCAATCAGCTGGTGTTCATCCAGTTATGTAATTCCACTAGACAGGCATTGATGGATGCTGATGGGTCTTGTGGGCCAGCTTGAAGGGCAGATGTAGTTGAGTGTCGTCTGCATTATAATGGTATCCTAGGTCATACTTCTGGACTATTACTGGTATCATGTAGACTGTAAAGAGTAGTGACTACTGCCATAAGGGCCTGCTCCTCCTCTCCCCCTTTTGTGTAGAGTAAGTGCAGGGAGCAATGTTATTTTTACCCAGTCCATGTCCATGCTGTATTGTATCTCCTCTCCCTCTGATCACCTGTGCGCTCTACGCTGGTCTACTGAAGACATGTACCAGGAGCTGAAGAATGATGTTTGGCTTTCTGCTGATGTTGAGGCAAATGAAGCAGCACTAAGATGAAAGACTTTCGCAATTAACGATGATTACATGAAAATAGGGAAACTGCAAGAAAATAACACAGCAACACATTTTGTATGCAAGTTTTGAACTTCCATTGAATGCTTCCCACACCCTCCTGCAAACTACCATTCCTTGCTGGTAACCTCTGAAAGCTCGCGACCACACTCCTGTATGTGAATGATTGCGGCCACATGTGATGGTGCAGAATAGGTTGCACCTGCACAGTTGCACAGAAAAAGCAGAAAAAGTTAAGCCATCTGCGCCTGCACAGTGCAACCATGCTCCGTTTGACAAGCCCTTGTCTGTGAAGTTTAGGGGGTCCCAGTGCTGGAACAGGAAAGTGGAGGGTGATAAGGGAAAGCCTATGGATTAATCCATAGGCTTCCCTCTGCTTAGGTAAGTATCTAAATTGGGCACTTTTCCCCCTACAGGTACACTTTAAATACACAGGTTTGTGCCTGAGTTTAGGGACAAAGATGTTGAAAATGACAAATTACTTTGACAAACAAGTCTGTGTTTCTTTTTATAGCTTTCACTCAAATAACAAATTTGTACTTCTTTCAGTCCCAGACAGGTGATGTGAATGCAGACAGATTGAGCAGAGTGTTTTCCATTTCTCAAGTAGAACTACACAAGGTAAGGAAGGTGTTTGACAGTTCTTCTGACAATACAGTACAGCCCTCACAAATACAACATCTATAAATAAAGTCAATATCTGTGACATCGTTTACAAGTACACAGTGTGTTTAATTCTGTTTGTTGCACCTCTTGGTGTAAAGATGTCGTGCTAAATGCAGAAGCACCCTGAGCTGGATGAGTGAATTTAGATAATTAGACATCAGTCACTTACAGAACTAAACAATGTTGTAGCCTAGTCACATGAAATGTTCTCACCAAAGCAATTTCTTTTGGGTAATTAGTTATAATTATTTTGCTTTGCCAAAATCTAGAAAAATGACAGTAGAGATAATGAGCACTGACATAGAGGATCACAATTTAATAAAATGTGGGCTGCTTGCTAAGAACACCATATAACAGAATCCAAATTCATATTTTACAAAAACGACCTATACTTACCAAGAGGAGCTGCAGTCTAGGCAAAAAATGACATCCTACTAGGAATCTGGATATAACACCTCCTAGGACAGCTGTAGGTTTGAATAGCAAGTTCTAAATTATACAATTCAGTAAAATGGTAGCAACTTTTTGCGATGCTTACTTTGGCATTTTTTTAGGGAAAATCCAGGAATATTTCTAAATGTACAGTTTAAAGCGCACCAGAGACACAGATAACTAAAGATTTGATACTTACCCGGGGCTTCCACTAGCCCCATAAGCACATCTGAGTCCCTCGTTGTCCTCACGTGGTCTGCCATTCAGCTGCAATCAGCCCCGATAACTAGCTCAGCTGCGTCAGTCGGGGTCTTCTGCACATGCGCAGAAGACCCCGACTGTTGAGACTGAGCCAGTTACTGAGACTAACAGGCCTGGCCATGCTTTCCTGTCCGCAATAGCGACCTGCGCCTGTGTAGGATGCTATTGAGGAAGGGAACATGAAGGCTACACGTGGCCAGGCCTGTGCAGGTGCAGAAAGCCAGCTGGCGGCAGTGGCCTGGAGGCTCCGTGAGTTACTGTAAGGGCACAGGATGGCTGCAGGGGCTGGTAGAAGCCCCAGGCAACTAAAACTGATTTTTTTTTTTAATTCCTGGTATGTGTCCCTTTGAACACCCATGCAATATTGAGGCAGGGCTGGCATGATTTTAAGATGAACTAGAGGTCACTCTCTGACTTTTGCTGTCTGTGCCACATTCTGAAAGTTTTATAATGTATATCAAAAAAAGGGGTGAGATAGAAAAGGGTGGGTATGACTCGACTGAGCACAAATCACATACAATTAGTTACTGTAATAACCTATTTAACTTTATTAATCCAAATCTATAGAACAATAAAACACATCAATTAAAAATGTGCCCACCCCGCACCCCCAAGCCAGCCTCCCACCCCGACCTCGAACCCCTGCCGCTACCCCACAGATCCCCCAAAGAGATGGTGTAACCACTAACTATGAACTGTATTATCATGTGGGTTGATGTCATTGAAAAGTATAAATAAATAAATAAATTTACTCTGGACGTCCAGTTAACCCAAAAATATATGTAGGTATAAACCACAGCCGGTGCAAAAATTGGTTAGTGGCATGCAGCCAGTCTTGAAGTGAGGAACCGGCAAATTACTGCAGCCAGCACACAAATTGGTTAGTTGCATACAGCCAGTCTTTAGAGTGGATAATAAGCAGATAAGTGCAAGCAAGGGGATTTTCCAGCCGGGAAAAAGCAAGACAGTCACATAAAATTAATTCAATCTCAGAACATAATCTCCAGAGATGTCAGGCATTGGATAAACAAGCTGAGGCACATTGAGGCACATTGAGGCAAGCAGGTTGGTACCACACTGAGGCACATGCAGGGTTCAGGCCAAGTGATATAGCTGTCACAAATCAAGCTGCAGATTCACCAAGAGGCTCAGTGTCATCAGTTAATCGCCACTCACTTGTATAATAATTTTGAGAAGCAGTCCACATACATAAACAAAAGCCATGCCCGTGGGGCTGCTTACGTGTCCACAATGGATATCCTGGAGTACCGTGTTGCTAAATGTGATGTCCTCCGAGATCAATGCCTGTGTTGAATAAGTGAGATAGTTGTCCGGATAAACAAGGATTTCTATCCCTATGGAGATTGATTCCTGTATGGCTGAGACACCGGACTGGCTGTAGGGAAGGCAGAGGCTTCTATCCGTGCGGGGAAGGAGACAGCATGGAGGCCGGGACACTGCACATGCGTCCTCGACCGGTTTCGCCGGACTTCCGGCTTCCACTGGAGGTGTGCAACGGATTCCATGTTCCTCCATGGGGATCTTAAACCCCCCTGCCGGCCTGACGTCATCGCCAGGCCGGCCCCGCCCGCCCCCACAAGCGGCCAATGCCGGGCAGGCGGGCGGGGCAGGCAGACACGGCGGCCGGCCGCCTTAGCAACCCGCCGGCGCGTCCGCCAAACCCCGCCCACCCGCCCGAACGTCGCACACGGGGCGGGCAGGGCGGATGGACACGGTGGCGGGGAGCAGCCGGGCCAAAGGCAGCCGCACACCCCCCAAAAACACCGCGCCCACCAAGCCCCAAACGCACCGGGCGACACCGCCAGAGGGGGCGGGCGGAGCCGGCCCAAGCCACAAACCAGGCCGGAGAGAGAAACCAAGACCCCACTCAGGTATCTTATCCAAAAATATATATTCAAATAGGGATTTTAACTCAGAATGAAATTCATATATTAATTATAAACAGCAAGACGTTAATGGTAAGCCATAATATATGAATGCAAAAAACAAGAGGAGGGGGCAACCAAAAGGGACCCCGCATAATGTGGATGCCTCAAGCATCCTCAATGAGAGAAATTTCATCTTATAAAGCTAGTGTTTAGCAAAGAGTATAGGGAGGACACCCCCCACACACAGACCGGGGAGGAGACGCAAGCGACCAGGGAGAGTAGTTTCGAGAGGTGGGCATACAGGGACCTCAGACAGGCAAAAAGGAAGTATAACTGGTATTTTCATTCAAACCTGGGGGTGATGTCGCCCCCAGGTCGAAAATCCACCTTGATTCTCGCTGTAATAAAAGTCTATCCATGTCCCCACCTCGTTGAGATGCATGAATACGGTCCAAGCCAACAAAACGCATCTGAGCTTTTATAATGTAGATGATCTGTCAGAATAAATTAAGAACACACTCCATTTATTGGAGAGACCTTTACATTCCACTAGATTGTAAGCCTTTGGGCAGGGTCCTCCTCCTTTTGTGTCCTACCTGATCATGCAACTCCACTACTGTGAACCCATGCTATGCATTTGAGTGAACTCAACTTGCCTATTCTCCATGCTCCATCCAGTGACTGACTAAGCATTAACTTGTACTCTTACTGTGCCGCGTGATCTGGTTTTTGTTGTATTCCTGTATTGTCATATTGCTGTATGTCACCCCTAAATATTGTCTGTAACCTAAACTAATGTCCAGCACTGCGTAATATGTTGGCGCTTTATAAATACAATAAATTAATAAACAAATAAATATAGTTAATCTTCAGTCCCTGCAATACAGGGGTTCATCCTTCCAGATCAGGCGTTTTTGTGGCTATGCTTGTTATGGATGTGAAGATCTTGATGGCCACAATAGTTTTATAACCCTTACGCAAATACAGTTTTGATTGGTCAATCACTGACCAATTTTACCACCCCCATGCAGTAAGTGGGCCAACAGACAATGAATTTGATGAACAGAGCTAAAATTGGCTAATCAAAATTGTATGTGTGTACCAGGCTTTACAGCTAATACTGTACTGTAACGATTGGTGTCAGCAACACAGATTTTTTCTGATTATTGGTGATCTGCAGTATCACCAATAATACAGATGCTATACCCGATTATGTGTGATCTGCAGAATCACCAATAATGCTAGTATAGCTAGACACAGGACACTCAATGTGATATAGTGTTTGGTGCAACAGTAATCAGAGATGTTATCTCCCGTGAGGCGGGAGATACAGACACTACTGCAGCCAAGGATTCCCTGAGGAGCAGGGAATCACACTGCACTGCAGCCAGTGGAACACTGAGGGGCAGGGTCCCACTGACTGGGCTTGCCAGATGATCTCCTGGGGAGCAGGAAATACAGACTGTACTGCAGCCAAGAATTCCCTGAGGGGCAGGGAATTCAGATTGTATTGCAGCCAGTGGACACCTGAGGAGTATGAACCACTGACTGGCTGCAAAGGGGATAGTTGGTGAACTGAGTGATTATGATCGAACTGCAGCCAAGGATTTCCTGAGGAGCAGGGAATCAGGTGGTACTGCAGCCAGTGGATACCTGAGGAGCAGGAACCACTGACTGGACTGCTGGAGTGATAACTAATAGAATGAGAGATATGCAGCCAGGGACTTCCTGAGGAGCAGGGAATCAGACTGTACTGCAGCCAATGGACTCCTTAGGTATAGAGACCACTGGCTGAGCTGCAAGATGGTCTCCTGAGGAGCAGGTGACCCTAAGCCTGTGCTTGCAGCTGGTGAACACCTGATGAGCAAGTGTCACAGATAGTGCAGCAAGGCTGATCACCCAAGGGTTGGGTGACAGCCAGAAAGGACAGACAAGCAAAATCGGCAACACACGGACAGATAAAGTACAGAGACGGAAGACTGATTCGGTATCCGGGTTCAAGCAATGTCGGCAACAGGTAATCAGATGGGCGGAGGTACCGAATCAGTAAGCAGAAGAGTGGTCAGGAAAGCCAGAGATCATAACAGGTAACAGAATATATCAATCCTAGTCTTAGGTGTGAGGTCCTTGGTCTCAACACCTGGGAACTAGTCTAACATATAAACAATAGCAATGTAGCAATCTCCTAGTCTTAGGTGGGAAGTCCTTGGTCTCAACACCTGGGAACTAGTCTAACAATGCAATAATACTTTAAAGGCTATCACCGGAATCTGACTAAGTGTGAATTCCCAGCTCCGGCTGGTTCTAACACACTGTAAGATCTGACTGGGGTCTGAGTGCTCACACGTAAGTTTTTGCAACAGCAGACAACTTGCAACTGACAGGCAAGTCCTATATATACCCAGAGCGCTCCACAGCGCCGCCCCAGTCACTCAGCCAATCCGGAACCTAGCTGGAGTCAGCTGATCGGCATGATCAGCTGACTCCCCTTCTGCTAGCATAAAGGTCCTGTCGCCTGGCGCGCGCGCAGCTCTCAATCTATGTGCACTAGAAGGACCAGGCGAACCAGCAGCATGTTGCTGCGCGGCTGAAGCCGCCGGCTGAGACGCGGAGATAGCCGCCATGCCGCTAGCCCACGCAGCGGCATCTCTGCTATTCATTACATGTACATACTGAAAGTAGCAGGGATCAGCATACAATACAGCTGGTTTACAATCAGTAAAGGCACAGAGTAACACCTTATACTGTACACACTGGAGGTCATCACACAGTGCAGATCAGCACACTAGAGAACAGATTATACTGTACATACTGTAGGCAGCAGAATTCAGCACACTGCAGCTAGCGCTGAAAAAATATGAGGGTTACGTTGTGTGGCGCGTTTGGCGCGCCGTGCCGAAAAATGGGTGGGCCATGGACCAGAATGTGGGTGTGGTAACGGGTGGAGACAAATTTACATGAACTTAGCAATGGTGGGACATTATATTAGGACAGTGGTGGCGAACCTTTTGGAGACCAAGTGCCCAAACTGCAACCCAAAAGTCACTTGTCTATCGCAAAGTGGCAACATCAATTTAAACTAAATACTGTACAAATGTTTTAACTCATACATGAACATTATGGAAAATCCAAGTTGAAAATAACCTGTGAAAATAAACAATTTCATCCATCCTACTCCTGAAAAATGTATTCATGTTTTTAGAACCTCCCAGTTTTATTTTCTGTTTAAAAAGCTAAAAAAGTAGGTTTAATGCTATTGTCTCATTTGATGATGATTCAGCTTTTCCCATAGTCTCGCAGTTAGCAATCATGTGACCCCCAACAAGACAAATTCAGCAATCATGTGACCCCCAACAAGACAAATTCAGCAATCATGTGACCCCCAACAAGACAAATTCAGCAATCGTGAAGCCCCCAACAAGACAAATTCAGCAGTCATGAGGCACATAAATAGATAGTATTTCACATAAATGGGCAGAATGCCCCCTTAATATGGTAGACATTTCTCACCTGGCTTCTGAATTCTCCTCTACTGGCTGCTGTGCCTGGCAATACTGATTTTGGCTGGATTGGGGATAATGTGTGGGCTGAAAGGCCTGGCAGTGATGCTGTGGCCTGGCTGGCGGTGATGCTGTGACCTGGCTGGCGGTAATGCTGGGCTGTTGAAGTAAATGCTGGCCTGACTGGTGGTGATGCTGTTGCCTTTTTGACAGTGATTTGGGCTGGGTGGCTGGTGGTGATGCTGAGCTGGCTGGCCTGGATAGTTTAGGTAGTGACAAGTGCCCCCTAGTTAAGGTAGCGCCAGTTCCTACTCGCCATCCCACCCACACCCAAATTACAATATACATCTTTCACTCCCCTTCCCAAACCCTAGATATACTAGTCCTCACTCTGCTCCACTTCTTCCAGGCTCCAGTTATGTTGTTCATCCCACTACCCTTTCCCACACTCACACTACTATGCACCCCCCTTGCGTATCCCCCTTCAATGGCCTACTCACAATATTTTCTTTATCCCCCTTCTCTTACCCCCTGCCCCCACTTCTCCAACAGATCCCAATTGATGGCGTGCTCACCCTACTCTACCCTCCAGGACCTCACTTAGAGCATTGTCTTGCCTTCTTCCCTCCTACCATAAGGTTCCACTGAGGGTATGGATGCATCCTGCTACTCTACTCCCTCAAAGGGTCAACTCACACTATACCTACCCTCCTACCCCGGTTCCCTACTCACATACACTATACATCTCCCAGTCCTTACTCTCCTTCTGCACTTTCCCCTTCAAAGAGCCCCACTCACAGTATGCATGTCTGCTACCCCTCTCACAGTGCGTATCCCTCAGCCCACCCTTCCTGCCCAGGACCTCACTCACTGAACCTCAGTCACAGTTTGCCTCCCTCTACTTCCTCAACCCCAGGGGAACACAGTTTTTAGTCATTGCTGTGCGCATTGCAGTCCACAGTTACTTTGTCATTTCTGTGGGCTCTGGGGCTTATTCCACTTCATTTACACCATGCACCAGGAGAGTTGACATGGCTCAAAACTTACTTTTTTTTGTTTTTTTGTACAATTATTTAGTCAATCGCTTAAACATTTGTTGCAAAATTTTTATAACCTGTCCATTTGTTGAGGTGAGCACAACTATTAATAAAAATGTCCATAAAAATAGCATGAAAATCAAGCTCAATCATTCTGCTGCCGGACGCATTTCAGAGCCACCCACTACTTCACCAGAAGCTCAATCCACCTGTATATTTCCATGCAATAAGATATTTTTCGGGGAAATGATTACCCAAAATATGTATTTAAATATGCCTGACCTGAGGCAAAGCTACATAAAGTAAGAACAGATTTATGTTCATGCTGGATCCACATACCTCTATGCATTTTCTGCTGCTCTCCTTATTCCCCCCGGTTTGAATAGTCAACATTGGAAAATTTGACTTTTGGTTAAAATGAAGTCGAAATTTTGGACTGGAAAAGGCAGGATTGTTCCTTCTATCGCTTCCTCTCCCCTGTCACCAAATAGAAGCTAAGTCATCCTAAATAAAAGTAATATGTTAGTACAACCTTTCAATCATTTTTTAGCCCTCATTAAGAGCAATCAAAAGATTTAATTGATTCACTTCGATTTACAAAAGTTTTTACCTCTATTTTTTATTTTTTTATTTTTATAATCTAATGTGCCAGTTTCACAAACTGATTCACAAGATTGCAGGAAACAACAAACAGTAGCGCAGTAATAGATTGCTGCTGTGAGGTAGGGGCCGGCTCCTGACCAAAAAGTGAGAGAATTGAAAACAACAGTATTACCTCAGCGCAAGAGAGGGGTCATACAGGGCACTCTGAAAATGTAGCACTTGCCACTGACTTGCATACAAAAACTACAGTACCTTCTCCTCCTGTAGATACAGCTCATGGACAGGGGCAGACATGTGCTGTGTATAGTTGAGTTGAAACTTGCTGTGACTTGCTGTAATTCCAAAATCCGCGCTACTCCGATAATGGCAGCGCTGTGGTCACCAGCTAGACGGCCAGTCTACCGTCCTTCAGTCACGTGGTCCACCGCACTTCCTCCTTCCGTCGGCTCTGCATTCCAGGGTAGCTACAATGTAACTCACCAGCTGGAATTGGCCTACAGCGCTTCCTGCCTCCCGCGATAAAGACTTAGCAAGCCAAGATTCTGCATAAATCAAACTTTAATCACAAAAAAACGAGACGAGGTGGCTGTTGCTCCTTTTATTGCCTGATGAAGCGCGGATTTCGGGATTACAGCAAGTCATAGCAAGTTTCAACTCATCTATACACAGCGCATGTCTGCCCCTGTTCATGCATTGTATCTACAGGAGAAGGTACTGTAGTTTTTGTATGCAAGTCAGCGGCAAGTGCTACGTTTTCAGAGTGCCCTGTATGATTCACAAGATTCTTGTAGACCGATCATAAGTTTCACAAAACTCTTGTCAAACTGCCAGTGACCATTTGCTCATGCCCACTTATCACTTGTTGCCCCTATTCTTTTCACTTTTTTTCCTAAGTTGTTTCCTTCCTAGGTGATATTTTCACAATATCAATAAAATGCTTTCTATGCCACCAGCAAGCTAGAAAACAGCAAAGGCGTCACTTTTTGGGACCTTTTCAGAGTGCTGAAAAGCTATTTTAAGCAGAAGCTGAAACATTTTCTCCAAGGAGAAAAGATAGTGGAAATAGTGAATTTAATAAGGGATGTTATCTGCTTTATTTCTTTCTCTAAACTTTTCTCTTGATTTTTCTCACGAGACAGTCAAACCTTTCAACAAAATAACTTGTAAACTCTTAGCAAGCAAGAGTATACTCAAATTAGTTCCTATTACTTTTATTTTCTACCTACGGTACTTGGTAAGATGAGAGAAAACATGGGAGAAAAAATAGGAGCCCTGATTAGTTTAGCTCATGAATTGGCAAATTTATAGTTGTTGTAATTAAAATTATGTAAGGTGAGATAATTAATGGGAGAAGTTTTGGGATTAAAACTCCGAGTTTGGCATTTGGATCTGTCTGCTATGCAAGTGTGGTATGGTTTGTTATATTTTAAAGGATATCCAAGGCAAATAAAAAAAAAAACTAGCTTTACTTAACTGGGGCTTCTTCCAGCCCCCAGCGGTCACGACTGTCCCTTGCCACAGCTCCGGTCTTCTCACTGGTGCCGCTGGCAGTGCCAGAAGTAGTGCCGAACCCTGGCGAGTTGGAGTTTTCTGTGCGTGCCCATGTCACCAGGAGCGTACTGAGTCTGACAAATATGGGTGGCATCGGGCAACACCCGTGCAAAAGACTTCAGAGTCTGTTGGGGGACCTGAGAGAAGACCGGACCTGTGGCAAGTGACAGATGTGACATCTAGAGGTTAGAAGAGGCCCCAGGTAAGTAAGTAAAGCTAGTTTTTTTTTTATTTGCCTCGGTCAGATGGCCCTGAAACTGAGTTCTGAAGCTCTGATTTATTTTTTTGAGTAGCTGCTTTCTATGAACTTCATTTATGCTTTTAGTTTCCAATCTTGGCTGAAACTACTAAAATACAACTCTCTTCTCACATACAATGTTGAAATACAGGATTTTGGGGGAAAGACTAATGCGCCCTTATTAGCTAAAGTCTTAAGTCGAGGCTCAAACTACAAAAGAAAAGTCTTTCATTTGAATGGCATCTTTTCAAAAATGTTTTCAGTGCTGAACTACGCTGACCCAAGTATGAAATGAGATTTAGTTTGTTTGGGGGGGGGGGGGGGGGGGGGGGGTGTTAGGAGCAAAAAATGTGTTTTCTCATGCTGACTTGAATACATGGTGAAAATGTGTTTTCAGATGTCTGCCTATAAATGTTCACACATTTACTTACCGTACCTGTGTGGAAATGTTTTCTTATGCCGATAGACTTCAATGCATTTGGCAAAAAAACGTGGTTCCTCCTGCCCATTTATCTTTGCAAAAATGTGACACTTTCATGAAAATAAGGGTTAATTAAAATGGCCATATTCGTTTGACACCTAGGACACTTGGCAAACTTATTTTCTTTTGAGATTTTGATTTTATTTTATTTAAAGTATACCTGAGAGCAACTAATGAGCAGTGTAATCCTCTAAAAGACAGACCCAAAAGTTTTGCTACTGTATTTCTATGTGTAAGGTAACGTTAGCATCTAAGGCTAAATTTCGCCTTAGATGTTCACCTTAGATGTTCGCCTGTGGAACCAAAACGGTACATGGGAGAGGAGAGGAGGCGCTGTAATGGTCGCATAGACTGTTGCTAAGCGACCAAAGCACACAAAGCAGTGGAACTTTCCAGAAGCCCCGCGCGGCCTGTCAGAAGCGATTGCACGGGCGCAGGGGGCAGAGCTTAGAGGATGTAGCCGGAGGGAACTAGTTGAGACTAGTCAGAGAGAAGAAGAGTGGCACTTAGCCCAAGTCAGGGGCGGGGAAGAGGTCACGAGGAGGACGTCCGCGGCAGTCACCCTAGAGAGCTTAAGAGGGGACCCGGTGGTAAAGCAGCTACCTGAGCAGTGCAGAGAGACAGCGGTAACCAGGCCAGGCAGTGACCGGAGACCAGAGGCAGTGTACGCAGAGCTAATCCGAGCTAGCCCAGACAGAAAGGAAATCCGGCAGTCAGATGAGTATGGGCCCTAGAGCCAAACTATAAGTACAGTGTGTGTTCAGTTAGTAGCCCAGTGTCCAGCAGAGCTTGCTGAGATAGAAATATAGCAACCCAGAACCCGAAGAGACCAGGCCTGTTAATTTTGCTGTTATTAGAGACTGTCTGTGTGCAAAGGGCCTTGAATATACCCAGACATTGTGTGAAGATACAGTTGCTGCTGCCATCTAAAGTGAAGTAATCTGCTTCTGACTAAGTGAAGTGTATTGAGTGTGAAGTCTTTGCTGTTACAAGAGACATTATCTGCTTCTATTAAGTACCCCGCTGAGCTGACACAGCGCCCGCTTGCTTAATGCCCGATTCAGAAACAGTGTGCCTATCAAGTCTGTTTCAAGTCCAGAGTTAAAGTTCAAGTATACTTCTGTGTTATGTTCTGAAGTGTTATAGAGAAAGTGCAACAAGAAGTGAACCAAAGTGTGATTTATGCATATTACTTAAGTGCATGGTCCTAAAGAAACCAGAAACTACTAAGTCCATGATTGTAAAGAGAACCTGTCAGTATTGAAGAGGATAAGTGAATAAGGAGGCGTTGCATTGCGTCTTCTGATATTAAAGTGTGCTACAGTAAAAAGTGAACTGTCATCTGATCAAGATACAGAGCTATGCAAAGGTGGATCAGCGCATCACCAGGCCGCCTCCGAATGGCCACCAATATGAGTTGCACTGAGCCCCCCCCCCAAGAAACTACGAACACACCTTGGAACCAAACAGAAGCTCTGCATAAACATCAATAAGCAATTCTATTACAGGGGAGCAGCTGACCAAAGTTACTTACACTTGTACATGGCAAGGAAAGGAACAGTGCTCCCATGGGGGATGACTTCTTCGCAATGGGAGGGACAAGTACCTAATAAGTTGCATGCTATCTATTACAGAAACCATCATCCTCCAATGGCAGACAGGTGCATTTTATTTGAATGCTGGGTGTGTATTTTATCCCACTAGTGGGCCTTGCACTCTCAAGAAGGTAGTCATAAGGATGCAATCTGTTTTTAAGTAGCGCTGTTCCTTTCCTTGCCATGTACAAAGATACAGAGTAAACCTACTTGGATTACAAGTTTTGCATCAACTCTAAATTAGAGCTTATTCAGCCTAAAAGTCAAAGTGCACTAAAAGAGTTATATTGTGGGAGGTTGATTTGGAAGTAATAGCTGGGTGCATTGGTCACTTTTCTATTTTATTTTGTTTACTTTTATTTTCCTAACCTTTTTGTTTATTCGATTTATATTTTATGTTGTTTGTTATTTTGGGAGGCCCTATTCAGACAGATGTGTTAAGAGCAAGGTGGGTTTGTGGTTAGATCTTATCAAGGGTAAAGAGTATAAGAGATCTTTGAGCAAGGTGAGCATCCTTTTGGGATCATCCAACGAACTGTGCAACTATACAGTACCATCTTAAGAACTGTCCCAAATTCCCCCAAGGTTTTGCTGAGCAATATAGCTTGGACTTGGTTGCAAGGGACTGAGAACTGTTTAGGAACTGGAATTGCTCAGTAGACCATCTCCTTTCCCCAGTCCACGCCCCAACAGTAGTACTGTGATGTAAACATGCTGTAAAGTGATTGATTATTGTACATTGTTCATTCCGCAGCATTTACCGGTGCACCGGCTATGAAGACTTGGTATTGTGTATTTTGACCTGTGATGTGCAAGGGAAGGTGTATTGGGTTGTTGAAGTGTTACAGGTTGATTCAAGCTGACAGTGACCACTGTTAGGTCGCAAATAAAACTTTGCTAATTTCATGTCAGTGTCTGGTGGATTCCCCTCAGCCGGGGCCTGGGGCTAACGTTTGAATTGGGTTACAGCAGTATATATACTTAACTGGTGCTTCCTCCAGCCCTAAGTGCTCCGGCGGTTCTCTTGTTGTCCTCCCGGCTGGCTCCTTTCTTCTTTGCCGGTAATTGGGGTCCAGTCACGCCAGTCGGGCTGCACTGCGCGTCCATGGTCCAGCCGCATGCATGCCCGCATTGTGACCCTTTCACTGGGAGCATCATGCGCAATGCAGCCTGACTGGTGCAACTGGGACCCAATTACCGGCAAAGACTGAAGAACGGAGCCACCTGGGAGGATGGCAAGGGAGCACATGATGGGGCAGGAGCAAGCCCTGGATAAGTATAAACACTGCTTATTAGTTCCTTTCCAGTTTCCTTTAAAGCCTGGTTTTATTAATAAACTAAATTAACTTTAGGCAAGTTTGGCAAAAATGTTAGTAGATGCAGTGAATGTAATTTTGCATAACTTGCAAAAATGATGTAAAATCAAGACTACCCATGAAATAAAAAATTCAGATCAGAATCGGAATAGTGAAAATTACGCAAAAATTCTTGAGAGTGAAATAATCCAATGCGATTAACAACACTAATTGGAGGTTTAAGATTCGTCCCTTAGCGATTTATGTGTAATAGTAAGGGACCAATGCTGTAATATGAAGGATTTGCAATTTTTCAATGTTGATCTCAATGCTCTTATGACATAGGCTTAGATTCATAAAAGTGAGTGCGGTAGTTCAGAGACGGGTGGGAAATTACCACTAGCGGTAAATGAGGGTTTTTGCAGTGAATTCATAAAAAAAATTCTGAGTGTGTAGTGAGTGCGATAGCAGTCGGTAAGTGTGGTGTGTGGTGCGGAATGCTGTCGATAGAATTTGCTGAGTGTGGTAGTTTGCCGCTGACTTCCTAATGACAAGGTGCATGCTGGGTAGAAGTGAGCAGTTTTAGACACATGTAACTTATTTTTTATACATTAGAAAGTATATATATATATATATATATATATATATATATATATATTGTATGTATTATATATGTATCAGAATTCGTTTATTTCGCCAAGCACGGGTGGGCCGTGCCCGGAATTGGATTTGGCACATTGATAGGCACAGAGAGTCAAGACAACAGACGAGTAGTACAGGGCAAGAGTGATACAACAGAACATGATTAATACAGCAGGACATGAGAATACACATTTGTGGTAGGGGTCCAGCAGGGACAGCAGTGTGACAGCAGATAACTCTGGCATAACCTAAAACGAGGCAGATAACAAGCAGCCGCAGCCGAGGTCGGATGTTAGTCTACGGATGGCTACGGGGGGGGGGGGGGGGTAGTAGAACGGGCAGAGTTCAAGAGTCTAATGGCAGTGGGGAAAAAGGTGTTCATGCGCCTATTGGTTTTTGCAGGTATGGACTGGAACCTCCGACCTAGTTTGTCACCTGAAAAAAACGTGACCAGGGTGTGATTGATCACCCACAATTTTCATTGCTCTGTTACGCAGCCTGGTGTTGTAGATGAGATCTAGAGGGGGAGAGGTTTCCCGATGATCCTCTCCGCTGAGCTGATGACTCTCTGAAGTTTGTATCTGTCACTGGTGGAGCAGCCAGCAAACCAGACCAGGATGGATGAGCAGAGAACTGACTCGATCATTGCAGAGTAGAAGGACCTCAGGAGTTCTTGGGCCATACCAAACTTCTTTAGTTGGCGAAGGAAGAAGAGTCTTTGCTGAGCCTTCTTCTGAGTTGCGGTGGTATTAGCCTTCCAGGTCAGGTCATCAGCGATGGTCGTACCCAGAAGGCAGACGCTGGGAACCCTAGCGACTTTGGTACCCTCGATGTACATCGGGGGGGGGGGGGGGATTACTGGTATACTTCCTGAAATCAATGACCAACTCCACAGTTTTGGCTGTGTTGAGAACCAGCCTATGCTCTTTACACCAATTGCAGACTCTGTCGACCTCCTGGTGGTAGGCCTGCTTGTCATTCTCACTAACAAGGCCAACAATTGTGGTATCGTCCGCAAATTTGATGATTTTGACAGAGTCCGCAGTGGATGTGCAGTTATTCGTATATAGAGAGAACAGAAATGGTGACAAGACGCAGCCCTGAGGGGCTCCAGTGTTTGTCACTCTGGGTCTGGAGAATATGTCGCCCAGCTTCACCACCTGGGACCTGTTCGAGAGAAAGTCTGAGATCCAGAGACGAAGAGTAGGATGAACTTCCAGCTCCGTGAGATTGTCATGCAGAATACGGGGGCAGATAGTGTTAAAGGCTGAGCTGAAGTCCAGGAGAAGGATTCTAGCATATGAGTTCGACCTGTCTAGGTGGTCAGTGATAAACTCCAGGCAGATGTTGATAGCATCGTCCGTGGACCTGTTAGCTCTGTACGCGAACTGGAGGGGGTCCAGTCGGTCCAGGGTAGCGTTCTTGAGCAGAGACGGGGCCACTTTTTCAAAGGTCTTCATGACCACTGATGTTAGGGCCACGGGCCTGAAGTTGTTTAGGTCTGAAACCCCTTGCTTTTTCGGGACGGGAATGATGGTGGATTCCTTGAAACATGTAGGGACCTTCCCTTCCCCGAGGGACCTGGCATAGATAGAGGTGAGGACGGGGCCAGCTGCCGTGAGCAGGACTTCAGACATGCCGGTGACGCACCATCAGGGCCAGATGCTTTCCTGGCATTCAAGGAAGACAGAAGGCGAATAACGTCGGTCTCGGATACTGCCAGGAAAGGGCATGTGCTCGAGCTAGGTTCAGTGCACCTAGCGGCAGGGTGGGGGAGGGCAGAAGGAGTTGACTGCCCCCCCAGGGGTAGCCGGGACCTCACACCTGCAATAAAAGTTGCTGAGTTCCTCGACTAGCTCAGAGCAAGAAGTAGCCTGATGGGGTGGGGGCTTATAGCTAGTGGCAGCCTTCAGGCCCTTCCAGACAGCCCGAGGGTCGTTTGAGCGGAGATTGTTCTGAATCTTTTCAGCATATGACCGTTTTGCGGCACGCAGTTCCCTGTTGAGGGAGTTCCTTGCCGACCTGAAGTCCTCCAGGGAGCCAGACTTATGAGCGGCTTCCTTGTGCTTCTGCAGTTGACGCAGCTTGTTTGAGAACCACGGTTTATCGTTAGGGTAAATCTTGAAGGACCTGGTGGGTACACAGGATTCCTCACAGAAGCTGATATAGGATGAGACAGCATCAGCCCACTCATCTAGGTCGGATGATTCCAGTGCCTTCCAGTCCGTGCAGTCAAAACTCTCCTGGAGTTGGAGCTTGGCTTCATAAGACCACACTTTAGTAGTCCTCAGGACTGGTTTCACTGACTCCAAGCGCCTTCTGTAGGTAGGAACCAGGTGGATGAGGCAGTGGTCAGAGGAACCAAGGGCTGCCCACGAGACAGCCTTGTAGGCGTCCTTTAGAGGCGTATAACAGTGGTCGAGAGTGCTGCCGTTCCTGGTGGGGCAGACCACGTGCTGGCGGTAGCGTGGGAGCTCATGTTGGAGGTTCGCTTTGTTGAAGTCACCCATGATGATAAACAGAGAGTCTGGAAGGGATGTCTCCCACTGCGTGATGGTGTCGCTGAGGTCACGCTGAGCAGATTTAACGTCAGCGTCGGGAGGAATGTACACACCTGCGAGGACGTAGGAGGAGAACTCTCTGGGCGAGTATGTAGGCTATGTATAATATATATATATATATATATATATATATATATATATATATATATATATATATATATATATATATATATATATATATATAATTATTCTTATAAATGATCTAACTCTGTACGATTTCTAAAAGCCTGGGTGATATTACAACCACCCTTCCTCCTCTGTATCCTTAACAATTCCATAACATTAAGTTGAAAGGGCTCCATTTGTCACCTAAAATGCTACTGTGTAGAGCAAACTCGCCAGGTCTTTGTTGGTGATAACAACCTGTTATTTATCGCTTCCTTACTCCCCCTTTTTCTTTTCATGAATACACCTCATTCAGTTTACCTACACAAACATTTTCATTACCGCACGATTACCGCATGTAATACAGGTAAAACATGCGTAAAACATGTGTAAAACATGCGTTACATTTTATGAATCCACTATCAACAACATATCATTTGGTAATTTACCGCTTTGCTGATAACGCATGCGGTAATGCTTTATGAATCGAGGCCATAGTGCTTTCTCATCACTGTATACGTTTTATTAGTATTATTATTATTTAATATTTATATAATGCTGACTTCTTTCACAGTGCCTTAAGCTGCGTACACACATGAGAATGAGATAAAAATCTTTGAAAGACGAGGAATCAATCTGCTGCATAAGTTAGGTTAAACAACGGATTGTTTGAACGATGGTGTATACATGCAAATGATCAGTTCTTGCAAAAGGTTCAAGAAATGCTTTTGTAGTCAAATTTCTTCCTCCTTCTTGCTTGCACAGTTAACACAAGGGTTAAGAAAATATCTGACTACCTCATACACCCCTTTATAAAGGACAATTATTGGCAGAACACATCACCTGGGAGGGATTTGAGAGACTGATAGACATATATCTTTCATCACTATCTTCGGAGTTCTTTTACAAACAGTTTTCTGATAATTTGCTAATCGTTGGTTGGTTGTTAATTTTCAAAAGGTTTATCTCACGTCTGTATGCATCTTTAGTGAGTATGATGTCTTGCCATTATTTCTTCTTTTTCAGTTCCCATGCATTGTTTTATTGTACAACCCTACAGAGATTGAACACCCCACCAGACTTATTCCATTATTGACTTTAAAGTGAATCCAAGGTGAGAGTGATAAGGAGGCTGTCATATTTGTTTCCTTTTAAACAATGCCTGGCAGCCCTGCTGATCTATTTGGCTCCAGTAGTGTCTGAATCACATATAGATAACGTAGGATTAGGGAGCTTTGAGTATATTCCATAAATCAATAGCGTATAATATATATACAGGATCTTCTCAAAAAATTAGCATATTGTGATAAAGTTCATTATTTTCTGTAATGTACTGATAAACATTAGACTTTCATATATTTTAGATTCAAATACACACAACTGAAGTAGTTCAAGCCTTTTATTGTTTTAATATTGATGATTTTGGCATACAGCTCATGAAAACCCAATATTCCTATCTCAAAAAATTAGCATATTTCATCCGACCAATAAAAGAAAGTGTTTTTAAAACAAAAAAGTCAACCTTCAAATAATTATGTTCAGTTATGCACTCAATACTTGGTCGAGAATCCTTTTGCAGAAATGACTGCTTCAATGCGGCGTGGCATGGAGGCAATCAGCCTGTGGCACTGCTCAGGTGTTATGGAGGCCCAGGATGCTTCGATAGCGGCCTTAAGCTCATCCAGAGTGTTGGGTCTTGCGTCTCTCAACTCTCTCTTCACAATATCCCACAGATTCTCTATGGGGTTCAGGTCAGAAGAGTTGGCAGGCCAATTGAGCACAGTAATACCATGGTCAGTAAACCATTTACCAGTGGGTTTGGCACTGTGAGCAGGTGCCAGGTCGTGCTGAAAAATGAAATCTTCATCTCCATAAAGCTTTTCATCAGATGGAAGCATGAAGTGCTCCAAAATCTCCTGATAGCTAGCTGCATTGACCCTGCCCTTGATAAAACACAGTGGACCAACACCAGCAGCTGACATGGCACCCCAGACCATTACTGACTGTGGGTACTTGACACTGGACTTCAGGCATTTTGGCATTTCCCTCTCCCCAGTCTTCCTCCAGACTCTGGCACCTTGATTTTCGAATAACATGTAAAAGTTGCTTTCATCCGAAAAAAGTACATTGGACCACTGAGCAACAGTCCAGTGCTGCTTCTCTGTAGCCCAGGTCAGGCGCTTCTGCCGCTGTTTCTGGTTCAAAAGTGGGTTCATGCTTCCATCTGCTGGAAAGCTTTATGGAGATGAAGATTTCATTTTTCAGCACGACCTGGCACCTGCTCACAGTGCCAAAACCACTGGTAAATGGTTTACTGACCATGGTATTACTGTGCTCAATTGGCCTGCCAACTCTCCTGACCTGAACCCCATAGAGAATCTGCAGGATATTGTGAAGAGAAAGTTGAGAGACGCAAGACCCAACACTCTCAATGAGCTTAAGGCCGCTATTGAAGCATCCTGGGCCTCCATAACACCTGAGCAGTGCCACAGGCTGATTGCCTCCATGCCACGCCGCATTGAAGCGGTCATTTCTGCAAAAGGATTCCCGACCAAGTATTGAGTGCATAACTGAACATAATTATTTGAAGGTTGACTTTTTTTTTTGTTTTAAAAACACTTTCTTTTATTGGTCGGATGAAATATGCTAATTTTTTGAGATAGGAAATTTGGGTTTTCATGAGCTGTATGCCAAAATCATCAATATTACAACAATAAAAGGCTTGAACTACTTCAGTTGTGTGTATTTGAATCTAAAATATATGAACGTCTAATGTTTATCGGTACATTACAGAAAATAATGAACTTTTATCACACTATGCTAATTTTTTGAGAAGATCCAGTATATATATATATATATATTTTTTTTTTTTACATATATGTTTTTTTTATATACACTGTGCTACATGGAATATATGATTTATGGAATATACTCAGAGCTCCCTAATCCTACGTTATCTATAGATATATTTTATGGGTGAGTCGAGTGACTTAAATGAAAAAGGTTGATATCCCGTACCTTCCTCTAATATAGTGTCTGAATCACACCAGAAACAAGCATGCAGCTAATAATGGTCTCTATTCTCTAAGCATTACCACATTTGGTAGTGCTGAAAACAGCTGATTTTACCAATCACCTTCCCAAATTACTATTCACTAAACCTATTGTCGCACAGAAAATGTATATTACCAACTGGTGAGGTAAATTACCAACTTCTGCGATAAATGCCTCAGGAAATGTCAAGAAATTGCAATTCACAAAGATTTTCACATTCGGTAACCTGGGCAAAAGTGTTCAGTATTTTTCTCCAGCTCACAGCAGCCGATAACTCACTCTTTTCATGCTCTCTACTCGTGCGGTAGAGTTGACAGACAGCCTTTAGGGAGAGCTAGTCAGCCAATAGGAAGAGCTAGTCAGCCAATAGGAAGAGCCACACAGCCCTGCTTCTCACACTGATCTGATGTGACAGGGTAAAGGGTGGGTCTTCACTTTCACAGAGTATTTGACATTTTTAGGCTTTTCTGCATCCCTTTAGATGTGAAAATCAGTATTCTGGCATACAGAAGAGCTGCCCCTGGTGGCTGCAGCATGCAGCACATCTAAAGGGAAGTCAGAGATGCACTGGAAGGAAATTCCCGACTCATACACACAGCTCCCTGCCTCACCGCTGATTAGTGTTGATCGGATACCTCATTATCCTATTCGAGTTTGGTCGAATTCGGATAGTAAACTATCCGAATTCACTCGAAGTTTGATATTCGAGTTAATCGAATATTTGATTCGACCTCGGATATCCGACGTCACTATCCGATTCTGTATTCGAGTAAAATATTCGAGATTACCTTAAATGGCTTTTAAAACTTGTATTGGAGGTCAATGATGCATGAAACCACCTTTTTTATGAAGAAAAACATCAAGTGATTATGTGGCGATGCAGTAGTAATAAAAAATTTATCAAAAATAGTAAATTAACTTCATGAAAAGTGTTTGCATGAGAAGGTGTGTCCAACATGGTTGTAAGTTGGAAGTCTTCATTTAAGTCGTCTTCATCTTCTTCTTCTATATCTTCTTCTTCTTTTTCTTCTTCTTCTATATCTTCTTCTTCTTCTTCTTCTATATCTTCTTCTTCTTCTTCTTCTATATCTTCCCTTTTCTTCTTCTATATCTTCTTCTTTTTCTTCTTCTTCTATATCTTCTTCCTTTTCTTCTTCTTCTATATCTTCTTCTACTCGAATCTTCTTCATCTTCTACTTCTTGTATCTTCTTCAATTATCTTTTTCTTCTTCTATATCTTCTTCTTCTTCTTCTATATCTCCTTCTCCTTCTTCTCCTTCTTCTTCTTCTTCTTCTTCTTCTTCATTATATTATGTGTCTTAGTTTTCCTTTCTTTTGTATTTTTTTTTTACTTCATTTGTGGAAATATTTTATTTTAATAACACCATAGTTATATTTGTGTTGATGGCATAATAGGTACTAGTGGCACATTGCAAGCCACAGCGCCTTTTTCTGTGTACCCTGGCGGTGGTAAAACACAGACATCAGCAGGAGGAGGAAGTAGTTGCAGCTATTGTAGTGTGGCAATAGCTGGTAGGAGAGTGTGTGGCTGCAGAAAGTAGTTCTTCTTCTGTTCTCCCTGGCAGTGGTACTAGCAGCACACAGACAGAAGAAGCTCAATGCAGCTACAGGAGGAGGAGTAGTGTGTGTCAGGCAGTGTGATGTGACTGACATAATAGGCCCTGGTTCCTAGCAGTGGTTCCAGGGCCGTAAATGAACAGCATGAGGTTCCAGACAGCGGTCGTGAAGCCCACATTGTGTCCAATACACAATTGGGACAGCACAGTTTTCAACCCGGACACCTCTTAAATAATTACACATTTTTTTTTTCAAATTAATGCAGCTATTGTTGAGCGTAATAGCTGGTGGTGCATGGGCAGCAGCACCTTGTAATGTGTTCCCTGGCAGTGGAGAGGAGACACAGACAGCAGGAAGAAATATAACAGCAGGCAGCGTGAGGAGGATAAGTGTGTGGCAGACTGGCATTTGGCAGCAGGCTGGAGGGCAGGCAGCGAGACATAGTAGGCCCTGGGTCCTAGCGGTGGTTCCAGGGCTGTAAATGAACAGCATGAGGTTCCAGACAGCGGTCGTGAAGCCCACATTGTGTCCAATACACAATTGGTACAGCACAGTTTTCAACCCGGACACCTCTAAAATAATTACAACATTTTTTTTTTCAAAATAATGCAGCTATTGTTGAGCAAAATAGCTGGTGGTGCATGGGCAGCAGCACCTTGTAATGTGTTCCCTGGCAGTGGAGACACAGACAGCAGGATGAAATACAACAGCAGCAGCAGCAGGTGTATGTGTGTGTGCCAGTCGTCACTTCATGCCCCCCTCTCGCCGACAACAGGGGCCATGAATTCGCCTTCCACCCAAGCCTGGTTCATTTTGAGAAACATCAGTCTGTCCACAGACTTGTGAGACAGACGAGATCGCTTCTCAGTGACGACTCCCCCGGCTGCACTGAAGCAACGCTCTGACAGAACGCTGGAAGGGGGGCAGGAGAGCACTTCCAGGGCGTACTGCACAAGCTCGCTCGCTCCAGATTGGCAGGTGCTTGACCCAATACTCCATGGGATCAACAGGGGCCACGCTGTCAAGCCCGCTGAAGGACCCCATGTAGTCAGCCACCATGCGGGTCAAGCGCTGCCTGTGACTGGAGAAGGATGCTGCTGCAGGCACCTCCTCTCTAGTCCTTGGCAGCTGTACACTCATGTAGAGCTCTTGAGTCAGAGACAGCAGGTCTGTGGTGCGCTTGCGCTTGCTGCTGGTGGATGCAGGCACCTGCTGCTGCCTCTGTGCTGGCTGGACAGTGGGGGTGGATGGCTGAGGGAAGGCTTCCTCCAAGCGCTCAACAAGGGATAGCTGTAAATCCCTCATTTGTTGCGCACGGTCTCCTCCTGCAGGCAGGAACTGGCTGAGCTTCCCCTTCAGACGTGGGTCCAACATCATGCAGATCCAGATGTCCTCCCTCTTCTTCATCTGGATCACCCTTGGGTCCTTGCGCAGGCACCTCAGCATGTGCGCTGCCATTGGGAAGAGTCTGGCCACGTCTGCTGGCACATCATCGGCAGCCCCAGAGCCAACAGTGCTGTCCTCTTCCTCTGCCTCCTCCACCTCATCCTCTCTCCACCCCCGCACCAGTCCAGCTGCGCTCTGCTGCTCCCCCTCATCAGCAGCAAGGTCAGGGACCTTCACCGACTCCGAGCCCTCCTCCTCAGAGGTGGCCTGTGAAGCTGCCTGCAGCTCCTGCTGGTTCAAGGCTGCCGCTCCCTCTTCCAGCAGTGCATACAGGGCCCTGTCCAGCACACACACCATGGGCACCCGCTCGCATACCATTGCATGGTCCCTGCTTACCATGTTGGTGGCCTGCAGGAAGGGTGCCAGCACTGAGCACAGCTGCTGCATGTGCCCCCAGTCCTCCGTGGAGATGATGGACGGGAGGTTGGTGGCGGCACGCCCAGTTGCAGTGATGGAGGCAACTGTTGCTCGTGCAACGTACTGGCTGACAGCCTGCATCTGTTCAACCAGACGCTCCAACATCGCCAGGGTGGAGTTCCAGCGAGTTGGAACATCGAGCATGAGCCGGTGCTGTGGCAGGTGCAGCTCCTTCTGCACCTCTTCCAGGCTCGCTACGGCTGCAGGCGAGTGCCGGAAGTGAAGCACAACCTTCCTTGCTGCCTCAAGGAGTCGGTCCATCCCCTGGTAGGTCCGCAGGAACTTTTGGACTACCAGGTTCAGGACGTGCGCCAGGCAGGGGATGTGGGTCAGGTCTCCCTTGTTGATGGTAGCAACAAGGTTTGCCCCATTGTCGGACACCACCTCTCCGACTCTGAGGCCTCTGGGGGTCAGCCAACTCCTCTCCTGCTCTCGGAGTTTGGCCAGGACATGGTTCGCTGTCAGTTTGGTCTTCCCCAGGCTGACCAATTCCAGCAGCGCTTGGCAGTGGCGGGGCTTCACGCTGCTGCTGAGGCGGGGGGGGGGGGGGGGTATGGGCTGGTGTGGCGGAGGATGGAAGCGGATCAGAGGAACCTGCTGCAATTCCACTGACCCTGCATGGTGGCACCACCCACTGCGTTGCTGCTG
Source organism: Hyperolius riggenbachi (assembly GCF_040937935.1). Taxonomy (NCBI): domain Eukaryota; kingdom Metazoa; phylum Chordata; class Amphibia; order Anura; family Hyperoliidae; genus Hyperolius; species Hyperolius riggenbachi. Next base: position 212,622,337 of record NC_090653.1, read on the forward strand.
CTGCTCTGACAGTGCCCGATGCTGCTCCCCCCTCCTCACCCCCGTGCGCAAAAAATAATGTTGGCTGGGGATTGGCCAATCGGGGGCTGCGCACATCAGAAGCGCACGCATGTCACTCTCCTCCTGCACAAGGGAATAAGGCAGGAGTTGGGAGCACATGGCCTGTGCCAGCAAGCCATTCAGCTGACGCACGCAACGGCTGCTGGGAGGCAGAACCCTGACCACCCCCTGGAAGGTGTCACTGAGCAGGGTCTGGCGACGCCTTTTTCTGGCACGGGAATCACTGGAGAGAGCAGAGGAGGCCACTGAGGACTGGCTGCCAGAACAGACCTCCGTGTCGGCGGCAGGAGTTGCAGAGGGAGGAGGAGCAGTGCGTCTCTGAAAAACTCCTGCTGGTGCTGCTGGAGGAGGTGGAGGAGGGTGGGTGGCTGCTGCTGACGGCTTTGCAGTGGTGGTGGGTCTGCCACTGCCAGCTTCCTTCAACTTCACGAACTCCTCATGCTCGTGAAAGTGTTTCCCTGCAAGATGGTTGACCAGAGAGGTGGTGCCAAACGCAGAGGGCTCCTTCCCTCTGCTGAGCTGCTTGCGGCACTGGTTGCAGGTGGCATACTTGCACTCCACATATGGCAGGGTGAAAAAATTCCATATTGGGGAGGTGAAGGTGCCCCTTCGGCTGGAAGGTGCTGCTGCTGCTGCTGCTGCTGGTCTCCCTGTGGTGGTTGGGGGGGGGGGGCTTGGTGCGGCTGGTGGTGGCACTGGCAGAACTCGTCTCCTGATCAGCACGCTGTCTGGCCTGCCCACTTGTGATCCTGCCCATGCCTGCGATGCTGATCCTTCTAGCAAGGCCCACAGACGCATCCTCCTCCTCCTCCTCAGAGCTGATGACATCCCCACTCCCAGGACCTGGCACCCAGTCTCTGTCCTTCACCCTGTCATCATCATCCTCCCCCTCCGCAAACATCTCCTGCTGGGATCCCCCAAACTCCCCTTCTGCATGCATGGGCGGATGGACAGTCACCACTGTCTGACTGTCCAAAGCATCATCCCCCAAAGTGCCCATCAGCATTCCTTCCTCCTCCAATTCTGCCGCAACAGCACTCCATAACCCTGCTGTGCTTGGGGAGAAGAAGGTGCTGAGTGACAGGGTGCTGGTGTCGCCCGCTGGGGCTGGAGAACTGCACTCCTCCTCCTCCCCAGGCAGTGCTGGTTTGCTGCTGCTACTCTTGCAAACAGGAGTGGTGGCGGGGGTGGAGGACTCGGTTCCAGAGCTAATGGTGGCCTGCTCATCCAGCATCAGTTCCACCACAGCGTCTGTGTCCTTCTTCTCAATAGGACGGCTACGACCTGGTGGTGGGAGGAACATCTGCGCCACACGCTGCTGCTGCTGCTGCGTCTCTGCAGCGTGACTCCCAGCTGTTGGGCGGCCAAGGCGTCCACGGCCAGTGGCTAATGGCAGAATAGCCACTGGTGCAGACACAGAACTGCGCATGGTGGTGGTGGCGCGGCGGCCACGCCCACGACTTCCTCTCTTGGCGATGCCCTTGCTGCCCCTGCCCAAACCGCGGCTGCCAGTGCCAGACATCGTGTATTTTTAATATTATACAAATGAAAAACTAAAAACGTATGTATGTAAAGGCGGGTGGGACAAGTGGGGTACTTTAATGGGGTGGGACTGGTGGTGGTGGGTGTGTGTGGTGACGGACAGGTGTTGTACTCTACAGCAGAGATCGTTGTAGCGCCAACAAGAGAGTGCGCAGTGCGCACACAAAGACCCTAGCTGACGCTGACTGACGGTGTCCCTATACACAGACTACAGTACAGTATAGTCAGCTAATACACAATAGAAGTAATATAAACAATAGGACGGTTGTAGCACTAACGAGAGGGTGCGGACAGCGCAGACGTGCACTGCGCACACAAAGACCCTAGGTAACGCGGTGACGGACGGTCCCTATACACAGACTAGAGTACACTACAGTACTACTAACTAAACAATAGAAGAATCTAGCTAAATAATACAACAGGTGTGACTAGATTACAGAGAGCAGATACAGCAGGACAGGTATAGCAGTAAAGCTGGACCTTGCTAACTACAAAATACTATAGTACAATAATCTATCTAACACAGAAATAGTAGTACAGGAGAAGAGTAGGACAGGTGAGAGCACAGGTAAGGTAGAGACTAGAGCACAGAGCAGGGCAGGCTGCCTTGCCTAGGCACAGGGCCTAGCTGCTGGCTGCAGGCCTGCAGCAGCACCAGTGACAGTCTCCCTCCCTAGTCCCTAATCACACAACCTAAACTGCCTAAAATACAATCTATCTACAATACAAAGCAATACAGTTGAATATCAAGTGTTGGAGTGAAAAAACGCTAGGTTTAGAACAATAGAAATGCACTTGCACACAGACAAAAAGCACTGGAGCAGTCTCTCAGTACTATCAGTCAGTAAGTCGCAAGCAGGACGAGTGAGGCAAGATGGCGTCCGCTACTTATAGAGGGGGGCTTGGCCAGGCTCCCCCTCTGTGATTGGCTGCAGTCAGAGGGCTGTCAGAGGGCTGGGAGCCCTCTGATTCGCTTGTGAGGACTCGAGGTGACGTCTGCCGTGACGCTATCCGAGCTCGTGACGCTATCCGAGCTCGGATAGCTATAGGATATCTCCGGATAGCTGCTTGCTATCCGAGTGCGCTCGGATAGCACAGCCTGGATAGCTAATACTATTCGAGCTCGGTATTCGAGCTCAAATAGTGAAAAAATAACTAGGATATCCGAGTAACTCGGATATCCTAGCTCGGATGAGCATCACTGCCGCTGATTGCTACCAGGCTGGTAAGTGACACTTGCCAAGCAGTGCTTAGTGAGTTGAGGCATGTTTGTTCGGTAAATTGCAGAACTTCTGCGCCATGCTGGAAGATTTTTAGTGAATTTGGGAAAAAAAACCTGTAATATACCGAATGCAGTGTTTTACCGAACCAAATGATTTTTTACCAAACTGCCCTTAGTGAATAGAGCCCAATGTCAGAAACACCTGATAAGCTGCATGCCTGTTCAGGCTCTATGGCTAAAAGTGTTAGAGGCAGAGGATCAGCAAGATACCCAGGCAACTGGTATTGCTTAAAAGGAAATAAATATGGCAATCTCCATATACCTTTCACCTCAGGTTCACTTTAATGGCATTCTGATTGGGTTCTCATGGAAATTGAGCATTTTGGGTTGTCTGGCTGAACAGCTGTAGAATCAAACATGGTTCAAGCAACAAAGCTGCCTGATACTAATTAAAACCTGCCACGCTTGACATATTTTATCCCCCTGAACAGCACAGCAGTAAAGGCACTGAAGTGAAATACTTTTCTTTCAGCCTAAGTGCTGCTGCATGGTGGATTATACAAGGGTAATAGAAAGACATATCTGGGTACATACAATAATAATAATACAAATAATATAGATCTTAAGTTATGACATCATACACATTTAAAAATACCCTATAAAGTTTCAGAAATAACTTCCAGAGCATGGTGTTGCTTTATTTAGTTGAAGAGGGATAATCCATGTACAAAACAATCAGCACGATGTTCTACATGCATCAGCAAACTTGATCAGGCGCTATGGCTTGGCCTCTCCTTATTTGCTAGAGGATTAAAGGGGGATTTTGCTATCTCCTTCACTAGCTTTGTTGCTATATTGTAGGATAATCACATCCACTCAGTTATAATGAAGCTCTTGACAACGACTATCTTTAGTTGGAATTCCAGACTTCAAAGCTCTGCCGTTTTTTAAGAGAATGTACAGTGTTTTATGATTATGTATTTTCTTCAGTACTTATTAAGCATAATTGCAAGAATATTTGAATCAAGTACATCTCAAATATTCATAGGTAATAATTATTTTGCTCCACATGACCTGCAAATGGCGCTCAAAACGATTCCGTTGTGTTGGGTGAGCTTACAGCTGTGAGGCATGCTGGGTAAGTACAGGCCCATATATGGACATGTGCATTCCAGAACAGATCAGTTCCGATGTGAAAGGGACCTCAATCCTGATTGGCCATACTGGATCAGCTGATCTGGGTTTAACCACTTCACCACTGAGGGTTTTTTCCCTTTATTCACCAGAGCAATTTTCACCTTTCAGTGCGCCTCCCATTCATTCACCAATAACTTTATCACTACTTATCACAATGAAATTATATATTATATAATTTTACTAATATTTATATCATATGACTATATCTTGTTTAGTTTTTTTGCCCCTAATTAGGCTTTTTTTTGGGTGGTACATTTTGCAAAGATTTTTTTTATTTGAAATGCATTTAATGGGAATAATAAGAAAAAAAAAATGAAAAAAAATCTGTTTTTAGTCATTATAATTTTAAAATACATGCTTCTCTATATAAAATCTGCACATTTTATTTTATTCGTCCCGGTTATTACAATGTTTAAATTATGTACCTAGTACAATGTATGGCAACAATATTTTATTTGGAACTAAAGGTGCATTTTTTCAGTTATGCGTTTCTTCACTAATTACAAGCCCTTACTTTTAAAAATAGTAATATGCCCCAATGACATGCCTATTAAAAAGTTGAGTCCCTAAGGTAACTATTTATGTATTTTTTTAAATTATATATGTATATACAGGGGTTGGACAAAATAATGGAAATGCCTAACATTTTGGCATCATAATCTTTGAACATGTTTTAAGCAATTATAACTTCACATATGTTAAAACATTTTTTTTAATTATTTTTATTTTATATGTTTAATTAAAATCATTTTTTACAGATATTTAAACCAAATTTGGTTATAATTTATAAAAAATGGCAGATCTCTCAGACTTTCAAAGAGGTCAAATTGTTGGTGCTCGTATGGCAGGCGCTACTGTAACACAAACTGCCTGGATACTTGGAATTTCAAGAGGTACTGTCTCAAAAGTAATGACTGCCTTTGAAAGAGAAGGAAAAAACATCCTCAGCAAAGCACAGTTGTGGCCGAAAGTCAGTTGTCTGAGAGAGACCGTCGGACTCTAAAACGAATTGTTAGAAAAGCTTGCAAGACCACGGCTCCTAAAATAACTGCAGAGCTGAATGAACACCTACAGAACCCAGTTTTCACAAAAACTGTTCGTCAGGAACTGCACAAATCTGGATTCCATGGAAGAATAGCAATTAGAAAACCTCTGCTCTCAAAGACAAATGTTTCAAAGCATTTAGAGTGGTGTAGAAACCACCAGAATTGGTCCCTCAAGCAGTGGAAAAATCATTGTTTACCTTATTTTCGACCTCCAGCCGAGTGTACATTTGGAAACAGCCGAAATAAGCATTTCATCCAGACTGCCTTCTCCCAACCGTAAAACATGGCGGGGGTTCTGTGATGATCTGGGGTGCTATTTCTTGGAAATCTGCCGGGCCAATGATTTCCCTTCATGGAAGAAATAACAGCCAAGACTATTTAGGGATTTTGGGTGACCAAGTTCAACCTATGGTTCAAGAACTGTTTCCGGAGGGGAATGCCATCTTTCAAGATGAAAATGCCCCAATCCATACTGCTAGAATTGTTAAAGAATGGCACGAGGAACATTGTAATTTTGTTGACCATCTCATCTGGCCACCACAATCCCCAGACCTCAACATTATTGAGCATTTATGGTCGTTATTAGAGATTTAAGTAAGAAGTCGATTACCGCCGCCATCGTCTCTAAAAGAACTGGATAGTGTTTTAACTGAAGAATGGACTAAAATTCCTTTGGAAACAATTCACAATTTGTATGAATCAATACCTTGGAGAATTGAGGCTGTAATTGACGCAAAAGGTGGACCTACACCATATTAAAATATATTTTGTTTATTTTCAAGGTGTTTCCATTATTTTGTCCAACCCCTGTATGTATATATCATAAAAAAATACATATATAACTGTGTTCCCATTCACATCAAATGCACGTGGAAGCGCATGCGGCAAAACGTATATCTACACCCCTGGAACGCGAACAGTCTTCCCACCGGGCGTTGATATACTGTCTGTTTTTTTTTTTTCAAGAAGAGGTTAAAAGTCATGCCAGGCAATATGGGAAAAAGCTCATCACTGGCAAATGCAGCCAAATGTTTGTGCTCACTAGCAGGTGCCAACATGCGATACCTGAAATAAATGTGTTTTTATACATGTTTGCACATGTCATCACTGCAAAACTGCTAATGACTGACAATTTAGGATAAATCAAGTAAATACCCTACAAGCATTCAGCTACTGCTGTTTGAAGCAGGTAAAGGGGGCACTAGAGGAGCTCTTTTAAAAATGATGTGGGATTCTTTAATGTTAGAAATGTGTGTGGTGGGTCCTTAGAGGTTAGGTATTAGGGGAGGTTAAAGGAGTTATCATGCAATCTGTAAAAAATGAGCTTTACTCACCTGGGGCTTTCTCCAGCCACTTGCAGCCGACTGTTCCACACTGAACGCTCCGCTCCCCGCTGCTGTCCCGGTCTCCATGCACGGTGCAGAGGCTGACCGCGGGGTCGGCCTTACTGCGCCTGCGCGAAGCGCCACTGTCAATCACGGCCACGTGAACTACTGCGCCTGCGCAGTTCGCTGCGGCCCATGTGGCAGTGATCGACAGCGGCACTTCGCGCAGGCGCAGTAAGGCCAACCCTGCGGTCGGCCTCTGCACTGTGCACGGAGACCGGGACAGCGGTAGGGAGCGGAGCGGTTGACGTGGGACAGTTGGCTGCAAGTGGCTAGAGAAAGCCCCAGATGAGTAAAGCTCATTTTTTACAGATTGCCTGATAACTCCTTTAAGGTTAGGCCCTGGGGAGTTGAGGTTAGGCCCCACCAGGGTCTTTGGGTTAGGCTTAGAAGGCTTCTATGTGAGAGTAGGGTTAGAGTTAGTTAGGTAGCAGTCAAATATTGGTATTAAGATTACCAATATTTCACTATCATAATTAAGTAGTAGAATGTCGATAATTTTACTGATAATCTACTAGCGGCTATTTCTAGTGCCCTTTGTTACTGAGTGTCTTTTTTACGTGTATGCACTGCTGTTTTTTAAAAACCCATTAGGCTTTGCAAACATATTACCATGGTTACATCCTGTATTAAAAGTAAATTGAGGCGAGAGACCATTGATATGGTTATAATGTCACAACTGTGTATGTAACAACTTGTCATGTACATACTGGGAGTAACCAATTGTTAAAATGGGGCTAGAATCATCAATGTAATTATATTGCATTATTAATCAAGGACACATTTTAGACATTTTAAACACACCATATTTTCAGAATATGAGACACTTTTTCTTCCCCAAAAGAGTCAGAAAAATGGGTCCACCTTATATTCAGAGTATACGGTAAAAGTCCAGAGTGTGCAGGGAGCACTTACCCATACTGCTACCGTCCTCCATCCCCCTCGCTCCAGTCCTGTGGATGCCAACATGCAACTCTTTTGTTTTTCTCATCCTGAAGCTGGGACTAGTGTTGGGCGAACACCTGGATGTTCGGGTTCGCGAACGTTCGCCGAACATGGCCGCGATGTTCGGGTGTTCGCGCCGAACTCCGAACATAATGGAAGTCAATGGGGACCCGAACGTTCGTGTTTTCTAAAGCCTCCTTACATGCTACATACCCCAAATTTACAGGGTATGTGCACCTTGGGAGTGGGTACAAGAGGAAAAAAAATTAGCAAAAAGAGCTTATAGTTTTTGAGAAAATCGATTTTAAAGTTTCAAAGGGAAAACTGTCTTTTAAATGCGGGAAATGTCTGTTTTCTTTGCACAGGTAACATGATTTTTGTCGGCATGCAGTCATAAATGTAATACAGATGAGAGGTTCCAGGAAAAGGGACCGGTAACGCTAACCCAGCAGCAGCACACGTGATGGAACAGGAGGAGGGCGGCGCAGGAGGAGAAGGCCACGCTTTGAGACACAACAACCCAGGCCTTGCATGCGGACAAGAAGCGTGCGGATAGCAATTTGCTTTTTGTCGGCATGCAGTCATAAATGTAATACAGATGAGAGGTTCCGTAAAAAGGGACCGGCAACGCTAACCCAGCAGCAGCACACGTGATGGAACAGGAGGAGACGCAGGAGGAGAAGGCCACGCTTTGAGACACAACAACCCAGGCCTTGCATGCGGACAAGAAGCGTGCGGATAGCAATTTGCTTTTTGTCGGCATGCAGTCATAAATGTAATACAGATGAGAGGTTCCGTGAAAAGGGACCGGCAACGCTAACCCAGCAGCAGCACACGTGATGGAACAGGAGGAGACGCAGGAGGAGAAGGCCACGCTTTGAGACACAACAACCCAGGCCTTGCATGCGGACAAGAAGCGTGCGGATAGCAATTTGCTTTTTGTCGCCATGCAGTCATAAATGTAATACAGATGAGAGGTTCAATAAACAGGGACCGGAAACGCTAACCCATCACAGATGTTCATTGTTCATGTTACTTGGTTGGGGTCCGGGAGTGTTGCATAGTCGTTTCCAATCCAGGATTGATTCATTTTAATTTGAGTCAGACGGCCTGCATTTTCTGTGGAGAGGCGGATACGCCGATCTGTGACGATGCCTCCGGCAGCACTGAAACAGCGTTCCGACATAACGCTGGCTGCCGGGCAAGCCAGCACCTCTATTGCGTACATTGCCAGTTCGTGCCAGGTGTCTAACTTCGATACCCAATAGTTGAAGGGTGCAGATGGATTGTTCAACACAGCTACGCCATCTGACATGTAGTCCTTGACCATCTTCTCCAGGCGATCGGTGTTGGAGGTGGATCTGCACGCTTGCTGTTCTGTGGGCTGCTGCATGGGTGTCAGAAAATTTTCCCACTCCAAGGACACTGCCGATACCATTCCCTTTTGGGCACTAGCTGCGGCTTGTGTTGTTTGCTGCCCTCCTGGTCGTCCTGGGTTTGCGGAAGTCAGTCTGTCAGCGTACAACTGGCTAGAGGAGGGGGAGGATGTCAATCTCCTCTCTAAAGTCTCCACAAGGGCCTGCTGGTATTCTTCCATTTTGACCTGTCTGACTCTTTCTTCAAGCAGTTTTGGAACATTGTGTTTGTACCGTGGATCCAGAAGGGTATAAACCCAGTAATTGGTGTTGTCCAGAATGCGCACAATGCGTGGGTCGCGTTCAATGCAGTCTAGCATGAATTGAGCCATGTGTGCCAGAGTCCTGCCAGAATCCTCATCATCCTCTTGTGAGCGTTGTGATAGTTGTTGTGATGCATCATAGTCTTCTTCCTGGTCTGCTTCTGCTGACCATTCGCGCTGAATTTTGGAAGTCCAACGTGCACCGCTCTGGCCCTCGTCAGTGGTGGCATGAAATTCCTGCTCCAACTCCAGCTGTTCCTCCTCCTCTTCTTCGTCATAGCTGCTGGGGCCAGCGTTTCCTAAAGCAGATGGCCTGATGTTGGTATCATCACGCTGATCGTTTTCTCCTTCAGATTCCCCCAGTTGCATCATGACAGCTGTTTCCTTGATTTTCAACATTGACTTCTTCAGTAAACACAGCAGTGGTATGGTAATGCTGACTGAAGAGTTGTCACTGCTCACAAGCAACGTGGATTGCTCAAAATTTTGGAGGACTTGGCAGAGGTCCAACATGTTGGCCTAATCGGATCCACAGAAGCTTGGCAGCTGTCCGGATGCGCCTCGGTACTGCGCCGTCATGTACTGGACCACTGCACTCTTCTGCTCGCAAAAGCGGGCTAGCATGTGCAGCGTAGAATTCCAGCACGTAGGGACATCACACAGCAAGCGATGGTGGGGGAGATTGAAGCGCTCCTGCATCTTGGCGAGTGCCCGTGAAGCAGTACTGGAATTTCTGCAATGTTTGGCCACTCGTCGCACCTTCAACAGAAGATCGGCCACGCCTGGGTATGTCCTCAGGAACCGCTGAACTACTAGGTTCATCACGTGCGCCAGGCAAGGGATGTGTGTCAGCTTAGCCAACCTTAAAGCGCGAATGAGATTACTCCCATTATCACACACAACCATGCCCGGTTTCAGGTCCAGCGGTGCCAGCCACAAATCCGTCTGTTCCTTTATTCCCCCCCAAATTTCCTCCCCTGTGTGCTGCTTATCTCAAAGGCAGATCAGCTTCAGCAACGCTTGCTGACGCATGCCAACAGCTGTGCTGCACTGCTTCTCGATCCTACTGCTGCTGGGTTAGCGTTTCCGGATGAGGTACAGCTTTGAGATGCGTTGGAGGAGAAGGAGTCAGAGAGGTAGGTGCTGCTGCTGTTATCCAGTAGTGTTGGGCGAACAGTGTTCGCCACTGTTCGGATTCTGCAGAACATCACCCTGTTCGGGTGATGTTCGAGTTCGGCCGAACACCATCAGGTGTTCGGCCAAACCGTTCGGCCACCTGGCTGTCAGAAACACTGTTGCTTCCTGCTTCACCTGCTGGTGCCATCACAAGTCACCAGCAGGAGGCTCTGTTTGCTTTTCATGGTTGCCTGCAGTTAACAGGCTCACCACTAGATGGAGTATCATGGATTACACATGTCTATTCCACAGGTGTCCGGGCAGGCTGCCAGCTCCTATTTAAGCTGGCCATTCCCTTCACACTTCGCAGATCCTCGTGTCAGTGTGACTACTGCTTGTTGGTCCACTTTCTTGCTCTGCATTTCCCCTTTGTCTGACTGCCTGTGTAAGCCTTTGGCTCACAACCTATCTTGCCTTGCTCTGTGATTCTGTCTGTCTGCCTGTGTGAGCCTTTCTGCTTGCAACCTGTTCTGCCCTGCTCTATTGCTCCTCTGTGTCCCAGATCAGCTAGGGTGTAGTAGGTATTCCTGTTTATACATACATAGGCTAGCTTAGTTGCAGCTCTGTGTATGTGTGTGTGTAAACCATTGGGGTTTCTGATTCTAGCATGTATTGACCCTGGACTGTGTTTGATGTCGATTCTGCTTGATGATTATGTACTGCGATTGTTATATTTGTATATATGTATATAGCACTGTTCATATTAAACACTAATTCATTGCATATCTGTGTCCTGACCTTTTGTATATGCTACTAAATGTGATCAGCAAATACCCTGCTAGCAGGAGTCGTGACAATGGCCAAACTAAGAGCGCATGGCCGAACGTTCCCCGAACGTTCGGCTAGCGCTGTGATTGGCCGAACGGGTCAAGTGGTTCGGACCCGAACGCGCTCTGATTGGCCGAACGGTCACGTGGTTCGGGTAAATAAATACCCGAACCACGTCATATCTCCACCATTTGTCTGTGGGTTTAGCTTTGGGTAGGCAGGCAGGGTAGTTCGCTCTCCAGCCACGCTAGCCAGGGTCCCCCCCAGTCATTGTGTGTCGCTGCTGGGAACAGTAGTACACTGCTCATTCAGCCACACTATATATAGCATTGTTTACTGCCACTGTGTACCTCGCTCAGCCACACTATATAGCATTGTGTTTACTGCCACTCTGTGTACACGGCTCAGCCAGACTATATAGCATTGTGTGTACTGCCACTCTGTGTACACCGCTCAGCCAGACTATATAGCATTGTGTGTACTGCCACTCTGTGTACACGGCTCAGCCAGACTATATAGCATTGTGTGTACTGCCACTCTGTGTACACCGCTCAGCCAGACTATATAGCATTGTTTACTGCCACTCTGTGTACACGGCTCAGCCAGACTATATAGCATTGTTTACTGCCACTCTGTGTACACCGCTCAGCCACACTATATAGCATTGTGTGTACTTCCACTCTGTGTACACCACTCAGCCAGACTATATAGCATTGCGTACTCTGCCAGTCAGTGTGTATATTGCTGGGATCAGTAATACTCCACTCACCGCCAACCACTATATGAGCTCACCATGAGTTCCTCAGAGACCTCCACTGTGAGCAGCACTCCCAACAACAGCAACAGCCAACGCCCCACGCAAGCTATAACATCCACCCCAGCAGCCAGTGGTCAGCAGCAGCCCTCCCCGGAGGAGAACGTTGTGTCCATCGGTCCGTCGCCAGAGTGATTGAGGGCTGCCATTGAGGAGATGATGGGGCCTGATGTGGAGGAGGAGGTCTGGCTCAGGCCAGCATCCCAAGTTAATGTTGAGAACGATGAGGGGTCTGTGTCTGGGGATGTTGGGGTGGCAGAGGTGGTGGGTGGGTCAGACTCAGGAGAAGAGTTGTATGATGAGGATGATGATCAGGACCATCTGTATGTGCCTCAGAGTCTGACCCCGGAAAACATGTTGTATCGTGTGTTTAGGTACTTAAATCTGCGTTCCCACTTCCCAGTACTGCCCGCAGTGCCCGGGTCCACGGATCCATATAATTTTTTGGGCAGCACTATCAAACTGTGGTACTATGAGTGAGTTGTCATGGTCCTTCTGTGCTGCCTGTCACACTCACCGTCTGTCTGCAGATGGATTGTTCAACACAGCTACGCCATCTGACATGTAGTCCTGGACCTTGACCATCTTCTCCAGGCGATTGGTGTTGGAGGACGTGGAACTGCCCGATTGCTGTTCTGTGGGCTGCTGCATGGGTGTCAGAAAATGTTCCCACTCCAAGGACACTGCCAATACCATTCCCTTTTGGGCACTAGCAGCAGCTTGTGTTCTTTGCTGCCCTCCTGGTCCTCCTGGGTTTGCTGAAGTCAGTCTGTCGGCGTACAACTGGCTAGAGAAGGAGGTGGATGCCAATCTCCTCTCCAAAGTCTCCATCCTCAAGGGCCTGCTGGAATTGTTCCATTTTTGACCTGTCTGACACTTTCTTCAATCAGTTTTTTAACATTGTGTTTGTATAAACTGGGTATAAACCCAGTAATTGGTGTTGTCCAGATTCCAGAATAATGAATAATAATGAATAGTGAATAATGCGCGGGCCGCGTTCAATGCAGTCTAGCATGAATTGAGCCATGTGTGCCAGAGAGTCCTGCCAGACTCCTCTGTCTTCATGTTCTTGTGAGCGTTGTGATTGTTGTGATGCACCATATTCGTCACCAGCATCACTTTCTTCCTCTTCTGCTGTCCATTCCCGCTAAATTGTGGAAGTTCAACGTGCACCGCTCTGTCCCTCGGCAGTGGGGGCATCCAATTCCTGCTCCAACTCCAGCTGTTCCTCGTCCTGTTCTTTGTCATAGCTGGGACCAGCGTTTCCTGAGGCAGGTTGCCTGATGTTGGTATCATCACGCTGATCGTTTTCATCTTCAGAATCCCCCACTTGCATCATGCCAGCGGTTTCCATCTTCAACATTGATTTCTTCAGTAAACACAGCAGTGGTATTGTAATGCTGACTGTAGAGTTGTCACTGCTCAGTCACGCAACGTGGATTGCTCAAAATTTTGGAGGACTTGGCAGAGATCCAACATGGTGGCCCAATCAGATCCACAGAAGCTTGGTAGCTAGCTGCTGGAATGCGCCTAGGCACTGCGCAAAAGCGTGCTAACATGTGCAGCGTAGAATTCCAGCGCGTAGGGAGGGACATCACCCAGCGAGCGATGGTGCGCCAGATTAAACCGCTCCTGCATCTCTTGGTGAGTCCTTCAGAAGCGGTACTGGACTTTTAACAATGTTTTTTTTTTTCCTTCAACAGAAGATCTGCCACGTTGGAGTGAGGAGGACGCCGCCGACCCCAACACCAAGCTGAACCCCGGCGAACTCCAAGCAGAGGATCTTCAGGAACCCTCAAGGCTTTGAGCAAGCTGAGGAGGATCAGCAGTCCCGACGAGACCTCTCCTCATATGCGACTGAGTGCAGTGGAGCTCCCCAGAACAACCTCTCAGTTGTCACTTTGTCACTGGTCACTTTGTCACTTTGTCACTTTGTCATTTTGTCACTTTGTCACTTTGTCACTTGTCACTTGTCACTTGTCACTTTGTCACTTGTCACTTGTCACTTGTCACTTGTCACTTGTCACTTTGTCATTTTGTCACTTTGTCATTTTGTCACTTTGTCACTTGTCACTTTGTCACTTTGTCACTTGGTCACTTGGTCACTTGGTCACTTGTCCAGATGATCTCGGTACACCTCCTGCGATTCAAATTCCTGCACACATTGCTCTGGGATTTGGGTGTGATGAATGATGCATCTAACTGGCCACCGGAGGCAATTAAGGCCTTCAAAACATTGAAAGCAGCTTTCTGTTCCGCCCCCATTTTGCGTCATGTTGAGTTGTTGACGTCATGTTCATCCTCGGCCTCGCCTTGCATTTCAGTGCGAGGTGCATTTTCCACAGAAAAAGGTTGTGAATCCGGGCACAACATTTGTGGCTGTTCCATTGACCTTTCACAGGTAGAAGATTGTGGGGGTGGGAATAGCTCCTCCGAATAGCCCATTGTGTCCTGAAAACTACTCATTGCATTGCTTTGCGCACACATTTTTTTGTCCTCATGCAAGGCCTGAGTTGCACCTGAAAGCGTGGCCTTCTCCTCCTGCGCCTCCTCCTGTTCCATCACGTCTGCTGCTGCTGGGTTAGCGTTGACGCCCGGTCCCTGTTTATTGAACCTCTTATCTTTATTACATTTATGACTGCATGGCGGTAAAAAGCATGCTATCCGCACGCTTCTTGTCCTCATGCAAGGCCTGGGTTGTTGTGTCTCAAAAAGCATGGCCTTCTCCTCCTGCGCCTGCTCCTGTTCCATCACGTGTGCTGCTGCTGCTGGGTTAGCGTTACCGGTCCCTTTTCCTGGAACCTCTTCTCTGTATTACATTTATGACTGCATGGCGACAAAAAGCATGTTACCTGTGCAAAGAAACATGACATTTTCCACATTTAAAAGACAGTTTTTCCTTTGAAACTTTACAATCTATTTTCTCAAAAACTATAAGCTTTTTTTCAAATATTTTTTTTCCTCTTGTACCCACTCCCAAGGTGCACATACCCTGCTAATTTGGGGTATGTAGCATGTAAGGAAGCTTTACAAAGCACGAAAGTTCGGGTCCCCATTGACTTCCATTATGTTCGGAGTTCGGCGCGAACACCCGAACATCGCGGCGATGTTCGGCGAACGTTCGCGAACCCGAACATCTAGGTGTTCGCCCAACACTATTATCCAGTGGGAGGGACGGCGGTGCAGCTGTTTGCGGCGTGGGCAACACCCGCGCCGTAGCAGGTGAGGAATCGCTGCCAGGCTCCACAAGGTTCACCCAGTGCGCGGTAAGGGAGATGTATCGACCCTGGCCGAACGCACTCGTCCAGGTGTCAGTGGTGAGGTGAACCTTGCAGGCAACGGCATTCTTCAAGCTTCGGGTTATTTTGCTGACCACGTGCTCATGCAACTCAGGCACTGCAGAGCGCGCAAAGTGGTAGCGGCTGGGAACCACGTAACGTGGGATGGCCACTGACATCATGCCCTTGAAGCTGTTTGTCTCCACCACTCGATATGGCAGCATTTCGCAGGCCAGAAGCTTGGCTATGCTGGCTGTTAGTGCCACGGCCCGGGGGTCATTTGCTGGCAATTTCCTCTTGCGCTCAAACATCTCCGAGACAGACAACTGAACCGTAGGGCTGCACACTGAAGGGCTGTTGGTTGTTGTGTTTGATGAAGACTGGAAGACCTCAAGAGCACTATTCCGGAAAGTGACAGTGTCAGCGTCGTCTGATGTTTGTGAATGTTGTTGTGAACCATGCAATGGCTGGGCTACTGCTGCTGCTGAGGAGGGTCTGGTGGTGAGTCTGGTGACCCCAAGGGAGGCAGTGTTGCTGGTACCCTGTCCTGGCGCCCACAGAGTGGGATGTTTGGATACCATGTGGCGGCTCATGCTGGTGGTGGAGAGGTTGTTAATATTTTTCCCCCTGCTCAGGCGGGTCTTGCACCCCTTGCAAATCACCATGGTACCATCCTCACTGCAGTCTTCAAAGAAAGGCCAGACTTTGGAGCACCTGCCTTGCTGGCGATTTCTGTTTGCGCCTCTTTTGCGTCTCACTTGAACTTCCACGCTTGTGGTGCCTGAAATTTAGCGCCGCCTACCTTGTGGCACAAGGCGAACTCGTGCAGCAGTGGGTTCTTCAACAGACTTATCTGTGCTGCTGCTACGACGGCGATGTTCTCCTTCACATACAAAATCTGGGTCTCTGTCAACATTGTCCATACCCTCCTCCTCTTCCATCTCCTCAAACTCGTCATATGTGATTGTGGGCCACCACCGTGGAGTAGAGCTCCCCAGAACAACCTCTGCGCAGCTCACTCCAACGTCGTCTTCCAGATCTTCTCGGCCGACCTCCTGCAATTGAAACCCCTCCTGCCCAACTTGCTCTGGGATTTGGGTTTCAAAGTCCTCGGACTCGCCTTGCATTTCAGTGCGCGGTGCATTTCCCACACTAAATGGTTGTGAATCCGGGCACAAAATTTCTGGCTGTTCCATTGACCTTTGAAAGGTGGAAGTTTGTTGGGCTGGGAATAGCTCCTGCGAATACCCCATTGTGTCCTGAGGAAATTCTTCGGACTGGTTATTTGGCAGTTGTGTGCATGGTGTCGCTGCCGGTTGTGTCAGCTTTGTGCCCACTGGCTCCTTGTAACTGGCTGAGGACTCGGACCTCGTGCGTGATGTGCTGGTGCTGCTTAACCCACTGCTGGACGCTTGAGAGGTCATCCAATTAATTATCTGGTCCTGTTCTTTTGGATTTGTGAGGGTTGATTTCCTGGACAACATGGGCGGTATTGAGTGGGTTTTCTTCGGTGCTCCACTGTGGCCTGTACGTGAACTGTCAGGGGAAACACCTCTTCCCTTGCCCCTCCCTCTTTCACAGGATTTCTTCTTCATTTCACTTATCCTTGAAGTACATGCTGACTGGCAGCAGTACAGTGGCAGTACAGAAATGCTATACAGTGGCGGGTGAGCGGTGTACTACTATTCCCAGCAGCGACACAGAGCACAATGCTATACAGTGGTGGGTGAGCGGTGTACTACTATTCCCAGCAGCGACACAGAGCACAATGGTATACAGTGGTGGGTGAGTGGTGTACTACTGTTCCCTGCAGCGATACAGAGCACAATGCTATACAGTGGTGGGTGAGCGGTGTACTACTGTTCCCAGCAGAGACACAGAGTGGCAGTAAACACAATGCTATACAGTGGTGGCTGAGTGGTGTACTACTGTTCCCAGCAGCAACACAGAGCACAATGCTATACAGTGGTGGGTGAGCGGTGTACTACTGTTCCCAGCAGAGACACAGAGTGGCAGTAAACACAATGCTATACAGTGGTGGCTGAGCGGTGTACTACTGTTCCCAGCAGCGACACAGAGCACAATGCTATACAGTGGTGTGTGAGCGGTGTACTACTGTTCCCAGCAGCGATACAGAGCACAATGCTGTACAGTGGTGGGTGAGCGGTGTACTACTGTTCCCAGCAGAGACACAGAGTGGCAGTAAACACAATGCTATATAGTGTGGCTGAGCGGTGTACTACTGTTCCCAGCAGCGACACAGAGCACAATGCTATACAGTGGTGGGTGGGTGAGCAGTGTACTACTGTTCCCAGCAGCGACACAGAGCACAATGCTATACAGTGGTGGGTAAGCGGTGTACTACTGTTCCCAGCAGAGACACAGAGTGGCAGTAAACACAATGCTATACAGTGGTGGCTGAGCGGTGTACTACTGTTCCCAGCAGCGACACAGAGCACAATGCTATACAGTGGTGGCTGAGCGGTGTACTACTGTTCCCAGCAGAGACACAGAGTGGCAGTAAACACAATGCTATACAGTGGTGGCTGAGCGGTGTACTACTGTTCCCAGCAACACAGAGCACAATGCTATACAGTGGTGGGTGAGCGGTGTACTACTGTTCCCAGCAGAGACACAGAGTGGCAGTAAACACAATGCTATACAGTGGTGGCTGAGCGGTGTACTACTGTTCCCAGCAGCGACACAGAGCACAATGCTATACAGTGGTGGGTGAGCGGTGTACTACTGTACCCAGCAGAGACACAGAGTGGCAGTAAATACAATGCTATACAGTGGTGGCTGAGAGGTGTACTACTGTTCCCAGCAGCGACACAGAGCACAATGCTATACAGTGGTGGGTGGGTGAGTGGTGTACTACTGTTCCCAGCAGCGACACAGAGCACAATGCTATACAGTGGTGGGTGAGCGGTGTACTACTGTTCCCAGCAGAGACACAGAGTGGCAGTAAACACAATGCTATACAGTGGAGGCCGAGCGGTGTACTACTGTTCCCAGCAGCGACACAGAGCACAATGCTATACAGTGGTGCGTGAGCGGTGTACTACTGTTCCCAGCAGTGACACAGAGCACAATGGTATACAGTGGTGGGTGAGTGGTGTACTACTGTTCCCAGCAGCGATACAGAGCACAATGCTTTACAGTGGTGGGTGAGCGGTGTACTACTGTTCCCAGCAGAGACACAGAGTGGCAGTAAACACAATGCTATACAGTGGAGGCTGAGCGGTGTGCTACTATTCCCAGCAGCGACACAGAGCACAATGCTATACAGTGGTGGGTGAGCGGTGTACTACTGTTCCCAGCAGAGACACAGAGTGGCAGTAAACACAATGCTATATAGTGTGGGTGAGCGGTGTACTACTGTTCCCAGCAGCGACACGACTGGGGGGACCCTGGCTAGCCTGGCTGGAGAGAGAACTACCCTGCCTGCCTACCCAAAGCTAAACCCACAGACAAATGGCGGAGAAATGACGTGGTTTGGGTATTTATTTACCCGAACCACGTGACCCGTTCGGCCAATCACAGCGCTAGCCGAATGTTCGGGGAACGTTCGGCCATGCGCTCTTAGTTCGGTCATATGGCCGAACAGTTTGGCCGAACACCATCAGGTGTTTGGCCGAACTCGAACATCACCCGAACAGGGTGATGTTCTGCAGAACCCGAACAGTGGCGAACACTGTTCGCCCAACACTAGCTGGGACACATATTCTGGGTCTTCTGTACTTGTGCCGTACTTCTGCGCTGTAACCCCAGTGGGGCACGTGCTAACTGTAGCACGTGCATACATTCAAAAAAGGATGCCATGGTAATTTGGGTACCGGAGAAAGCAGCTTATGGAATATCGATGAGCCACTACTTAATTCTGATAGTAAAATATTGGTAAAAAATTACGGATATTTTACAAACACCTAACCCTGTTTTCACATACCGATACCTAACTGACCCCCGCAATGCAAAATCTCTAACCCTAACCCTCCCACCCCCCCCCCCCCCCCCCCAACCAATGCCTAATTTTAACTGATCCCCAAGCATAAAATGTCTAACCCTATGTGACTCTCCAGCTGACGCCTGTCTCTCCAGCCACAGTCTACACCGATTCTGTTCCAATGTGCAGCTAAATATCTGCTGTTGTAGTTTGGGCACATCCATAGGTGCCTATGTTAATAGCCCTGATTAGTGGACACAGTTTATATAGCAGATAGCACCGCCACCCTCCATTTCTTTCCACTTATAGCCACTAACTTCAGCAATTAACATGGGTACCTATGGAGGCACCCAAAGTACAGCAGCACCTCTAGCGCCCATATTACCTGATTCTGCAAATATAGCCTGCTGCAGACAAAAGGAAATCTAAGTGTGGGGCAAAACTAAATTTTTTATTAGCTTCTTATTAGTCTGTATAGCACAGCAATGGTGCTTGGATACCCCCGATCACGGATTCGACTATTCGGCCGTGATTTAAAAAAAAAAAAAACGGCAATGGCGTGATTAATTTCCTGATTTGACACGGCCTCATGAATTTGACTTGAATGAGGCAATCACGGTTAAACACGGCCGTGGTCAGGGAATAGTGTTGAAGATATTATTAAAGCCCCCATACATGCTACAATCCCCCAAATTGCATGGATTATAAAGGTGATAAGGGGCTACAACTAAACAAAAAACATTGAAAAAGAACCTGTAGTTTTTGAGAAAATGGATTTTAAAGTTAAATCAACACTGCGGCTATTAATAATACTCTCGAGGCTCCCTATGCTACATGATTTCTCTCATTTGGCACTGTATTGGCCTGAGGAAGCGGGCTCAGACCCGCGAAACGCGTTGCCTGTGCTCAAATAAAAATCTTTTGTAAGTTTACAGAGATTTCGTCATTGAGGTAAGATACCTCATTTTTCTTTTTCGTTTTTAAACTGGTTTTAAAAGCTTTTATTCAAATCAGGGCGCCTCTTTCCCTTATTCTGGAAAGAAGAGCTTCTGTCAGTTTTGCAGCTTGTGCTTGCAGAGGAATTTGCATACGTTGTCATGCAAATTGCCTGGTCACATTCATTGGAGGCGTGTACTATAAGTACTATGTCTTTCCCACAATGCTTCGCTGGTCATAAGGATTACGTCCTATGTAACACTCCTGGTGGGGTGTCAGCCTTGCTCTCTGTTGAACATCAGCTTAGAGTAATTCCTGAATCTGCGCTAGGCAGATTTCCCCAGTGCAGTTAGGATTGTATTATCTGTATTGCCTGTTCTGTCTTGTCTTGCCTGTTGCCATTGTCCTGTCCCTACGGTGGTTGACAGGAAATGGTTCTGATCTCTGTTCTTGGAGTATAGCTGGTGCAGCGGTTGCTACCAGCTATCTCTTCTGTTCTGTACAATCTGTCTCTGAAGAAGCTGGTTTAAGCCAGCGAAACAGCTGTCAGGCATCTGATACCCCCACTGCTATGTACCTGCTATTTTCCCCACCGGAATAAAGGGATTTTAAGGAAGCGGTGCCTCCTCTTTTGTCCTCTACTACATTGAATTACGACTGCATTTGGGACGTGCACGCTCTGATTCCCATCTCTGGTGTGTCTGCCCTGCTGCATTTGGTGCCAGGTACTGTGTTCCTCCTTCCATTTTAAACAAGAAGAAGAGGTGTAAAACGAAAAATTTCGTACAGACATCCTGCGCCGTTATTTAATCATAAAAACTATAAATATCGTTTTATATTAAAGGTCTATGCGGCGCCGTTTTTATACCATTGGCGCTAGGTGCCGTTTTTCACTGATTCGCCATAATTAATTACTTATTACCTATTAGCCATAATTAATTACCTATGTGGAGACTGGAAAGTGTAATGGTTAAGGGCTCTGCCTCTGACACAGGAGACCAGGGTTCGAATCTCGGCTCTGCCTGTTCAGTAAGCCAGCACCTATTCAGTAGGAGACCTTGGGCAAGTCTCCCTAACACTGCTACTGCCTATAGAGCGCGTCCTAGTGGCTGCAGCTCTGGCGCTTTGAGTCCGTCAGGAGAAAAACGCAATATAAATGTTCTGTGTCTGTTTGTATTAGTCCCGGCGGGTGAGCGAACGGGCAGCGGCTGCACTCTGAGACACGCTGTCTCCCTCCCACTCTATGACCTGGCGCGTCATGTATAAACGTGCGCCGGGTCATAGAGTGGGAGGAAGACAGTGTGTCTCAAAGTGCAGCCCCTGCCCGACCGCTCACCCGCCGGGACTAATAGGTAATTAATTATGGCTATTATACTTGCAGGGCTCCGGGGGGGGGGGGGAGCAGAGGGGTAATGGCGGGGGGGGGGGGAGAGAAGCTTTGCGTTGGGGGGCCCCAACTCTAGTTTGCCACAGGGCCCCTTAAACCGGCCCTGTACATACTACAGTATAAAAGCAATGTTAGGAGTAAAACGCTATGTTTTTGGGGAAAAAAAGTGCTTGAAGCAACAAATGGCCTGAAGATAATCCTCTCAGTGCCACAGTCTAGCAAGGACGGAGCTTTTTAAGATGGCCGCCACTTTATATACAGGAGGGTAGGGCATAGCCTCCCTTCCTATGATTGGTTGCTAGGGCCTTGCTGGGGGGGCCTCTGATTGGCCCAGAGACGTCATTTCCACCCAATCACGACCTATCTAATCACGGCTTTCTACTGCGATCACGAGTGTGATCACGGCCTGAATATTTATAATCATGGCTGTCACAGACCACGAGCCGGTCTGCGGGTGGGGTAAATCGATCAGCGTCAGAAATCCTCTTACACGGTCATTTGTTCATCACGAAGGGTAACCCGCATTCGCAATTTGATGAACTGACTCGCGAAGGGAGCGTTCTGATACCAACCGAATCACTCCACACACATATACAATTCAAAGATCTGCCACCAAGCGAGTTACACAGCCCGCTACTGTAATTTTACTAGGACTTCGAGAACACTTTAGTAACCCCTAGCAGTATGCAAGAATCTGGGCCAGATCGTTATGTCTGGGCCGGGTTCTCGCATACGGGTTATAAATGTATTTCTATTAAACACAGGGTAGCGAGTTCAGGAGAATAGGTACGATTGTGTATGTTCAGCAACAGGTCATAACCGCTAAACGATTTTTAAACGTTTAATAACACAAATGCATTACATACAGTTATATACACCTATTAACATATAAAACACAGAGCTTAAAAATAAAAGGGATAAAAGCAGAAAGTTCTTACTTAGTTAGCTGAGCAGTTCATTTGAAGCATGAAGAAAATAGTCCAGTTTAAAGCAGGCATTCAGGTTAAAAGTCCTTTGTACACAACATGCGCCCGGTTCTTCCGTGAGCACATGTCTGGACTTCCCTAGTCGATGTAAATTGAAGAACTGGGTGGAGTTCCTTGCAAACGCTTTTTACTGACCAGAGTTTTGGGGCGGTCACTACCTGGAAAGTAGGTGTGTTGGAGGCAGGGTTACCTCCTGGCAAGTCAGGTTACCACCCACAGACTTGGAGCAAGGAATGTACCAATTATTAATAATTTGTGTAATTCCGCCCCAGATGGGTGCATCGCAGATCCGAGACCATATTCATAAGCAGCATGCGACTCTGTATTAAATGAGACTATACACGCCTAGTCTAACGAATTTGCTCTACGCATGCCGGATAAAGCGGTTTCTCAATTGATTCCTGATAGCTAGAGAATGATAATTCATGTGAATTATAGACCTGTTTCCTAGGTATCAGGAAATGTAATTTTGGTCTTGCTGTGACAAACCTATTTTGAATTATTAATAAGTTAACGTTCCCTTTGTGTGAAGCTATACGCTTGGAGGGAAATTTGAAGTTCAACCAGTTTGAGCTGGTTTGGTGGAACATGAGCTATGTGACCAAATGCTGCTCCCCAGGTGGTCTGGCTACTTGTGAAATTCTTTCCTGACACAGGATGTGGGGGGAAGGTTACTGTTCTCAGTAAGAGAGAGGGAAATTGACATCTATTGTGCATTTACCCGGGACTGACAGGGACTGCGCACGACTATGCGAAAATCGATGGCGACTACGCGCACGACTTCCGTAATGTTCGTCACATCTCCCTCCTACCAGCCGGACGCACAGAGTGGGTCTGCATGACCCGCTCTACGCGGCGCTTAGCTACTGACCGGGTTCTCGACTTCTTATCTGACTGCCCGTTAGACAACTCACCAGAAGCGTAAGGCCTCATGGTCCGGTGTGTCCCAGTGTCCGCTTTGCGGACGGTGCGATGCACACCAACAGGCTTACCTCTAAAGGCCTGGCTGGGTTTGCATAGCGCTTCCTGTAAGGGAGAGAGTCGTTGGCTGACATCCGGGTCACTTCCTGACTCTCGGGTGTCAGCCTGCGAATCTGGAAGCAGCGTAGCATACCCCTGCTCTAACTGACTACACCTTGGCACAACATTTTGGTCAGCACAACCTAGGTGAACATTAGAGCACAATTTTAAAAACGAATTTGCCTTCACCTGGGTGGCGAGGCTTGCCCCTTCTCCAGGAAGGATAGAGGGTGGACCTGTGGGCAGTTTTGCACTGGGTTGCTTCTGCAAGGGGAAGACATGCAAGGGTGAGACAGGGAAGGAACGGCCTGTCTCCACCAGCTGTTTGTTAACAGCAGACAATGGTGGAGCACTCTGGCTGTCATAGCAGGAGGGGAGGTCTAGGCCCCCAGCTGCCTGCTCTGACACCTGGCCTGCTTCCACTGCCCTGGACGGATATGACCCAGGCAAAACAAGACTGTTACCTCTTAGATTAGAGACTGTCACATTTAAACATACATCATTTTTAGCACTGTGAGATTCAGCATGAAAGCTATTAGCAACATCTGGTACAACATTAAAATCACAGTTACGTTCATTTTTCACATGTACACAGGTATCTGGAACAACAGTGACAGGTTTAGAGTCAGACAAACCGTGACTAGACAGCTGTCCATTAGAAACAGGTACCGCTTCCTTCCCTCCTTCCCTAGGAGGGCTAGGTACCATTACCCTGGCTGCCTCCCTCTGTCCCACCCCAAGCTTGTACAGTACCTGAGTGGGTCCAGACTGGCAATCCGGGGTGTTGATCACAGGTTCATAAAAGGATCGTAGGGTGCCAAGATCGGTGCCCAACAGCACAGGCACTGGGATGTCATCTGTCACCCCCACAACTTTTGACTGGCGGCCCCTTCCCCAATCGAGAACAACACGAGCTTTGGCGATGCGTGCGTGTGTGCCACCAACTCCCAAAAGTGTGACACGCTCATTAGGCAGGAAATTCTCCCTGGCTACAAGATGAGAGCGAACCAAGGTAAGCTCTGCGCCTGTGTCGCGGAAACCAACAGCGATCTGGTCGTTAACTTCCACGACTTGATGATTTCCGGAAAGTCGAGGATTTGCTGCTCCCATGACGAGGTAGGCGTGTGCAGTAGAGGATGCGCTAGCCACTTCTGCGCTAGGCTCTGGAGACGGCGTCCTCACCTCGGGGCAGGCAGACTTGAGGTGTCCTCGCTGTCCACAGTGGTAACACTTCGGAACATATGTGGCATCAGGCGGATGAGTAGCAGGTGCAGCATCCGGCCTCTGTGGCTGTGGGACCCGATTCCCACGGTTAGCAGGGGGAGGAGAGCTGGGTTGTATAGGTCTCCCCCCTCTCCAGCTCTGGGCTGGAGGTTTGCGGCTGTCCGGCACACGGGTGGCCACAAAAGTGTCTGCAAGTTCTGCGGCAGCTTTGGCGGATTCAGGCTTCCGCTCCAAGACAAACTGCCGGACATCTGGAGTGCAGCAGTTCAGCAACTGCTCCTGCACGATGAGGTCCTCCAGACCTTGGTGAGAGTCTTTTTTGAGGCCCCGTGACCACTGCCTGAACACAGTCAGCAGGCGACTCTCCAGGTCGGTGTAAGAGTCAGTGTGGCCTTTCTGCAGGGAGCGAAACTTTTTGCGATAGACCTCTGGGGTCAGCTGGTATTTGGCGATAATTGCAGCTTTTATCGCCTCATAGTCATTGTCCTTGTCAGCGGGTAAGTCCACAAACGCCTCAAGCGCTTTGTCCCGCAAGTTGGGTGTCAGATATCTCGCCCACTGCTCCTGGGGCAGATGATGCTGACGACAAGTCTTTTCAAATGAGTGTAAATAAGTGTCCGGGTCGGTTCCCTTCTCCATTTCTGGGAATTTAAACTTTGGAGTCCCAAACGGGCCTGCTGTGGGCCGGGGTTCCGGAGCACTTTGTGAGGGATTTTGGCCTTGCGTTCGCAGGTTGGCCATTTCAAGGTCATGTCTGCGTGCGGCTGCTCTCTCCTCTCTTTCCGCTTCTCTCTCAGCAAGCCACCGGCGCTCTGCACGGTCCGCTTCCCGTTCCGCCTGGCGTTCTGCGCGGTCAGCATTCTCTCTGACAATCTGCATGTACAGCTCAGGATTTGTCTCCAACAGCCTTTGTAATCCAGGTTGCATTCCAGCATCAGGAACACAGAAAGGGTTTGCATGGACGGGCTCCTGCCGGCCACCATGCTCCTCAGCAGTTACAGCGACCGGTTCAGACGCGGTACCATTTTCCTCTGGGTCTGGAAGTGGGTTGCTTTGCTCCAACCGCTCACTTTCCTCTGCCCCAGTTACAGCACCGTCTGAACCAGGAGTGTGCTCTCCCAGCATCTGCTCCGGCTGGGTATTCAGTCGCAACAAGTCCTCAATCAATTGCGCTTTCTTTTTTCTATAAGTCACAATGCCTTTTTCTTCACACAAGTTCACTAGGTCTGCCACTGCCATTTTCTTGTATCTTGCTGCAGCCATTTTTGCCAAATAAAAGATAGGATAGGAAAAGAGATTGGGGGGGAACTCTGTGCTACACGTTTAGTCTATATAAATGGTAATGCACCGGTTATCAACCACAGATTTTTGATCTGTTCTGGCAGGTTAATCAAATAACGTTGCCGTTGATGTTCTGAACATACACAAATCCCAAAAAGCTGCCAAACAAATGTCACAGACCACGAGCCGGTCTGCGGGTGGGGTAAATCGATCAGCGTCAGAAATCCTCTTACACGGTCATTTGTTCATCACGAAGGGTAACCCGCATTCGCAATTTGATGAACTGACTCGCGAAGGGAGCGTTCTGATACCAACCGAATCACTCCACACACATATACAATTCAAAGATCTGCCACCAAGCGAGTTACACAGCCCGCTACTGTAATTTTACTAGGACTTCGAGAACACTTTAGTAACCCCTAGCAGTATGCAAGAATCTGGGCCAGATCGTTATGTCTGGGCCGGGTTCTCGCATACGGGTTATAAATGTATTTCTATTAAACACAGGGTAGCGAGTTCAGGAGAATAGGTACGATTGTGTATGTTCAGCAACAGGTCATAACCGCTAAACGATTTTTAAACGTTTAATAACACAAATGCATTACATACAGTTATATACACCTATTAACATATAAAACACAGAGCTTAAAAATAAAAGGGATAAAAGCAGAAAGTTCTTACTTAGTTAGCTGAGCAGTTCATTTGAAGCATGAAGAAAATAGTCCAGTTTAAAGCAGGCATTCAGGTTAAAAGTCCTTTGTACACAACATGCGCCCGGTTCTTCCGTGAGCACATGTCTGGACTTCCCTAGTCGATGTAAATTGAAGAACTGGGTGGAGTTCCTTGCAAACGCTTTTTACTGACCAGAGTTTTGGGGCGGTCACTACCTGGAAAGTAGGTGTGTTGGAGGCAGGGTTACCTCCTGGCAAGTCAGGTTACCACCCACAGACTTGGAGCAAGGAATGTACCAATTATTAATAATTTGTGTAATTCCGCCCCAGATGGGTGCATCGCAGATCCGAGACCATATTCATAAGCAGCATGCGACTCTGTATTAAATGAGACTATACACGCCTAGTCTAACGAATTTGCTCTACGCATGCCGGATAAAGCGGTTTCTCAATTGATTCCTGATAGCTAGAGAATGATAATTCATGTGAATTATAGACCTGTTTCCTAGGTATCAGGAAATGTAATTTTGGTCTTGCTGTGACAAACCTATTTTGAATTATTAATAAGTTAACGTTCCCTTTGTGTGAAGCTATACGCTTGGAGGGAAATTTGAAGTTCAACCAGTTTGAGCTGGTTTGGTGGAACATGAGCTATGTGACCAAATGCTGCTCCCCAGGTGGTCTGGCTACTTGTGAAATTCTTTCCTGACACAGGATGTGGGGGGAAGGTTACTGTTCTCAGTAAGAGAGAGGGAAATTGACATCTATTGTGCATTTACCCGGGACTGACAGGGACTGCGCACGACTATGCGAAAATCGATGGCGACTACGCGCACGACTTCCGTAATGTTCGTCACAATGGCTGCCTAATGGTTGGATACCATGATTGAAAATCGATCACAGCTTCGGATTCGGCAGTCGAATAGTGAAAAAATGCTTGTGAATCACGGCTATTACGCGATCACGGAAAATGTCTGCCCATCACTGTAACACAGTAACCAAAACTTAACTATACATTTTGAAAGTTCACTAGAAACACGGTAATGTATTCTTATGAATCACAGAGCCCATGGATTGTGCTCACATTTGCCAATACATTTTGTATGTATTCAGTGGATGTCATTGAACAATGTAAAATGAAAATGGACTATACGTCATGATGATAATACCGTGCTTCTAAAACATAATCTACAGCATGGCCCCTCTTATCCTTTCAGATCCTCTCTAGGATGGCTACATAAGTACAGCCACTCACTATGTACCAGGGGCATTTACTGTTTGCCAGCTGTGTCTTTCCAGTCTATTTTTTATGGCTCTCAAATCTCACATATAAGGAGCTCTATCTATAAACAGCAAATTCTATTCTTGCAACTATTAGAACTGTATTACCCTCACTAAAAGCAGAGGATTATGTTAAACATGAAACTAATTCCTTGTGTTGATTAAATGAGACCATTTTACATTTTAGAAATCTGTCTCTGTTTTCCCTTGGCATCTGTCATTCTCTGCATAATACATATCTTTATTTACTGACGGTATTATTTTCCTCTGTGTGTTCCTAAGCTCTTTTCTGTAGTTTGTTACATTGATATAGTTACATTTGTACAGGCATCTGCACATTATAACTAATGGACATTTTTGTTTTACATAAACTTGCATTTAAATCTCTTATCGTGCCCATACGCGGTACAGTAAAAACATTCGACTCATTTGAATTTTTAAAAAGAATCAATCAAGTAGATTGGGTTATTTCAATCAATGGAACAAGAATCGAGAGCTTTTCATTATGTATTCCATCAACCTTTACTCGATCAGCTACCTACGTTCGCTCAGCATAGGCGTTCCACACAACAGGGATGCTGTTACAACCTCTGACCGCTTTCCGTAATTGACTGCATGAGAAACACTTATTGATTATTGTACGTACATGTGTGAATTGTTGTCCCTGGAATCGTTTTTGTTTAATCTTTGTTGTGCACTGTTTTCTGATACTGCATATAAATGCAATGTGTTGATACAATTTTTTATAAAATGTTTTTTTTTCAATGAAACTGTGTTGCTTCTTCTACTACAGATACTGTGAAAATACTGGTACTTGTGAAAATAGGTGCAGGACATCCATATTATCATTGACCATGTGCCTCCCTACACAACTTCCTCTTGCCTGAATTCTTTACACGCCAAAAGTACATCAAAGTGCAAGGTGGACTTGCAAGACACTAAGGGGCGGATTCCTGAAACATTGGTCGTAAGACTCTGCACGCACAGCACATGGCAATATTACCAAGAATCAGTGTCACGTGCCCCGGATCTATTCTGGGGTGCCCCAGATGTCCCCCAGGCAGAGTCGGACAGCAGTACTCACCTCTGGCCACTTGGTCTCTGGAGTCATCTTCTCTTCCGGGCTTCAACCACTAGTGTCTGAGAATGAATTAGACGCTAGAGCACCTTGTGTTTGATTCTCAGATGCTAGGGTGGAGAATCAGAAGCTACAGAGGATGTTTCCAGACTATGAAAGGGGATGGAGGAGACCAGGCACCACAGCCTATTTATTGTTATAATTTAGAAAATAGATTTTATTTCTGAAATCTTGTATTTTTAATTTGGGTCCACTTTAATGTATTTGATGACCTTACTGGGGATTCTGTTCTTCCTGTTATTGCAATGGCTGCACTCTCAACTCCATGTCACTGGAATCAAAATAATCAACCAATATGTAGGTTTCGCCATAACGTATGGCAGATAGCTTGCATTTGGCTGCTACTTTTTTTTTTTTTTTCTGTACCTACTTTTTGGGTTTGCGCTGTTAATACTGCTTTTGCAACCCTATTTATTTAGCACTAGCATTCTGTGTGGTGACATTTTTGTCCTTGTCTGGAGGTACACATTTATTAGGCTTTAGTTTGCTAGTCTGTTTACTTTTAGTTTAGAATCAACTGGCTTTTTGAATGTGTAGCCAGACCACATGAGTTTGCATCTTTCGTCTGTGGTATTTGAAGAACTTTTGTTTTTTTCCAATTTTTTTCACAATGTCACTTTAAGGTATTGTTGAAGGGCAAGTGGACTGTTTCTGTTCATGTTTGTGGTGCACATTCTGAGCCTGCTTCTTAGGGACATGATTTCTCCAATTTCAAGTGCTTGTTCAAAATTGAGGTCTACTGTCTTTTAGTGGCTTCCTTGCAAGTGACTGAGCTGGGCCTGTCTCATCATGACAGCTTCCTTGTTTTTGGGCCTGTCTGTTTCTTTCTTTCAGACAACTGTACCTTTTGTATTACTGCAACACACCTGTAGTGGAAGTTTACCTTCCTGACGGCAGGGTCTAATGTCTAGTACACACCATACAATTTTCTGTAAGATTTTCTGTAAGATTTACCTGCCAGATAGATAATTTATTAATGTTGGAAATTATCTATCTAACCATCTATCTGCCTAGCAATTAAGCATTGTTCTACTCAGCAGGAGATAACCAGTAGACAATACACCAGAGATAATGACCAGGCTCTACCAGTATTTTACAGAAAATCTTACAGAAAATTGTGTGGCGTGTACTAGGCATTAGTGAGCTAGTGCACCCTGTTTGATCACGTATGTGAAGGTTTCCTATATGGCTTTTTATAGGGCTTTCTATCTGGTCGGATGTGACTGAATCTGTCTGGGTATTGCTGTCCAACAACTTTTCTGGACTTGCCCCTTGCTGATCATTGCAGATGGTGATGGATTTGCTTCCAGCGTGTGTATCCATGCTTGCATGAGCAAACATGGTGTCCGTAACATGATTGGGTTTTGCCTCGTGTTGTCTGCATTGTTGATATATACCACACCCTTGTTTTCTCTAAAAATAAAAAAATAAAAAAATGGGGGAGCAGTGAAAAAATGGCACCAGGCGCGGGCGCTATAAAAACTGCACCTCATTGAAATCATTATTAAACAATATTTATCGTTTTATAAAGTTAAAAATTGGCTCCAACCGTCAAAAAGTTATTTATCATTTTAAAACCTGCTTTTTTTTTCGTCCTGACTGAACAATATTTATAGTTTTAAGCCCTGCTTTGCTGCAGTTTGGAAAATGTCTGGCTGCCAACTTTAACGTTTCATAGCACAGCCCCCTTAAAAGATAGAAACAGCAAATTTGCAGGTTATGTTAAGAAGAAAATTGGGAACAAGAGGAAATTTTAAAAAAACCAAAAACCTTATAGTTTTTGAGAAAATAGATTTTAGAATTCTCCTTCTGACTGTGGGAAAATTAAACGCCCGCCGAATTTAGCGGTTAACAGCAAAGCCCCCTTAAATGCCAGAAACACCAAATTTGCAGGGAATGTTAAGAACAGTAGGAACAAGAGGACATTTTTTTTTTCAAAAAGACCTTATACTTTTTGAGAAAATCGATTTTAAAAGTTCAAAGAAAAAAAAGATACATTTAAATGCCGCCGGTCAGAGTGTGGGAAATATTTCCCAGCCGTTAATAGCAAAGGCCCCTTACATCCTAGCAACACCAAATTTGCAGGATATGTTAAAAAGATAGTGGGAAACAATATTTTTCAAAAAAATTAAACCTTTTTCATTTTGGGGAATGTTCTGTCTGAGTGTGGGAAATCTGAAAAAAAATGACGTGGGGTCCCCCCTCCTGAGCCTCTGTAACCCCTTGTCCCCCATGCAGGCTGGGATAGCCAGAATGCGGAGCCCCGGCCAACTGGGGCTTCGCACTCTGAGCTATACCAGCCCGAATGGTCCATGGTATGGACGGGCTCCGGGGGAGAGGGGCAGTCAAGCCTTCCCCTCTCCCCCTGAGCCCTTGTCCAATCCATGGACAAGGG
Organism: Hyperolius riggenbachi; assembly: GCF_040937935.1. Lineage (NCBI taxonomy): Eukaryota > Metazoa > Chordata > Amphibia > Anura > Hyperoliidae > Hyperolius > Hyperolius riggenbachi. Next base: position 212,653,710 of record NC_090653.1, read on the forward strand.
GCTTTTCCCCACCTCCGGTGCCCCCCCAAGAGGAGGTGGGGGGTGATGACTCCCTGGGGGGGTTCATGTTGGCATCTGGGAGTCCCCTTTAAGAAGGGGAACCCAGATGCCTGCCCCCCTCCCAGGAGAAATGAGTATAGGGGTACAAATTACCCCTTACCCATTTCCATAAAGGGTTAAATGAAATAAAAACGCAACCACGAGAAAAGTCCTTTAATGTTTTTAAATAACCAGAAATACTTACCTGTACCTTTAAGAAAACATTCTCACGCCAATATCCTCGGGTAAGGTCCCACGCTATAATCTGTTATGTCCCACGAAGACAATATCCTCTATTTTGCGATCTTCAGAAATACTTACCTGTACCTTTAAGAAAAAATTCCCACGACAATTTTTCCACGCCAATATCCTCTATCTTGCGATCTTCAGATACAGTTGATTGAAGATCTCCGCGCGCACCCAACGCCACACACTCCGCCCACGCCGAACTGCTCTCAGCTATACTGTATAGCTGATAACCAAAAGCTCTTTAAATGTTGGCTCCAATGGTCCCCATTGGTTTCTTAACAGACCAATGGGGATCAGGAGGATCCCCATTGGTCGATAAGGAACCAATGGGGAGCATTGGAGCCAAATTTTAAAGATGCTTTTTGTTCTCAGCTATACTAAGTATAGCTGAGAGTGCGTCTACACAGACGCATTACCGCTGGCTGCCGCTGCCCTCCCTGCCTCTCTTACACCTGTCACCCGCACCCATGCTGGCATGGCACCCATGGGTGCATTGGGTGCCAGCATGGGTGAGGGTGACAGGTGGGGGGAGGCAGGGAGGGCAGCGGGAGCCGGTGGTAATGCATATGTATAGACGCGCTCTCAGCTATACTGTATAGCTGAGAGGTGCGGCGTGTGTGTTGTTGCGGCGGCCGAGATCTTCAATCAACTGTAACAGAAGATCGCAAAATAGAGGATACTGTATTCGTTGGATCAATCACCGAGGATATGGGCGTGGGAACATAAGAATTTATGGTTAATTTAGATTAATAAAATACTTTTTTCGTGGTTGCGTTTTTATTTCATTTTTAACCCTTTGTGGAAATGGGTAAGGGGTACTTTGTACCCCTATACTCATTTCTCCTGGGAGGGGGGCAGGCATCTTGGTTCCCCTTCTTAAAGGGAACTCCCAGATGCCACCATGAACCCCCCCCAGGGAGTCGTCACCCCCACCTCCTCCTGGGGCACCGGAGGTGGGGAAGAGCCCCTTGTCCATGGATTGGACAAGGGCTCAGGGGGAGAGGGGAAGGCTTGACTGCCTCTTTCCACTGGAACCCCCCCATACCATGGACCATTCGGGCTGGTATAGCTCAGAGTGCAAAGCCTCATTTGGCCGGGGCTCCGCATCCTGGCTATCCCAGCCTGCATGGGGGACAAGGGGTTACGGAGGCTAGGGAGGGGGGACCAGACGTCACTTTTTTTCAGATTTCCCACACTCAGACAGAACATTACCCAAAATGAAAAAGGTTTAATTTTTTTTAAATATGGTTTCCCACTATCTTTTTAACATATCCTGCAAATTTGGTGTTGCTAGGATGTAAGGGGCCTTTACTATTAACGGCTGGGAAATTTTTCCCACACTCTGACTGGCGGCATTTAAATGTATCTTTTTTTCTTTGAACTTTTAAAATCGATTTTCTCAAAAAGTATAAGTTCTTTTTGAAAAAAAAAAATGTCCTCTTGTTCCTACTGTTCTTAACATTCCCTGCAAATTTGGTGTTTCTGGCATTTAAGGGGGCTTTGCTATTAACCCCTAAATTCGGCGGGCGTTCAATTTTCCCACGGTCAGAAAGAGAATTTTAAAATCGATTTTCTCAAAAACTATAAGGTCTTTTTGAAAAAAAATGTTTCCCTCTTGTTCCCAATTTTCTTCTTAACATAACCTGCTAATTTGGCGTTTCTATATTTTAAGGGGGCTGTGCTATTAAACGTTAAAGTCGGTGGCCAGACATTTTCCAAATGGCAGCAAAGCAGGGCTTAAAAAGATAAATATCGTTCAGGCAGGACAAAAAAAGCAGGTTTTAAAACGATAAATTACGTTCACAAGGTCTGCGCCGTTAAAACGATAAATATTGTTTAAACAAATATCGGACAGAAAAGGGGCGCCATTATTTAACCTGTGCTATTTTTCACTGGATGCAAAAATGGCACCAGCACACTGACTTAAAAAAAAATTGTATTGTGATGAATGAATTCACTGAATTGTTTTCCACTGCATTAAAAATGTTTATTACAAAATGAAAACAGATGTTTGTCAGGTGTGGTTGTATGCACATGTTTGCCACTGAAATTACTGATAATGACTCGTCGTACCACTATTGTAGTGAATCTATTCAATAGTGAATCCATTCCACATGTGGTATTGTAGTGAATCAATTCATTATTTTCTGAATCGATTCTACTAGTTTCGAGTCAATATAGAATCAGTTCTATTTGTTAAACTGTACTGAATCAATTCAGCACTTTGTAAAATTAATTCCAGTCATCATGAATCAGTTCACTAGCAATCATTTTTGAATCAATTCTCCTTGCGGGACTGTAGTAAGAGAGCCCTATAGAACTGTATCCATTCAGGCTAGGTTCAGTTGGACATTGCGGAGCTGCATTATAACATTTTATAATACAGCTTACAGTACTGAAATAAGAAGTCTATGTGACGTTTACAGTGCAACGTTAGCGTTGCATGGTAACGCATAGCGTTATGGTAACGCACTGCTGCAGTGCATTACCTCTAAGCGCACACGTTACTGGGTACAGGAAACATACTTTTCATTGACTGTATGCTTTACTGTACCTACTAATGTGATGGTAACGCAACATTAATATGCATTACCACCATTTTTGTTGCGTTGTAGTGTTGCGTTGCAACTTTACAATGCAATATCCTACTGAGAACCTAGCCTTAACCAACAATCAGAAGTTGCCTTCAAGGGAGTATGTTGTGTTTAGAAGGGTTTGTGCTGCCAACACAGAAATACAGCAGGTACATTTCTATTGTATTTATATGTTATGTTGGTTCCATGCTTTGTGACGGTTTGTTTGTGCATATATTGCCTACACATATTATATTTTTCCCACAACAGGATGCCTAGACAGTGTGGCACACCGCACATGTCACAAGAGAAACTTCGAAAGTTCATTGAAATGTACCGTGACAGGCCCTGTCTGTGGCAAATCAAATCCTACTTCAACCATTTGAAAAAGGAGGCAGAACTTGAGGAACTTGCTGCATTTTGTTGGATTTTGTTTACCACCTGCAAACATATAGTATGTGAAAAGAAAAAATGCCAATATCCGAGCAGTGTTCAAGAAAGAGGATGCTAAAACGGAGGTCTCCAAATGATCTTGGGCAGGTGCGAAAGAAGTCCATCAAAGGAGGCTGTGGTACTATTTCTTATTGGTGTTTGTGAAGGACGAGAATGACCAGGTTCAATACAACATAGTGATGAGATGAGCATGGCCAACCCTTGTGATGATGATCCATTATTGGACGAAGAAAACAAGTTCCTCAGCTCCACTGTAAGTAATGTTTTTTCCTACCTACAATTTCTACAAAAAAAGTGTCCTTTTATTTAAGCCATGAAATGCCACCGGATGTGTTTTGTGTGTGTGTGTGTGGTTTTTTTTATTATAAAAAACAGTACTTTGCTTAAAGGTGCATACGCACCTGGATGTTTCTGTCTGTGATCGGGACCTGATTCCTTTGGCTGACATTGCTGGTTTGGCCTGCAGAGTCCTAAGTCAGCTGTTTTAAGTGACAACTTGACCTTTTGCTATGCATAGGGGTGGAGGGACGACAGAGCGCTTCTGTGTGACTTTGCATGGCGTAGCACTGTGCTGACCCTCCCGACCAGGAAGTTGCTTAGACCATGACTGAGGGGGATGGAGGAGAACAGAGCGGGGGGGGGGGGGGTGCAGTGGGCATGAGGAGAGCCTCCTACACATGCCTGCTCCCCCCTCCAATTTTTTAATTTTGAAAAGTGCTAAGGTATCCTTTAATTCATGTAAGCACTTGTCATCTGAGGCACTCAATTTCAATAGTATTTCTGATTTCAATAGTGTTTGTGGTGAATGTTGATTGTTCATATTTTTGTTATTACAGTTTTTTTTATATTTGTTCTTTGCACTGTACTGTTTATTTGCTAACACTGTAAGCAGACTGAAGAGTGGTGCAGCAGGAGTGTGCTGGGCCCATAACCCAGAGGTTGATGGATCAAAACCATCCTCTGCTAGGTATGATTTTATTTTTGCACCTTGCTTTATCGCATGGGCAAAATGGTTTCCATAGCCCTGTAAGAGAAAGTGTTATAAGGGCCCTGCCTTAACATAGATATTACGGTAGCTAAGACTACTACTCTTGGGCCATTCTTGTGGTTGAAGAGATGAGTGAACTGTGACACCACACTTAAAAACAAAAAACGCAAACAGAGAAGCTTATTGGAGCATTGGATTTGGTAAAGTCTTAAGCCAATGTGTTGACTCACCACACAGCCCTGCACCCACCATGTCTCGTATGACTGTCTATATGATCACTCACCACACAGCCCTGCACCTGGCATGTCTCTCATATGACTGTCTATAAGTAAGCTTTAGGTTAGCAGGAATGGTTGCATGGCCACCTAGCTGTAATGATCTGCTCAGCTGCCTGTGCAGACAGGCAGCTTTTTGACCACTGTTCAGGTCTGCATTCTGCAGGTCTCTTTAAGAGAGACCTTTTGTCAGTTCTGCAGCTTGCTGCAGAAGAATTTGCATACGTTTATCATGCAAATTGCCTAGCCACATCCATTGTGTTCTTGCTCTATAAGTACTATCTGTTTCCCACAATGCTTGGCTGGTCATAAGGACTCCTTCCTGTGAAACACTCCTGGAGGAGTGTCAGCCATGCTCTTTGTTTGAAGATCAGCTTAGAGTTATTCCTGGAACTTGCACTAGGCAGGTTTCCCTAGTGCAGTTAGGATTGTTTATCTGTTTTGTTTGTCTGTTGCGATTGTCCTGTCCCAGCGACAGGAAATCGTTCTGTGTGTCTGGGTGCTAACCGCAACAGTGGTTGTTGCTGGTAGCCCCTTCTGATCTGTTTCCCTGGATCGTACTTGCCTCTTTTCGCTAGTGCTGTGGATCCTTCTGTTCTGCCTCCCTGGATCGCACTGGCATCCTGCGCTAGTGCTGTGGATCCTTCTGTTCTGTCTTCCTGGATCGCGCTAACCACTTTCGCTAGCGCTGTGGATCCTTCTGTTCTGTCTGTCTGAATCGCACTTGCCCTAGCGTTAGTGGCAGTGGATTCCTCTAGTCTGGATCTTGGAGCTAACCTCGGCTGCGGTCGCTGCTGGTTACTCCTTCTGTTTGTCGTGTGCTTGGATCACACTGCTCTGACAGCAAGAGCAGTGGATCTTTCTGATACTTGGTTCGCACTGGCTCTGACGGTAAGAGCAGTGGTTCCTGTTTGATCGATTCTCGTTGTCTGTCTGTTTGCGTGCGCTTGCTGGTGCCTGCGGTAAGGCAACTGTGTAGCAAGCGCGTTTGTGTGGTGTCTGTCTTGTGTTGGTTAGTTAGGCGTGCTTGTCTCTATTGTGCTTATCACGTGGAGACCGCGCACGAACGCGTGCACTGTTTCGAATGAGTGCGGTGTTCGCGTTCAGTTAGCGTTTGTTATTTTCCTTGTTATTCTCATTGTATTATTTGCTGTGCCTTTGCTATCCTCGTATTCTGTTCTGATCTGCCTTGTGTCACATCTGGCGATCGCACCTCTCGCGATCGCGTTCCTATTTCATATCTGCTGTTGTGTGTGCACTGTCGCGGGGTGGCGACTAGGTTGGCGCACACACATACAACCTGTCCCTTTGCTCGTTCTCATTCGCAATCGCTTCTCTTGCGATTGCGTTCTGCGCTTCGTACAATTCCTGTCTGGCATTTGTGGAGGTACAGAGGATAGGTTCCTCTGCACTCCCCAGCGCCATCTGCCGACAGGAATTTCCCTCTACGGGTGCGTAGCACCTTTTGCTGGGTTCCTGCAAATATACGCTTGTGGAGGATTTCCGCCATATCAGCGCACGCGTTGTGCGCTGATCACGGAGAAAGTTCCTCAATCGTTACACTAGCTTTTCATCCTTCCCACCCTTGCCCTGGAATCTTCCAGACTTCAAAGTGCTGTCCTTTGCTGTGTGTGTGGTTGTTGTTGGTGGTGAGCATAGCTGTCCTCCAAGCAGTGGATCTGGGTTCGATTCCCGACCAAGGTATGCGAGCTTGCTTTTGACATACTGCAAATCCCTGGAAGACCAGGGAGAGAGGGAGAGAGGAGGTGGTGGTGGTCTTTTTGCCACCGACTTGAAATCCGGATTCGGATATCTGGGAGAAATCCGCGGATATCAGGATCGGTGGTGAAACTATCCGCAGATAGCTATCCGGATTTCTGCCCAACTATCTGGAATCTGGCTCCGGCCGGATAGGGGAAAAATGGTCGGATATCCGGGTCAGCAGGGCCAGGCTGAGGCCGAGGCGAGAGGCTCCAGCCACCGGCGTACCTACCGGGGATGCGACCCCCTCAGCCGCAGGGGGGGCCCGGGGCTGCTCTGGGGCCCGCTCACTGTGCGTGGGGGGAGCGCTGCTCTGGACCCCCCAGCAAGGCGCTCAACTGGCCGCAGCGTCTACTAGACGCTGCGCCAGTTCATTCCCCCGCAGCCCCGCTCCAGCAGCCTGCATAGTCTCCGGCAGGCAGAGCAGGGCTATGGCAAGATGGCCGCCGAAGAAGCCCTACACTGGAGACTATTTGTGTCTCTAGTACAGGGCTTCGGCAGCCATCTTGCCATAGCCCTGCACTCTGCCTGTCAGCACGGGAGATGTGCTGCAGGAGGACTCGGGGAGCTGCGAGCCAGATGTCGGGAGAGGAGAAGACTTCTGTCAGGTAAGTGAATTGTTTTTTTTTCACAGGTGCATTTTTTTTTCTAGTGTCTGCTGCCTACATTGTTATTTTCAGGTGTCTGCTGCACACATTATGATTTTCTGGTGTCTGCTGGCTGCCCACATTACGATTTTCAGGTGTCTGCTGCCCACATTACGATTTTCTGGTCACTGCTGCCCACATTGCAATTTTCTGGTGTCTGCTGCCCACATTACGATTTTCTGGTCACTGCTGCCCACATTGCAATTTTCTGGTGTCTGCTGCCCACATTACGATTTTCAGGTGTCTGATGCCCACATTACGATTTTCTGGTCACTGCTGCCCTCATTGCGATTTTCTGGTCACTGCTGCCCACATTGCGATTTTCTGGTGTCTGCTGCCTACATTACGATTTTCAGGTGTCTGCTGCCCATATTATGATTTTCTGGTGTCTGCTGCCCACATTACGATTTTCAGGTGCCTGCTGCCCACATTACGATTTTCAGGTGTCTGCTGCCCACATTATGATTTTCTGGTGTCTGCTGCCCACATTGCGATTTTCTGGTGTCTGCTGCCCACATTACGATTTTCTGGTGTCTGCTGCCCACATTGCGATTTTCAGGTGTCTGCTGCCCACATTACGATTTTCTGGTCACTGCTGCCCACATTACGATTTTCTGGTGTATGCTGCACACATTAGGATTTTCTGGTGACTGCTGCCCACATTGCGATTTTCAGGTGTCTGCTGCCCATATTATGATTTTCTGGTGTCTGCTGCCCACATTACGATTTTCAGGTGTCTGCTGCCCACATTACGATTTTCAGGTGTCTGCTGCCCACATTGCGATTTTCAGGTGTCTGCTGCCCACATTGCGATTTTCTGGTGTCTGCTGCCCACATTATGATTTTCTGGTGTATGCTGCCCACATTAGGATTTTCTGGTGACTGCTGCCCACATTGCGATTTTCTGGTGACTGCTGCCTACATTGTGATTTTCTGGTGACTGCTGCCCACATTGCGATTTTCTGGTGACTGCTGCCCACATAAGGATTTTCTGGTGACTGCTGCCCACATTAGGATTTTCTGGTGTGTGCTGCCCACATTATGATAGTCTGGTGACTGACTGCTGCACACATTAGGATTTTCTGGTGACTGATGCCCACATTACGATTTTCTGGCCCACATTACGATTGTCTGGTAAAATGCTGCCCACTTTACAATTAATTTACAGTAAAACGCTGCCCCATTACGATTATTTGGCACCTATGGGGGGGGGCCCCATCCAAATATTCGCAGGGGGGCCCAGTGATTTCTAGTTACGCCCCTGGCTCCAGCCTCAGGGCACAGTGTAGGAGGGGGGCGCACAACTCACTCAGCTATAATTCCCTATTGTTTTAAAAGCAGAGAGAAATAAGAAAAAGGGATACATGGCAGTAACAGCAAGCCAGATAACTGGAGATTAAGGTGTTAGGGGAGCTGGGGCGCCTCTTAGTCTAATAGCAATCAGTGTGTGACGGCTGGGGTGGGAGGGATGGAGGGGCGCACTTTGGTGTGTCAGCCCTGGGTGCTTGAGTATCTTGTGCCGGCTCTGGGATTACGCCTACCCAAAGCAGGGTGTGTGACACAAAAGGGGATAAGAGGCACCTAGATTATGATAAAACAGTGTTAAAAACAGTTAAAATAGAAAGGGTGAGGTGGCTTACCTCAATGACGACAAGGTCAGATAAGGACAAAGAACTTCAGTATGCACTTGGCAACGCGTTTCGTGGGTTTCAGCCCAGTTCATCAGGCCAAATACAGTGCCAGAGTCTCTATAGCCAGAGCTGAAGGCGCTTCTTGAGGTAATAAAGTGGGCACAAAGTAAAAAGGAATGCAAAAATGCCGCTACCACCTCAATTATGTATGTATGCAAACTGACAAAACAGGTAGAGGCAGAGGTAAAGGCAGACCCAGACCACCCGGCAGGTCTGTGCGAGGTCGTGGTGATTTGATTTTGTGCGGCCCTGGCCCAAAGTACAGTGCTCAGAAGAAGGCAAGTACCATCAACTCCCAAGATTGTCAGGACATGGTTGACTATTTAACACAGAACACCTCATCTTCCGCAGCCACCAGCGCTACTCCATGTACCACATCCTCTACATTTGACAGTTCACAGGAGTTATTTGGTGGGGAAATCACTGATGCACAGCCATTATTGTTACAACCAGATGAAGGCGCTAAGCAAGTTCCACCACCTCATATGTCTTGAGTTAGGCGACACTATGGACGTAACGTGTGCGGAGGGGGATGATGAAGTACGTGCTGTTGGTGCAGTTTTGGAGGTGTCTTAGGCAAACGAAGCTGGGCAGGATGATTATGATGATGACGATGATACGGATCCCACGTATGTTCCCAATTGAGGAGATGAACAGGGGGACAGTTCAGAGGGGGAGTCAGAGAGGAATAGGAGGAGACGAGTTCATGAAAGAAGCAGGGGGAGCTCGTTGTCAAACAGCTGGTGGCAGTGTCCAGAGGCATGTATCGCCACCTATGGACAGCCAGACAACATGCCCTTCAACGTCAGCTGCTGATGCCACCATAGTGCCATCACCCCAGGGGGGCTCAGCGGCTACTGCCCGCCCGAAGACCAAGTCAGTCCCCACACACAGCATCTCTGCCTGCACGCTGTGTGACTGTCTGCCTGCCCCAAGACTAAGTCGCTCCCCACACAGCACCTCTGCCCGCAGGCCGCTTGACTGCCTTCTCCGCCACCACCAACAGGCTTCAGGACTCCAGGCGGATTTCTGAATTTTTAAAGCCGCTATAATAATTTTTCTGGTGCGTTTACATGCCTGCCTAATTTTTCTGCCTGCAGTGCAGCTGCAACAACAAAACAAAAAGCATGTACATGTGCTCATTCCCCTTCATGATCATTACCTTGCCGTGGTGAAGAGGCTTGCGTATCATAATGAAGCAATGACCGCCGGCTATATGAGTGTCTCGGGGGTGGCAAACCAAAGATATAATAAGGTCATTGCTTCATTGTGGATAGACCAAATTTAATCAGCTGGACAGTCACAGTTCTTTCGTTCAGCTACCTCAGCCCGGCGACCACATGGGCTGGAAAGCCACCATCACCTGCACTCTCGTCATGGTGCGCACCAGTCCAGCACGGCCGTCACTACACAAACAGCTGTTTGCAGTCACTGCATACCTTTCACTGCATCTTTGAATGCACATTGTATTATACTGAACCTGGCAGTCAGTGCATACCTTTCACCTGAATGGATGGCAGACTTGCCCTCCATAACAGATTCTCGTTAAAGGATTTAAAGTTGATTCATCTCATATACAGCAGGGCCTCAAAAGTCCTCCTGTATTGTTATTTTTGGTCACTACCTTGGGACGTGCATGCCATGCCTGCTGCCTTCCTTGGATGTGTGGTGGTAGCCGTTTCTCAGGCTCCAACTCCGGACCGGAATCGAACCCTGATTCCCCGGCCATTACCCGTGGTCACAATGGCAGACTTGCCCTCCATAACAGATTCTCGTTAAAGGATTTAAAGTTGATTCATCTCATATACAGCAGGGCCTCGAAAGTCCTCCTGTATTGTTATTTTTGGTCACTACCCCGGGACGTGCATGCCATGCCTGCTGCCTTCCTTGGATGTGTGGTAGCCGTTCCTGCTCCTTTGCCCACAGCGTGCCTGCTGCCTTTCTTGGATGTGTGGTGGTAGCCGTTCCTGCTCCTTTGCCCATAGCGTGCCTGCTGCCTTCCTTGGATGTGTGGTGGTGGTAGCCATTTCTTAGGCTCCCACTCCGGACCGGAATCGAACCAATTCCCCGGCCATTACCCGTGGTCACTCACAATGGCAGACTTGCCCTCCATAAAAGATTCTCGTTGCAGGTACTGAACAGCAAGCAGAACAAGTATTTAAAAAAAATAGATGTAAGCTTTAACAATGGTAGAGAAAGTTGATAAGGCAGTCAGACATTACCTGATATCACTGAGGAAGAGCAATCTCACCATGGTGCGCACCAGTCCAGCATGGCCGTCACTACGCAAACAGCTGTTTGCGGTGCGTTACACAGTGAGTTTGGTGTGTCAGTGTGAAGCAGTACTCTAATTACACTCCCTGATTGATGTATATGTTACGGCCAGAACCCGAAGTTTGGCCACTTCTACTTCTGGCCGGCCACTGCGCGAAGTGGCCGCTGCGCTGCGGCCAATGTTAGAAATGGATTGATTCCTCTGAGGTTAATGTATCTTCTGCGCCGCAGCGCAGCGGCCAAACGTATAACAATTTCGTTAATTTATTGCAATTCAGCCGGCGGCAATGTAACAATTCAAGCCGCCGGCTTTTTCGCTGCCTCGCTCTCCTTCTCCCCCCCCCCGCCTCTCTCTCCTTCTCCCCCCCGCCTCTCTCTCTCTCCTTCCCCCCGCCTCTCTATCCTCCTTCCCCCCGCCTCTCTCGCTCTTCTATGGGCAGCCGGCGGGGACACGCGTGTCCCCCCTCCGGAGTCGTTCGTCGCGGCAGGGTTATCCTGCCGTTCTTGCAGAGCGGGTGCTGGCAGAAGCGATGTCTGCAGCCTCCCCGCTCTGCTGCCCTGGCGCCACGAACGACTCTCGGGGACACGCAGGTCCCCGCCGGCTGCCCATAAGAGGAGAGAGAGAGGCAGAAAAAAAAAGCCGGCGGCTTGAATTGTTACATTGCCGCCGGCTGAATTGCAATAAATTAACGAAGTTGTTATACGTTTGGCCGCTGCGCTGCGACGCAGAAGATACATTAACCTCAGAGGAATCAATCCATTTCTAACATTGGCCGCAGCGCAGCGGCCACTTCGCGCATTGGCCGGCCAGAACCCGAAGTGGCCGGCCAGAACTAGAAGTGGCCAAACTTCGGGTTCTGGCCGTAACATATACACATGCAAGATGTTTTAAAAGCACTTTAGGGCCCATTCACACTTAGAACCGCAGAACGCCGGCGATTACCGTCGGCGTTTTGCGGGAGTGATTTTCCCGCGACTAGCGCGGAAAAATCACTGGACACTGCGGCGGTTTTGGAGCGATCGCGATTAGCGTGCTGTGCACGCTAATCACGATCACTAATCGCGGAACGCTCGTCGCCGGCAAACCGCTGCATGCAGCGCGGTTGCGGTTATCGCTAACCGCAACCGCGGCAGTGAGAACACTGCCACTCGCTACATTGTGTAGCAGTTCTTGCAGAACCGCTAGCGGTTTGCCGTGAGCGGGAATCGCTCGATTCCCGCATAAGTGTGAATGGGCCCTTAGGCCTGCAATTTAGTATTTAATGTGATTTCTGCCCTTAAAACGCTGCTTTGCGTCAAATCCAGATTTTACCCTGGGACTTTTGGCGTCTATCCCACTCCGCCATGCCCCCCTCCAGGTGTTAGACACCTTGAAACATCTTTTCCATCACTTTTGTGGCCAGCATAAATGTTTCTAGTTTTCAAAGTTCGCCTCCCCATTGAAGTCTATTGCGGCTCGCAAAAGTTTGCGCGAATCGAACGTTTGGCGAAGGTTTGCGAACTGAAAATCTCTATTCCCAAGTCTTGTCATTGGAGTACAGTTAAATCTCTATTATGTCTTCTATAGAATTCCAGTTTTCAAACGCCGATTTGCCTTGGTGGCTGTACAGACCACTTCACCATTGGAAATGAGTTCTGCCAAAATTGGAAGCACACCCTTATATGTGAGTGAGTGTCTCCTTTGTGAAAGGATGTACATTAATAGTCGCCCCGCACATGCCACAATACAACCGCCTACAGCTGCAGTGGTTGGTCCCTTCCTGTTTCCCCTGGCTGTGTAGAAGGGAGCATTGAAACTGTAATCAAGCCCTTCAGTAGAAGAAAAAAACTGAAAAATCCATTGCCAAATTATACTCTGAGCCACCCACACCAGGTAAGTTGGTGAACTATATGTGCCCCACCTGCACCATGGTACTTTTTTACTCAGACGACAGTGTTGAAACATAACATTTATAAACAAAATACAATAGGAACAGACTAGTCATAAGCTTAAAACTATAAAAAAAATTATCGGTCACTTTTCAGAATGACACAAGACACTGGCACTAAAGTCAACTGACAAGGATTGAGGTGCAAGAAGCAAGTACATCTACAGCCACTGACTTGGCCCCATCTCACCTTAAACAAAGACACACTGATGCTGCTATCGGGATGGGGGGGGGGGGGGGCAGGTGGGAGGGGGTGTTTGGACACTATGCAAAGTGAATTAGGGGTGCCTCATTTTGTGTTATTGCCCAGGGCCTCATTTTATCTAGAGCCAGTACTGCATGAAGATCTGCCTGGCACCTCCTTACACAATATGCAGTTAGGCCTGGTGCACACCAAAAACCGCTAGCAGATCCGCAAAATGCTAGCAGATTTTGAAACGCTTTTTCTTATTTTTCTGTAGCGTTTCAGCTAGCATTTTGCGGTTTTGTGAAGCGTTTTTGGTGTAGTAGATTTCATATATTGTTACAGTAAAGCTGTTACTGAACAGCTACTGTAACAAAAAAACGCCTGGCAAACCGCTCTGAAGTGCCGTTTTTCAGAGCGGTTTGCGTTTTTCCTATACTTAACATTGAGGCAGAAACGCATCCGCAATCCAAAATCTGCAGCAGCCCGGGAGGATGCGTTTCAGCAAAACGCCTCCCGCTCTGGTGTGCCCCAGCCCATTGAAATACATTACCCTAGCGGATCTGCACCCGCGAGCGGATCGCAAACCGCAGCAAAACCGCTCTGGTGTGCACTAGGCCTTAGTGTTTGACATTAAGCTCACCATCTTGTTGTCAAATCAGCAGTTGACTGACTGATTTCTGCTTGGTAATGACGTGGATTGACCTTCCCTGCATTTTGGAGCTCTTTGCTCATTGTACTGAGCTCAAAGGGTGGCTGTTTACAAATGCCAATTGAAAGAAAATTAAATGCTATTCAAAAGCATTTAAAACAAAACACTATGCTTTGGAAAACTGCATTTCTCTGGTTTCTGCTTCCGACACAGTATATTCTAGCTCATGTGGAAACTGGATAGTTACAATAAAACTGTTTTTTTTACAATCCCTTTACTTGCACACTCAGTATTTTCTTGTGTAATTAAACACATTCAATTGATTATAATAATCAATAAAGTGTATTAGTCATGTTTTCAAAGTAATTAGATCAAACATTAGCTTGTTTATACCTCCTTATAGCGAAATTAATATTGCATGCATATAAATCACAAATTGAACATTAATAAAGAACATATCTAGTTGAGCAGCACATTAACTAAGCAGCAAACTGCATATTAATATGCAACAATCATCCACACAGTGACGTTCCATTTGTTTTTATTTGTCACGCAAGTGGTGTAATTTAATTTGCATCTGTCAGGTTTCTCTCGCTGTGCCACTTGTCACATGACTGCAAAATGCCAGTAACTGTTCAGCAGCATTAACATGATCCTTCCAACTCATGGGTGAGGAGTGTGGTACTACCACAACAAAGAGACTGAACATCTTGGAAAAAGATATGATAAATGCTTAAAGTATGTGATTATGTATAAAAATATCATTGGAAGATATAGTGTGTCTAAAAAACAATAAAGTAAGTTTCCCTCAAGTTTCCTTAATTGAGTTTTCAGATGGCCCTCATATATTTGGGCTAATTGGCCCAAGCTTTTCACTTAGCTCTGGATCATTTGGGATGGGAATGGGTGCAGGACTGTTTTATTCCCAAACGTTTTTCCTGGTTGAACTTGGTGGACAGCTGTCTTCCTAGGACTAAGGCAGGAAACACACTTGTTTTTCAGTTTTCTGCGTGCGTTTTCTTGCATACTTTTTCTGCACACCAAGTGTGTCTCTATGCAGGATAATGCGCGCGTTTTTTCATAGCATCTAATACAATTGATACAAAAAACTGACAAAATGTGCAGAGTCATGATGCAGAATGTCAGTTTTTTTCCTGCGCGCGAACAAAATATTAAGTGTGTACTAGCCCATTGATTAACATTAGTTCTCAGTTTTTCTGTGCAGAAAACGCGTACGAAAACAGTCAAGTGTGTTCCCTGCATCAAAGAGACAACAAAAAAAACCCCCAAAATTCTCACATTTTCTATCCTACTTTTGATAATGTGAAAAAAGATTGACTGGACAATACTGACAAAACTAAGGATTTTTATTGTACCAGTAATTTTCAGGCAGAGGCAGTTTGGTGCCGGGGTCCTACTAATATTCTCACTGTTCCTTATCAGTCTCAAAGCTGATTATTGGGTTCATAGTATACAGCTAAAACTATTTTTGTGACCGATGCACAGCTAAATAAGCTTTGGGGAACATTGTATCCACTACCACTATGTCCACTGTATGATACCGGAAAATTGTATACTTACCTTCCGTAATTTTCCTTTCCTGGATCAAACGATGGCGGCATACCTATGGGTATAGGCTCCGCCCCCGAACCCTGATAGGACAGTTCACTAATAAATGTTTGGAACCCACCCCCTCCAGCCATTCTGGTGAAAATCAGTCCTCGAATGGACAAGAGGGAGGGATTCGTATGCCGCCATCGTTTGATCCAGGAAAGGAAAATTACAGAAGGTAAGTATACAATTTTCCGGTTTCCTGGACCAAACATGGCGGCATACCTATGGGATGTAACAAATCAGAGGGAGGGAATTATGCAAACAAACGAAATTTATTCATACAGCAAGAACTGCTCTCCCAAAATCGACTGAAGTCAGAGAGGCAGGATCAACATGGTAGTGGTTCATAAACGTATGTACAGATGACCAACTAGCTGCTTTACATATAGATTCGACAGACACTTTTGCAAAACACGCCCAGGAGGCAGACATGCCCCTGGTAGAATGTGCATGTATCTCACTTGGAACTGGCAAACCCTTTAAGGTATAACACTTTTTTATAAGCTTGACCAGCCAAGAGGAAATAGTTCTGGCAGAGACTTTTTGACCCTTTCTGGGACCCTGATAGTTCACAAACAGGTGGTCCGAGCTCCTAAAAGATGCTGAAGCACTTAGGTAGGCCCTGATGGACTGACCAACGTCCAGAGGGTGGCAGATACCTTCCGACAGGAAATTAGGTAAAACTAATTCTTGATTAACATGAAATGAGGAGGCCCCTTTTGGGATGAACTGCAGTACTGGTCTGATGACCACCCTATCCGGAAAAAAATTCCAACAAATTGCCTGAACAGCCTAGAGCTTGAAGGTCTGAGACCCTTTTCCCTGAAGCTATTGCTGTGAGAAAAACTGTCTTTAACGATAGATTCTCCAAAGAGGCATTCTCCAATGGATAGAAGAGAGGTGAAGACAGAACTTCCAGAACCAAAGGGAGATCCCACTTAGGAAAGAACGGTTTTCTCGGAGGCCTCATTTTGAACACTGCTTGCACAAACTGAACTACAAGAGGGTGCGTTGCCCATCGATCTCCCGTCAGGGCAGATAATGCTGACACCTGCACCTTTACTGCTGAAACACTCAGGCCCTTTTCCGCTCCTGACTGCAGGAAGTCCAATATATGCTGTATCGCTGGAGATAAAACACTAAAACCTTTCTCAGAGGCAAATGCTGCAAACTTCTCCCAGATTCTATAATAAGTAGAATTAGTTGAGACCTTCCTTGCCTTCAGGAGTGTCTCCACCACTCCGCTTGAGCATCCTAAGTCTAAATACCTTTTCCTTTCAGTCTCCATGCAGTTAAACTCAGCTTGTCTGCCCCCAGATGAAGTAGATTCCCTTGCAACAGGAGGTTGTGATCTGCTGGTAGCCTCATTGGTTCTTCCAGACTCATTAATATCGCTAGGGAAAACCACGGTCTCCTGGGCCAGTATGGTAGAATAGCGATGATCATGCATGATTCCTTGTAAAGTCTTTGGAGGAACCTGGAAATCAGGGGAAAGGGAGGGAACGCGTAACCCAGGGTGAAGTTCCACCTCTGTACCAGACAATCTACTCCCTCTGCCTCTGGATGATACTGGCGTGAGAAGAACCTCTCCACTTTCCTGTTCTGGTAGGAAGCCCACAGATCTATCTGGGGCTTTCCCCACCTCTTGGTAATCTGAAGAAATACTCTCTTGTTCAGTGCCCATTCGTGTGGGTCCGCAAAACGTCTGCTTAGGTGATCCGCCAGAGCATTCTTCTTCCCCGGAAGATAAGAGGCGGTCAAACTGGTTAAGTTCTTCTGTGCCCATAACATCAGATGCTCTGTTTCCTGCAGAAGGGAATAACTTCTTGTTCCCCCATGCCTTCTGATGTGTGCTACTGCCGTCACGTTGTCTATCTGCAACAACACCGATTTGCCGTAGATCAGGTACCGAAAGGCTTTTAATGCCAAGAAGGCTGCCCTGAGTTCTAGGAGATTTGAAGGCACCCCTGTCTGTCTTGAACTCCATCTGTTCTGACAACGGAACCTTCCACAATGAGCTCCCCAACCTGTCAAACTTGCATCGGTTGTGATCACTATCGGAATATCCGGCTGAATCTGCAGGCTGTTCCTCAAATTCTCCTCTTTGGTCCACCAATAGAGGGACTTTCTTACTTCCAATGGCAACCTCAGTAACTGGAGCAGGGACACCTTGTTCCAACAAGTTAGAAAGAAGTACTGAAACCCTCTCAGGTGCCAATGAGCCCATCTCACCATAGGAATCGTAGAGGATAGAGTTCCCAACAGACTCAGACATTCTTTGGCCGATAACTGAGCAGCTGCCAATACTCTGCAAACTTTTTGCTGGATCGACACCACCTTCTGGTCTGGCAGACAGACTTGTTTTTTTAGGGTTAGGAATCTTGCCCCCAAAAATACCATGTCCTGGGAGGGAAAAAGCTGACTTTTCTTGAAGTTGATTACCCATCCTAGACGCTGTAGACATTGTAGCAACAACTTCTGATGCTGGAGCAACGTTTCCCTGTTCTGGTGTAACAGCAGTATGTCATCCAGATAGTGGTAAACTTTTAGGCCTTGTACTCTCAGAAAGGCTATTGCCGGTAGGAGGATCTTTGTGAAGGTCCTTGGGGCTGTTGACAGCCCAAAGGGAAGATACCTGAACTGATAATGGTCCCCGTCTATGCCAAATCTGAGAAACCTTTGGTAATCTTCTCTTATTGGAACGTGCAGGTAGGCAGCCGCGAGGTCTATTGTGGACATCCAGTCGCCCACGGCCACCATAGGAATGATAGACTGGAGAGACTCCATTTTGAAGTGTTTTATTCCTATGAAGTTGTTCAAGAACTTCAAATCCAGAACAGGCCTCCAGCCTCATGATGCCTTTGGAACTAGGAAAAGAGGCGAGTAGATTCCTGTGAAGCGTTCCTTGCTTGGAACCGGGATGACTGCTTTCTCTCATCAGTGATTGAACATATTCCCTCAGAGAAGACGACTTGCTTCTGCCCAGAGGAATTTTGGTCGTGACAACCCTGTTTTGTGGAGGCTTTCTGCTGAATCTCCAGAAATGTCCTCTCCTTAGGGTCCTGATCACCCAGGGATCCTTGATTCTTCCCACCCAAGACCTCCAGAAGAGCTGAAGTCTGGCTCCCACTGGCTGATCCTGAGTGGACGTCCCATCAAAAACGCTTCTGGCCTTGTTGGGTATCAGAAGAGACCTTAGCCTTATTTCCCTTTAAAAAGGATGACTGGGTACCTCTCCAGTTTTTTCCGAACTGTCTTCCCGGCCTGTAAGACTTTGCCTGCTGATATCTGTTACTAAAGTTCCTCCTTGAAGATTGCTGTCTAGGAGGCCTTTGTCTTCTATCCTGCGGGATTAATCCCGATTTTCCTCCCGTGACTTTGGATATAGCGGTATCCATCTGTGGTCCAAAGAGATGAGTCCCATCAAAGGGAATCTTGCACCAGTTAGATTTTGAGGCTTGATCCGCTGACCATGGTCTTAACCATAAAGCCCTCTTTGTAGTGATGTTCCATAACATTGCTCTAGCCGATGATCTGATCACATCAATAGCAGCTTCTCCCATGAAATCCCCTGCCAATTTTAACTCATCTAGGGCCTTAATTATTTCCTGCTTGTCTGTACCGTCGTTTAACGCAGTCTCAATGTTTTCTACCCATACTCTAGTAGCTTTGGCTATAGAAGTCAGGGCTACCGCCGGCCTGCAGGCTGCTCCTGCTGCCAGGAAGGCTTTTTTAATATCTGCATCCATCTTCCTCTCCATTGGATCTATGAAAGCTATTGCGTTTTCCATTGGAAGAGTAACATGCTTAGCCAGGCGCATAACAGAAGCATCTACAACAACTGGGGCTGACAAGGTCAGGTCTTCCTGGCCCAATGGATACAATTTATTAAATCTGTTACTTAAGGATGGCTTCTGTTCCACCTTATTCCATTCATTTAGTACCACATCCTTTATGACTTTCATCAATGGAAAGACCTGAGGCCTTTGGTCCAAGTGCGGATAATATTTATCTGGCTCTTGAGACGTATCATCCTTATCTTGCCAATCTATTGCCGATTTTATGGCCGTTAGAAAAGCCGGAACCAAGGCGAAGTCAAAGCCAATAGGAGGTGCATCTGGCTGAGGAGCCGAATTGGCTGTCGGAACCTGAGGAGCTGCAGAGGTTCCCGGTAGCTGGGACGCCATACTCTGAAAGGTCTCCTGTACCGCTTGCTGAATGAATGCCAGCACCTGTTGGTTGTCAGATTCCTTCTCTCTGCCAAGCTCCAGAAAACAAGCCTCACAGACTTTCTTTTCTGGTAAAGCCGGTCTAGCGCAGGACCAACACTGGGCTTGAACAGGTCTTTGGAAAGGGGTAACCCCATTTGAGACAGGGGAAGCAGACCAGTCTCTGCGAGATCCCCTCGGGGCCCTATAACCGTAATAGTCCTTATCAGAATAATGTCTGTAAGAATAAGATGGGGAACGCCTTATTCTGTCCTGCCTATGAGCGGACCTGGATCTTCTATACTGGCGTCTGGGAGATCGCCTTCTTGAAGAGTCCCAATAATATCTCCTAGGGCTTCTACTGCGAGAACGACTTCTGTAGTAATAATCTCTTGGAGATCGTCTCTTAGATGCAGACTTGTCCCTTTTCTCTTTAGACTTTGTACGGGAATTCCTCTTGCTGGAAGAAGACAACCGCTCATCTTGCGCCTGCGCACTTCCTCCTTCCCCCGGACTGTGGAGACATAAAGTAAAGATATGCTCCACTAAGAAAAATTATCCACTTCCAATAGAAGGGAAAGACAGCACTCTTTTTAGAACCAGGGGAAAAAAAGGGGAACCTTGTGCAGGGGAGGTGTAAAATATAAAGTACTACACCCTAGGTGACCAGATCAGAAAAGGCTGCATTTAGCAACCTGTTACCTGTCTTCGATCACCTCCTCAATCTCCACCACTTGCCCAGAAGCTTCCATCTCTATTTAAGAGAACATAAAGCATTGGCTCCATTACTACACATACAACATGTCGTGGGTGCATGAATGCATTGCAAAAGCCCACTCATACCTGGTCCCGGCGATATTCAAGATTATAGCCTCCGGCCACCGCTCCAGACACCTGCTTCCTCAGCCTGTTGCACAGCCAGCCACACAGCAAAGCGGTCCCAGTGCTAAAGAACGCCACCCACCGCTGCACGAGCCGGCAAACAGCTTCCTTCTCTGCTCCTGGCCGCTCTTTTTACTTCCTGGTGACGTCACCCCGTTGTGCGACTCTCTCCCGGCCAATTGGCGCTGCCTGTGCGAAGTCTCGCGATATGCGAGACTTCACTCGATCTCCTCCTGCGCCCGGACAACTGTAGCGGCGGCAAGTCCTTTAGGGGAGAATCTCCCAGATCACTAGTGGGGAGAGAGGACGCTCGTATGTCCTGTTTAAGGACCTGAGTGGAGCGTAATGTGGGAAAGGCTGAACCCGCAACCACCTGCACAGGTATATATATAGGCAATATGCAAAAATAGAAAAGAAAAAAAGAAAAAACCTGAAAGAAAAAAATATCAGTGAACCTGTCCGTTCGAGGACAGAAAAAAAGAATGGCTGGAGTGGGTGGGTTCCAAAGATTTATTAGTGAACTGTCCTATCAGGGTTCGGGGGCGGAGCCTATACCCATAGGTATGCCGCCATGTTTGGTCCAGGAAAGGGAGGATAAGTGGCTTAGGATTTATTGTCAGGATTCATGGCGTCATTGAAAATGCCAGGTCAAATTATCCAAACTGTGCTCAGGTGATCCAAATGAATTAAAGGTCACTATTTTAATTTAAACAAAGTGGTGATTTAATGTTTATTGTAATCCCTTTTCATTATTTCCATATAAATATGACCTAAAATGAAATTTGTTTTTTCACACAAATCCTTAAGCATAATAAGAGCAAAATAAACGAATTAGACCCAACATTATGCTTGTTCGTTTATTTATTGTAGCCTAATCACAGAGTGGGAAATCAGAACTAATAGTAAAACAGTTACAACTACAAGGCTTTGCAGATTGCTGAGCATTATGTCGCTAAGAAGTGGATTTCCTCCAGGCACTCTGGTTTCCTCCCACATCCAAAACACACACAAATAAGTTAATTGGCGTCCCCCTAAAATTGGACCTAGACTATGATACATACACAACGTGATACATGTTTTGTATGAGCCCCTCTGAGGGACAGTTAGGTGACAGACAATACACTCTGTACAGCACTGCGGAAAATGTTGGCACTATATACAGTGGGTTGCAAAAGTATTCGGCCCCCTTAAAGTTTTCCACATTTTGTCATATTACTGCCACAAACATGAATCAATTTTATTGGAACTCCACGTGAAAGACCAATACAAAGTGGTGTACACATGAGAAGTGGAACGAAAATCATACATGATTCTAAACATTTTTTACAAATAAATAACTGCAAAGTGGTGTGTGCATAATTATTCGGCCCCCTTTGATCTGAGTGCAGTCAGCTACACATAGACATTGCCTGATGAGTGCTAATGATTAAATAGAGTGCACCTGTGTGTAATCTAAAGTCAGTACAAATACAGCTGCTCTGTGAGGGCCTCAGAGGTTGTCAGAGGCCTAGTGCACACCAAAAACCGCTAGCAGATCCGCAAAATGCTAGCAGATTTTGAAACGTTTTTTCTTATTTTTCTGCAGCGTTTCAGCTAGCGTTTTGCGGTTTTGTGTAGCGGTTTTGGTATAGTAGATTTCATGTATTGTTACAGTAAAGCTGTTACTGAACAGCTGTAACAAAAAAACGCCTGGCAAACCGCTCTGAAGTGCCGTTTTTCAGAGCGGTTTGCGTTTTTCCTATACTTAACATTGAGGCAGAAACGCATCCGCAATCCAAAATCTGCAGCAGCCCGGGAGTATGCGTTTCTGCAAAACGCCTCCCGCTCTGGTGTGCACCAGCCCATTGAAATACATTACCCTAGCAGATCCGCACCCGCATGCGGATCGCAAACTCCAGCCGAACCGCTCTGGTGTGCACTAGGCCTAAGAGAATATTGGTAGCAACAACACCGTGAAGTCCAAAGAACACACAAGACAGGTCCAAGACAGGTCAGGGATCAAGTTATTGAGAAATTTAAAGCAGGCTTAGGCTACAAAAATATTTCCAAAGCCTTGAACATCCCAAGGAGCACTGTTCAAGCGATTATTCAGAAATGGAAGGAGTATGGCACAACTGTAAACCTACCAAGACAAGGCCATCCACCTAAACTCACAGGCCGAACAAGGAGAGCGCTGATCAGAAATTCAGTCAAGAGGCCCATGGTGACTCTGGACGAGCTGCAGAGATCTACAGCTCAGGTGGTAGACTCTGTCCATAGGACAACTATTAGTCATGCACTGTACAAAGTTGACCTTTATGGAAAAGTGGCAAGAAGAAAGGCATTGTTAACAGAAAGCATAAGAAGCTCCGTTTGCAGTTTGCCAGAAGCCATGTGGGGGACACAGCAACCATGTGGAAAAAGGTGCTCTGGTCATATGAGACCAAAAATGGAACTTTTTGGCCAAAATGCAAAACGCTATGTGTGGCAAAAAACTAACACTGCACATCACTCTGAACACACCATCACCAAAACCTCTTGGAGACTGCAAAACACTTGAGACTGGGGCGGAGGTTCACCCTTTCAGCAGGACAATGACCCTAAACATAAAGCCAGGGCAACAAAGGAATGGTTTAAAACAAACCATATCTATGTGTTAGAATGGCCCAGTCAAAGTCCAGATCTAAATCCAATCGAGAATCTGTGGCAAGATCTGAAAACTGCTGTTCACAAACTCTGTCCATCTAATCTGACTGAGCTGGAGCTGTTTTGCAAAGAAGAATGGGCAAGGATTTCAGTCTCTAGATGTGCAAAGCTGGTAGAGACATACCCTAAAAGACTGGCAGCTGTGATTTCAGCAAAAGGTGGTTCTACAAAGTATTGACTCAGGGGGCCGAATAATTACGCACACCCCACTTTGCAGTTATTTATTTGTAAAAAATGTTTGGAATGATGTATATATTTTCGATCCACTTCTCACATGTACACCACTTTGTATTGGTCTTTCACGTGGAATTCCAATAACATTGATGCATGTTTGTGGCAGTAATGTGACAAAATGTGGAAAACTTCAAGGGGGCTGAATACTTTTGCAAGCCACTGTACATACTAAATCATAATAATGTTCAGAGTAGCTTAATTTTTCTGTATATCACTACTGCTCAACTGATGGACAGGATTCTGCGTGATAACACAGGGAATCTGAACTGAGGTGAAGGAATCCTTTTGTGTTTTATTGAATAATTTGCCCCATCCCTCCCAGAAGCAATAGAGGGAGAGTATGCAGCAGCTAGTGTTGGGCGAACATCTAGATGTTCGGGTTCGGGCCGAACAGGCCGAACATGGCCGCGATGTTCGGGTGTTCGACCCGAACTCCGAACATAATGGAAGTCAATGGGGACCCGAACTTTTGTGGTTTGTAAAGCCTCCTTACATGCTACATACCCCAAATTTACAGGGTATGTGCACCTTGGGAGTGGGTACAAGAGGAAAAAAATTTTTAGCAAAAAGAGCTTATAGTTTTTGAGAAAATCGATTTTAAAGTTTCAAAGGGAAAACTGTCTTTTAAATGCGGGAAATGTCTGTTTTCTTTGCACAGGTAACATGCTTTTTGTCGGCATGCAGTCATAAATGTAATACATATAAGAGGTTCCAGGAAAAGGGACCGGTAATGCTAACCCAGCAGCAGCACACGTGATGGAACAGGAGGAGGGTGGCGCAGGAGGAGAAGGCCACGCTTTGAGACACAACAACCCAGGCCTTGCATGAGGACAAGAAGCGTGCGGATAGCATGCTTTGTACCACCATGCAGTCATAAATGTAATAAAGATAAGTGGTTCAATAAACAGGGACCACGCGGCAACGCTAACCCAGCAGCAGCACACGTGATGGAACAGGAGGAGGCGCAGGAGGAGAAGGCCACGCTTTGTGAGACACAACAACCCAGGCCTTGCATGAGGACAAAAAGCGTGCGGATAGCATGCTTTGTACCGCCATGTAGTCATAAATGTAATAAAGATAAGAGGTTCCATAAACAGGGACCGGCAACGGTAACCCAGCAGCAGCAGCAGCAGCAGCAGCACACGTGATGGAACAGGAGGAGGCGCAGGAGGAGAAGGCCACGCTTTGTGAGACACAACAACCCAGGCCTTGCATGAGGACAAAAAGCGTGCGGATATAGCAGCAATGCTTTTTGCCGCCATGTAGTCATAAATGTAATAAAGATAAGAGGTTCCATAAACAGGGACCGGCAACGGTAACCCAGCAGCAGCAGCAGCAGCAGCACACGTGATGGAACAGGAGGAGGTGCAGGAGGAGAAGGCCACGCTTTGTGAGACACAACAACCCAGGCCTTGCATGAGGACAAAAAGCGTGCGGATAGCATGCTTTGTACCGCCATGTAGTCATAAATGTAATAAAGATAAGAGGTTCCATAAACAGGGACCGGCAACGGTAACCCAGCAGCAGCAGCAGCAGCAGCAGCACACGTGATGGAACAGGAGGAGGCGCAGGAGGAGAAGGCCACGCTTTGTGAGACACAACAACCCAGGCCTTGCATGAGGACAAAAAGCGTGCGGATATAGCAGCAATGCTTTTTGCCGCCATGCAGTCATAAATGTAATACAGATGAGAGGTTCAATAAACAGGGACCGGAAACGCTAAACCATCCCAGATGTTCATCGGTCATGTTACTTGGTTGGGGTCCAGGAGTGTTGCGTAGTCGTTTCCAATCCAGGATTGATTCATTTTAATTTGAGTCAGACGGTCTGCATTTTCTGTGGAGAGGCGGATACGCCGATCTGTGATGATGCCTCCGGCAGCACTGAAACAGCGTTCCGACATAACGCTGGCTGCCGGGCAAGCCAGCACCTCTATTGCGTACATTGCCAGTTCGTGCCAGGTGTCTAGCTTCATGCCCGGTTTCAGGTCCAGCGGTGCCAGCCACAAATCCGTCTGTTCCTTTATTCCCCTCCAAATTTCCTCCCCTGTGTGCTGCTTATCCCCAAGGCAGATCAGCTTCAGCAACGCTTGCTGACGCATGCCAACAGCTGTGCTGCACTGCTTCCACGATCCTACTGCTGCTGGTGCTGGGTTAGCGTTTCCGGATGAGGTACAGCTTTGAGATGCGTTGGAGGAGAAGGAGTCAGAGAGGTAGGTGCTGCTGTTGTTATCCAGTGGGAGGGACGGCGGTGCAGCTGTTTGCGGCGTGGGCAACACCCGCGCCGTAGCAGGTGAGGAATCGCTGCCAGGCTCCACAAGGTTCACCCAGTGCGCGGTAAGGGAGATGTATCGACCCTGGCCGAACGCACTCGTCCAGGTGTCAGTGGTGAGGTGAACCTTGCAGGCAACGGCATTCTTCAAGCTTCGGGTTATTTAGCTGACCACGTGCTCATGCAACTCAGGCACTGCAGAGCGCGCAAAGTGGTAGCGGCTGGGAACCACGTAACGTGGGATGGCCACTGACATCATGCCCTTGAAGCTGTTTGTCTCCACCACTCGATATGGCAGCATTTCGCAGGCCAGAAGCTTGGCTATGCTGGCTGGCTGTTACTGCCACGGCCCGGGGGTCATTTGCTGGCAATTTCCTCTTGTGCTCAAACATCTCAGAGACAGACAACTCAACCGTAGCGCTGCACACCGAAGGGCTGTTGGTTGTTGTGTTTGATGAACACTGGGAGACCTCAAGAGCACTAGTCCGGAAAGTGACAGTGTCAGCATCGTCTGATGTTTGTGAATGTTGTGAACCACGCAATGGCTGGGCTACTGCTGCTGCTGAGGCGGGTCTGGTGGTGAGTCTGGTGAACCCAAGGGAGGCAGTGTTGCTGGTGGTACCCTGTCCTGCCGCGTTTGCCCACAGAGTGGGATGTTTGGATAGAATGTGGCGGCTCATGCTGGTGGTGGAGAGGTTGTTAATACTTTTCCCCCTGCTCAGGCGGGTCTTGCACACCTTGCAAATCGCCATGGTAACATCCTCAGTGCAGTCTTCAAAGAAAGCCCAGACTTTAACTGGCTGAGGACTCGGACCTCGTGCGTGATGTGCTGGTGCTGCTTAACCCACTGCTGGACGCTTGAGAGGTCATCCAAGTAATTATCTGGTCCTGTTCTTTTGGATCTGTGAGGGTTGTTGTCCTGGACAACATGGGCAGTATTGAGTGGGTTTTCTTGGGTGCTCCCCTGTGGCCTGTACGTGAACCGTCAGGGGAAACACCTCTTCCCTTGCCCCTCCCTCTTTCACCGGATTTCTTCCTCATTTCACTTATCCTTAAAGTACACGCTGACTGGCAGCAGTACAGTGGCAGTACAGAAATGCTATACAGTGGTGGGTGAGCGGTGTACCACTATTGTCAGCAGTGACACAGAGCACAATGCTATACAGTGGCGGGTGAGCGGTGTACTACTGTTCCCAGCAGACACAGAGTGGAAGTAAACACAATGCTATATAGTGTGGCTGAGCCGTGTACACAGAGTGGCATTAAACACAATGCTATATAGTCTGCTATATAGTCACCCCGAACAGGGTGATGTTCTGCAGAACCCGAACAGTGGCAAACACTGTTCGCCCAACACTACTGGGAGGGAACGCAGATTTTAGTACCTAAACACACGATACAACATGTTTTCCGGGGTCGGACTCTGAGGCACATACAGATGGTCCCGATCATCATCCTCATCATACAACTCTTCTCCTGAGTCTGACCCACCCACCACCTCTGCCACCCCAACATCCCCAGACACAGACCCCTCATCGTCCTCAACATTAACTTGGGATGCTGGCCTGAGCCAGACCTCCTCCTCCACATCAGGCCCCATCATCTCCTCAATGGCAGCCCTCATTAATCGCTCTGGCGACGGACTGATGGACACAACGTTCTCCTCCGGGGAGGGCTGCTGCTGACCACTGGCTGCTGGGGTGGATGTTATAGCTTGCGTGGGGCGTTGGCTGTTGCTGTTGTTGGGAGTGCTGCTCACAGCGGAGGTCTCTGGGGAACTCATGTTGAGCTCATATAGTGGTTGACGGTGAGTGGAGTATTACTGATCCCAGCAATATACACACTGACTGGCAGAGTACGCAATGCTATATAGTGTGGCTGAGCGGTGTACACAGAGTGGCAGTAAACACAATGCTATATAGTCTGGCTGAGCGAGCGGTGTACTACTGTTCCCAGCAGAATCAGAGTGGCAGTAAACAATGGTATATAGTCTGGCTGAGCGGTGTACACAGAGTGTCAGTAAACAATGGTATATAGTCTGGCTGAGCGAGCGGTGTACTACTGTTCCCAGCAGAATCAGAGTGGCAGTAAACAATGGTATATAGTCTGGCTGAGCGGTGTACACAGAGTGTCAGTAAACAATGGTATATAGTCTGGCTGAGCGGTGTACACACAATGCTATATAGTCTGCTATATAGTGTCAGTAAACAATGGTATATAGTCTGGCTGAGCGAGCGGTGTACTACTGTTCCCAGCAGAATCAGAGTGGCAGTAAACAATGGTATATAGTCTGGCTGAGCGGTGTACACAGAGTGTCAGTAAACAATGGTATATAGTCTGGCTGAGCGGTGTACACACAATGCTATATAGTCTGCTATATAGTGTCAGTAAACAATGGTATATAGTCTGGCTGAGCGAGCGGTGTACTACTGTTCCCAGCAGAATCAGAGTGGCAGTAAACAATGGTATATAGTCTGGCTGAGCGGTGTACACAGAGTGTCAGTAAACAATGGTATATAGTCTGGCTGAGCGGTGTACACACAATGCTATATAGTCTGCTATATAGTGTCAGTAAACAATGGTATATAGTCTGGCTGAGCGAGCGGTGTACTACTGTTCCCAGCAGAATCAGAGTGGCAGTAAACAATGGTATATAGTCTGGCTGAGCGGTGTACACAGAGTGTCAGTAAACAATGGTATATAGTCTGGCTGAGCGGTGTACACACAATGCTATATAGTCTGCTATATAGTGTCAGTAAACAATGGTATATAGTGTGGCTGAACGAGCGGTGAACTACTGTTCCCAGCAGACACAGAACAGTACACAGAATGCTATATAGTGTGGCTGAACGAGCGGTGTACTACTGTTCCCAGCAGACACAGAACAGTACACAGAATGCTATATAGTGTGGCTGAACGAGCGGTGTACTACTGTTCCCAGCAGACACAGAACAGTACACAGAATGCTATATAGTGTGGCTGAACGAGCGGTGTACTACTGTTCCCAGCAGTGACACACAATGACTGGGGGGGACCCTGGCTAGCGTGGCTGGAGCGCGAACTACCCTGCCTGCCTACCCAAAGCTAAACCCACAGACAAATGGCGGAGATATGACGTGGTTCGGGTATTTATTTACCCGAACCACGTGACAGTTCGGCCAATCAGAGCGCGTTCGGGTCCGAACCACGTGACCCGTTCGGCCAATCACAGCGCTAGCCGAACGTTCGGGGAACGTTCGGCCATGCGCTCTTAGTTCGGCCATATGGCCGAACGGTTTGGCCGAGCACCGTCAGGTGTTCGGCCGAACTCGAACATCACCCGAACAGGGTGATGTTCTGCAGAACCCGAACAGTGGCGAACACTGTTCGCCCAACACTAGCAGCAGCCCTATTTGACTTAAAGGACAACTGAAGTGAAAGATATATGGAGGCTGCCATATTTATTTACTTTTAAGCAATACCAGTTGCTTGGATATCCTGCTGATCATCTGCCTCTAATACTTTAAGCCATTTCTGACATTGTCAAGATTAGCTGCATGCTTGTTTCTGGTGTGATTCAGACCCTACTGCATTCAAATGGACCAGCAGGGCTGACAGGTATTGCTTAAAAATAAATAAATAAGGCCATCATCCTAGACATCTCACTTTAGTTGTCTTTTAACTGGTATCCAACTATAAACTGTTCCAATGGGAAGTGTAGGATTGGTTCAAGGTTAGATTTGTACCTACCTAGGCTGACTGCCTTGTGCTGCCCTGCCAACTTCATTCCATAGCCACATAATCCAGTTTCCCAAATCTAGTAGACCCCTCTTCCAAGTGCAGCTCCCATATGTATCCACACTCCTGCTAGGTCTAGCCCTGTAGCATGAGCAACAACTTCCCTCTATACTTCAGCTCACTCAGCATCCCTCAATTTATATGTGACCCCATCCCTTACCATATGCATCTCCTAATGAGCTGCAGTTTCTAACTCTGTGTGTAGTTTCCCATGTGTAACAGCCCCTTTTTCCATAGGCAGCCAATACCCCAATGTGCAACATCCACCCTAGTTGCCTGTGTGGCTGTTGCAGTAATCTAAACCTGTGGTTAGCCATGTATTGTCTGTATTGCTTTTATGCGTCTGCCCAAGCAGTATGCTTTTTATTGTACAGCTTAAAGGATACCAGAGCAGAAAGGCTCATGTAAAAACTGAAGCTGTACTGGGTAGGGGGTGGTAATCAAAATCTCACCACACCTACTGTTCCCCTCCGTCCCCCGCCGCACTTCTCAGTTCAATCCCATTCTCCTTTGAGAACTCCAAACCTGGACATACTGCACCGCGCATGCGCAGTATGTCCGTTCTGTTCCCCTGTGGCCGCGTAGTGACGTTACAGGACGGGAGCGCACTCGCTGAGCGTGAGCGCTGATTGAAGACACGGGGGAGTGAGCACGCTCCTGTCCTGTGATGAGCAGAATGGACATATTGCGCCTGTGCGGTGCAGTATGTCCGGGTTTGGAGTCACCGAAGTAGCCCAGGAGAACAGGACTGACCAGAGATGAGCGGTGGGGAACGGGAGGCGCAGTGAGTATTTGATTATTGCTCCCTACCCAGTACAGCTTCAGTGTTTACCAGAGCCTTCGAACTCTGGTATCCTTTAAATTTATAGGGTCATGGAACAACACAAGCTACTGATAATAATAGTAAAAAACGAGTGGGAAAGTAAGCTACCAAATAATGAACTGTGATATCTGCAACAAATTCTGTTATACAGGACTTTGGATTGCATTCTTGTACAAGATACATAACTGTCCCAAAGTGTTTACAATTACATGAAATACATAGAGACCAGTCATCTCATTAGCTGTCAGAAACCAAGTGAATGTTTCTTTCCTTTCTGGCTGCTCATCAGCTCATCTAACAATGACAAACATCTGTTCTTGATGACTGATTGTACCCAATTAGTTTGGCTTCTTCCTGCAGGACACAGTTTCTATGGTATATTTTAATTGATTGCATCAATGCATTATGAAACACATTTAAATACTTTTTTTTTCATAGTTCATTGTTTAGTCGCCTACACGGAACTAGTGACAATAGATTTCCTCATTTACCCATTGTACTATTTTTTTTTTCTTGAGCTGTATTAATATAATCACCATCTAGGGCTTTTCAAGGACGCACACAAATGGAAGCAAAGTACATAAAGCTCAACTCTTACCACAGACGTCATGTGGTCTGATGGGGGAAAAAAGACACACATCAAAAGTGTGGTGATGTTGTGCACAGACAGTGCACGGAAAGAGTACCGTAACTACCTACAGCGTGTACCTTGGGTTATGCTAGTAGTGCAACCCACAGTAATCGAGTAGCACTAGCATTGCAACGGTAACGAGCATTACTAATAGTAACGCTTGGTAGTAATGCTTTTTACCATAGCAATGACTCGACTTTCGCTACTCAAGTACTGTGGGTCATGCTAATTAGGGATGTCGCAAACTTCCGATTTTCGGTTTGCGAACTTCTGCGGAAGGTTCGGTTCGCGTAAAAGTTTGCAAACCGCAATAGACTTCAATGGGGAGGCGAACTTTGAAAACTAGAAACACTTATGCTGGCCAGAAAAGTGATGGAAAACATGTTTCAAGGGGTCTAACACCTGGACCCCCAGGTGGCGGAGTGGGATAGACACCAAAAGTCCCGAGAAAAATATCTAGATTTGACGCAAAGCAGCGTTTTAAGGGCAGAAATCACATTGAATGCTAAATTGCAGGCCTAACATGCTTTCAACCATCTTGCATGTGTATACATCAATCAGGGAGTGTAATTAGAGTACTGCTTCACACTGACACACCAAACTCACTGTGTAACGCACCGCAAACAGCTGTTTGCGTAGTGACGGCCGCGCTGGACTGGTGCGCAACATGGCCAGAGTGCAGGCCGTGGCAGTTTTCCAGCCCATATGGTCGCCGGGCTGTGGTAACTCAATGATAGAACAGTGACTGTCCAGCTGATCAAATTTGGTCTGTCCACAATGAAGCAACAACCTTATTATCTTCTTGTATGTAGGTAGGCATAGGTAGGAGTCCCAGTATAGGTAGGTAGGCATAGGTAGGAGTCCCAGTATAGGTAGGTAGGCATAGGTAGGAGTCCCAGTATAGGTAGATAGGAATAGGTAGGTGCCCCAGTATAGGTAGGTAGGCATAGGTAGGTCCCCTAGTATAGGTAGGTAGGTAGGTGTCCCCGTATAGGTGAGTAGGTTCCCCAGTAGTTAGGTAGGCATAGGTAGGTGTCCCAGTATAGATAGTTAGGCAAGGCCTGGCTGGCACAGTAATAACAATTACCAAGGTCCAGCTGCAACAGATAGGGCTGTATAATGTCAGTGTCAGTGAGCAACACACACACACACACACACACACACACACACACACACACACACACACACACACACACACACACACCACATCAGGAAAACATTAGCTCTCAAAAGAGCATTTGAGGGGTGCTATTTTAGCAATAACAATCAGCCAGGAGCAAGCCAAGAGCCTAACTAATCTTTCCCTAAGAGAAAAAATCTGCAGCAGCTCTCCCTAGTCTGTCTATTTGCAGCAGGCACACGAGTGAGTGTCATGGCCAGCGAGCCTGCCTTATATAAGGGGGGGTGGGGCTCCAGGGCTGAGTTTAGTCTGATTGGCTACAATGTGCCTGCTGACTGTGATGCAGAAGGTCAAAGTTGACCCTCAAAGTGCATTATGGGGCGAATCAAAATTCCGCAAAAGTTCGTCTTGGCGAACGCGAACCACCGAAGTTCACCTGGAACCGTTCGCCGGCAAACCGTTCGCTACATCTCTAATGCTAATAGCGTAGCTCGCGGTACACATTGCCGGTAGTAATCATAATATTGCCGTGCTTTGTCTGTGCACAGCAATACCACTATTTAGTATATCAGGCCCATTGTGGATTAACCCCGCCCCAGTACTTCACGGCAATTGGCGTTGAGCGGTCCTGGGGCTGCTGCCGTGTTCGTGCCAATTGGTGTGGAGCGGTCGGCAAGTAGTTAAAATAATTTTTCAGCACTTTATAATTGAAAAAGTACCCAAAAGTTGTTTAAAAAAAAAAGTTGGCTAAAAAATAGTATCGAGATCATTTTGAGTATTTTCTTGCTTGTTGGTGGTTTAAAAGGCATTTTATATAAGGCATAATTTATAAAAGGCATTTTATTTAAGGTGTGAAAATATCCCTTAGGAAAAAGTGAATTGCATGTGGACCCATGTGTCTGTCTTTACAGAGACATGGCATGAAAAGGGACAGTTATACAGAACAACCTTTGTTGTACCCTTTTGCTCTATGCAAAAAACTAACTCTATGGTAACACCCAGAGGCGGGTTTCAATACTTTGAGTACTCAGGACAGGCTATAACCTCAAATGATTTTATATCATTTATTTAAGAAATTAAAAAGTGCAGTAAAACTTAAAATAACAATAACAAACAATATGGTCCACAGTAAATAAAAATGGATCAAATAAGAAAGTTACTTAACCACTTCAGCCGTCAGTCGTTTTCACTTTATGCATCCGAGCAATGTTCACCTCCCATTCATTAGCCTATAACTTTATCACTACTTATCACAATGAACTGATCTATATCTTGTTTTTTCCGCCACCAATTAGGCTTTCTTTGGGGGGTACATTTTGCTAAGAGCCACTTTACTGTAAATGCATTTTAACAGGAAGAATAAGAAAAAAACTGAAAAAATTCATTATTTCTCAGTTTTCAGCCATTATAGTTTTAAAATAATACATGCCTCCATAATTAAAACTCACGTATTGTATTTGCCCATATGTCCTGGTTATTACACCATTAAAATTATGTCCCTATAACAATGTATGGTGACAATATTTTATTTGGTAATAAAGGTGCATTTTTTCCGTTTTGCATCTATCACTATTTACAAGTTTAGAATAAAAAAAAATATAGAAATATTTCATCTTTACATTGATATTTAAAAAGTTTAGACCCTTAGGTAAATATTTACATGTTTTTTTTTATTATTGTAATGTTTTTTTTTTTTATATTAAACATTTTATTTGGGTATTTTTTTTAATGTAAATGTGTGTTAAGTTTTATTTTTTTTAATTTTAGTTGTAGTTTTACTTTTTGGCCACAAGATGGCGGCCATGAGTTTGTTTACATGACGTCACTCTAAGCGTAACATACGCTTAGAGGGACGCACGGGGGACGCAACAGCCAGAAAAAGCGGAGCTTCTGAGAGAAGCTGTCGCTTTTTCTGCGGGGGAGAGGAATCAGTGATCGGGCACCATAGCCTGATTCACTGATTCGTGGGCTAACGATCCGCGGCTAGGAGCACGCGTGCACGTGCGCGATCGGCCGCGGACGCGCACATGGCCTCCTGGGCGTAGCTAGTACGTCCAGGAGGCCAAAGTAGTTAGAGACTCTGAAGTCTCTTGAAAATCCTTTTTATTATAAAATCCTGTTTAACCACTTGAGGACCTAGGGCTTTCTACCCCTTAAGGACCGGCCACTTTTTTTCCATTCAGACCACTGCAGCTTTCACGGTTTATTGCTCGCTCATACCACCTACCACCTAAATGAATTTTGGCTCCTTTTCTTGTCACTAATAAAGCTTTCTTTTGGTGCTATTTGATTGCTCCTGCGATTTTTACTTTTTATTATATTCAGCAAAAAAGACATGAATTTTGGCAAAAAAATGATTTTTTTAACTTTCTGTGCTGACAGTTTTCAAATAAAGTAAAATTTCTGTATACATGCAGCGCGAAAAATGTGGACAAACATGTTTTTGATAAAAAAAACCCCATTCAGTGTATATTTATTGGTTTGGGTAAAAGTTATAGCGTTTACAAACTATGGTGCAAAAAGTGAATTTTCCCATTTTCAAGCATCTCTGACTTTTCTGACCCTCTGTCATGTTTCATGAGGGGCTAGAATTCCAGGATAGTATAAATACCCCCCAAATGACCCCATTTTGGAAAGAAGACATCCCAAAGTATTCACTGAGAGGCATAGTGAGTTCATAGAAGATATTATTTTTTGTCACAAGTAAGCGGAAAATGACACTTTCTGAAAAAAAAAAAAAAAAGTTTCCATTTCTTCTAACTTGCGACAAAAAAAATGA
The DNA here is from genome assembly GCF_040937935.1 of Hyperolius riggenbachi. Taxonomy (NCBI): domain Eukaryota; kingdom Metazoa; phylum Chordata; class Amphibia; order Anura; family Hyperoliidae; genus Hyperolius; species Hyperolius riggenbachi. Next base: position 212,688,447 of record NC_090653.1, read on the forward strand.
AATCTGCCACGGACTCACCATGCCCCTCTCTGAATACCTTGAAGGGTCTACTTTCCAAAATGGGGTCATTTGTGGGGTGTGTTTACTGTCCTGACATTTTGGGGGGTGCTAAATTGTAAGCACCCCTGTAAAGCCTAAAGGTGCTCATTGGACTTTGGACCCCTTAGCGCAGTTAGGCTGCAAAAAAGTGCCACACATGTGGTATTGCCGTACTCAGGAGAAGTAGTATAATGTGTTTTGGGGTGTATTTTTACACATACCCATGCTGGGTGGGAGAAATATCTCTGTAAATGACAATTTGTTAATTTTTTTTACACACAATTGTCCATTTACAGAGATCTTTCTCCCACTCAGCATGGGTATGTGTAAAAATACACCACAAAACACATTATACTACTTCTCCTGAGTACGGCGATACCACATGTGTGGCACTTTTTTGCACCCTAACTGCGCTAAAGGGCCCAAAGTCCAATGAGTACCTTTAGAATTTCACAGGTCATTTTGAGAAATTTCGTTTCAAGACTACTCCTCACGGTTTAGGGCCCCTAAAATGCCAGGGCAGTATAGGAACTCCAAAAATGACCCCATTTTAGAAAGAAGACAGCCCAAGGTATTCCGTTAGGAGTATGGTGAGTTCATAGAAGATTTTATTTTTTGTCAAAAGTTAGCGGAAAATGACACTTTGTGAAAAAACACAATTAAAATCAATTTCCGCTAACTTTTGACAAAAAATAAAATCTTCTATGAACTCACCATACTCCTAACGGAATACCTTGGGGTGTCTTCTTTCTAAAATGGGGTCATTTGTGGGGTTCCTATACTGCCCTGGCATTTTAGGGGCCCTAAACCGTGAGGAGTAGTCTTGAAACGAAATTTCTCAAAATGACCTGTGAAATTCTAAAGGTACTCATTGGACTTTGGGCCCTTTAGCGCAGTTAGGGTGCAAAAAAGTGCCACACATGTGGTATCGCCATACTCGGGAGAAGTAGTACAATGTGTTTTGGGGTGTATTTTTACACATACCCATGCTGGGTGGGAGAAATACCTCTGTAAATGGACAATTGTGTGTAAAAAAATCAAAAGATTGTCATTTACAGAGGTATTTCTCCCACCCAGCATGGGTATGTGTAAAAATACACCCCAAAACACATTATACTACTTCTCCCGAGTACGGCGATACCACGTGTGGCACTTTTTTGCACCCTAACTGCACTAAGGGGCCCAAAGTCCAATGAGTACCTTTAGGATTTCACAGGTCATTTTTGTTTCAAGACTACTCCTCACGGTTTAGGGCCCCTAAAATGCCAGGGCAGTATAGGAACCCCACTAATGACCCCATTTTAGAAAGAAGACACCCCAAGGTATTCCGTTAGGAGTATGGTGAGTTCATAGAAGTTTTTATTTTTTTGTCACAAGTTAGCGGAAATTGATTTTAATAGTTTTTTTTCACAAAGTGTCATTTTCCGCTAACTTGTGACAAAAAATAAAATCTTCTATGAACTCACCATACTCCGTACGGAATACCTTTGGGTGTCTTCTTTCTAGAATGGGGTCATTTGTGGGGTTCCTATACTGCCCTGGCATTTTAGGGGCCCTAAACCGTGAGGAGTAGTCTTGAAACCAAATGTCGCAAAATGACCTGTGAAATCCTAAAGGTACTCATTGGACTTTGGGCCCCTTAGCGTACTTAGGGTGTAAAAAAGTGCCACACATGTGGTACCGCCGTACTCAGGAGAAGTAGTATAATGCGTTTTGGGGTGTATTTTTACACATACCCATGCTAAGTGGGAGAAATATCTCTGTAAATGACAATTGTTTGATTTTTTTTACACACAATTGTCCATTTACATAGAAATTTCTCCCATCCAGCATGGGTATGTGTAAAAATACACCCCAAAACACATTATACTACTTTTCCTGAGTACGGCGGTACCACATGTGTGACAATTTTTTGCAGCCTAGGTGCGCTAAGGGGCCCAACGTCCTATTCACAGGTCATTTTGAAGCATTTGTTTTCTAGACTACTCCTCGCGGTTTAGGGCCCCTAAAATGCCAGGGCAGTATAGGAACCCCACAAGTGACCCCATTTTAGAAAGAAGACACCCCAAGGTATTCCGTTAGGTGTATGGCGAGTTCATAGAAGATTTTATTTTTTGTCACAAGTTAGTGAAAAATGACACTTTGTGAAAAAAAACCAATAAAAATTAATTTCCGCTAACTTTTGACAAAAAATAAAATCTTCTATGAACTCGTCATACACCTAACAGAATACCTTGGGGTGTCTTTTTTTCTAAAATGGGGTCACTTGTGGGGTTCCTATACCGCCCTGGCATTTTACAGGCCCAAAACCGTGAGTAGTCTGGAAACCAAATGTCTCAAAATGACTGTTCAGGGGTATAAGCATCTGCAAATTTTGATGACAGGTGGTCTATGAGGGGGCGAATTTTGTGGAACCGGTCATAAGCAGGGTGGCCTTTTAGATGACAGGTTGTATTGGGCCTGATCTGATGGATAGGAGTGCTAGGGGGGTGACAGGAGGTGATTGATGGGTGTCTCAGGGGGTGGTTAGAGGGGAAAATAGATGCAATCAATGCACTGGGGAGGTGATCGGAAGGGGGTCTGAGGGGGATCTGAGGGATTGGCCGAGTGATCAGGAGCCCACACGGGGCAAATTGGGGCCTGATCTGATGGGTAGGTGTGCTAGGGGGTGACAGGAGGTGATTGATGGGTGTCTCAAGGTGTGATTAGAGGGGGGAATAGATGCAAGCAATGCACTGGCGAGGTGATCAGGGCTGGGGTCTGAGGGCATTCTGAGGGTGTGGGCGGGTGATTGAGTGCCCTAGGGGCAGATAGGGGTCTAATCTGATAGGTAGCAGTGACAGGGGGTGATTGATGGGTAATTAGTGGGTGTTTAGGGTAGAGAATAGATGGAAACACTGCGCTTGGGTGGTGATCTGATGTCGGATGTGCGGGCGATCTATTGGTGTGGGTGGGTGATCAGTTTGCCCGCAAGGGGCAGGTTAGGGGCTGATTGATGGGTGGCAGTGACAGCGGGTGATTGATGGGTGGCAGTGACAGGGGGTGATTGATGGGTGGCAGTGACAGGGGGTGATTGATGGGTGATTGATAGGTGATTGACAGGTAATCAGTGGGTTATTACAGGGGAGAACAGATGTAAATATTGCACTGGCGAATTGATAAGGGGGGGTCTGAGGGCAATCTGAGCGTGTAGGCGGGCGATTGGGTGCCCGCAAGGGGCAGATTAGGGTCTGATCTGATGGGTAACAGTGTCAGGTGGTGATAGGTGGTGATAGGGGGTGATTGATGGGTAATTAGTGGGTGTTTAGAGGAGAGAATAGATGTAAACGCTGCGCTTGGGTGGTGATCTGATGTCGGATCTGCGGGCGATCTATTGGTGTGGGTGGGTGATCAGATTGCCCGCAAGGGGCAGGTTAGGGGCTGATTGTTGGGTGGCAGTGACAGGGGGTGATTGATGGGTGATAGGTGATTGGCAGGTGATTGACAGGTGATCAGTGGGTTATTACAGGGAAGGACAGATGTAATTAATGCACTGGCGAATTGATAAGGGGGGGGGGGGGGTCTGAGGGCAATCTGAGCGTGTGGGCGGGTGATTGGGTGCCCGCAAGGGGCAGATTAGGGTCTGATCTGATAGGTAACAGTGACAGGTGGTGATAGGGGGTGATTGATGGGTGATTGATTTGTAATTAGTGGGTGTTTAGAGAAGATAACAGATGTAAACAATACATTTGGGAGGTAATCTGACGGCGGGTTTGCGGGCGATCTAATGGTGTGGGTGGGTGATCAGATTGCCCGCAAGGGGCAGGTTAGGGGCTGATTGATGGGTGGCAGTGACAGGGGGTGACAGGGGGTGATTGATGGGTGATAGGTGATTGGCAGGTGATTGACAGGTGATCAGTGGGTTATTACAGGGAAGAACAGATGTAATTAATGCACTGGTGAATTGATAAGGGGGGGGTCAGAGGGCAATCTGAGCGTGTGGGCGGGTGATTGGGTGCCCGCAAGGGGCAGATTAGGGTCTGATCTGATAGGTAAAAGTGACAGGTGGTGATAGGGGGTGATTGATGGGTGATTGATGGGTAATTAGTGGGTGTTTAGAGGAGAGAATAGATGTAAACAATGGATTTGGGAGGTGATCTGATGTCGGATCTGCGGGCGATCTATTGGTGTGGGGGGGTGATCAGATTGCCCGCAAGGGGCAGGTTAGGGGCTGGCTGATGGGTGGCAGTGACAGGGGGTGATTGACGGGTGATTGATGGGTGATTGACAGGTGATTGACAGGTGATTGACAGGTGATCAGGGGGATAGATGCATACAGTAAACGGGGGGGGGGGGGTCTGGGGAGAATCTGAGGGGTGGGGGGTGATCAGGAGGGGGCAGGGAGCAGGGTGGGGGATAAAAAAAAAAATAGCGTTGACAGATAGTGACAGGGAGTGATTGATGGGTGATTAGGGGGGTGATTGGGTGCAAACAGGGGTCTGGGGGGTGGGCAGGGGGGGGTCTGATGGGTGCTGTGGGCGATCTGGGGCAGGGGGGGACGGGAAATCAGTGTGCTTGGTGCAGACTAGGGTGGCTGCAGCCTGCCCTGGTGGTCCCTCGGACACTGGGTCAACCAGGGTAGGAGGCAGCCTGTATAATACACTTTGTAAACATTACAAAGTGTATTATACACTTTGTATGCGGCGATCGCGGGGTTAACATCCCGCCGGCGCTTCCGTATGGCCGGCGGGATGTTGCGGCGGGTGAGCGGCGCCAGGCGGAGGCGGAGGATCGCGTCACTGATGACGCGATCGCTCCGCCCATGCCCCTACAAGGACCGCCGCCAATTGTCAATACGGCGGTCCTTGCGGGGTGCACTTCCCGGCCGCCAATTGTACATACGGCGGTCGGGAAGTGGTTAACATGTTAGCCCTACCTAACCCGCCGCATCCCTGCAACTGTAATCTATCTAAATCCCCCCCTAACTCCCCCCTCCCTCTCCCCTGCAAAATCCACGACTTTTTTGGTCTTGGATTTTGCTGCAGTTGGAGGCACAGCTATGAGCTGCAGCTCTGCCTCCATTCGCATCTATCAGCGGCGGATCTCCGCCTCTCCCCCACCCTTCTCCGTGAAGGAAGACTGAGAGGGGCGGGGGAGAGACGGTGATCCGGGCTGACAGACGCACTGAGAGGCAGAGCTGCGGCTCATCGCTCTGCCTCTCACGGAAGCGCTGCCCGCATTGCCTCACAGGGAGTTTGGGGGGATTTGGTTAGATTATAGCGGCGAGGATGCGGCGGTTTAGGTAGAGCTAATATGTTAAACAGGATTTTGTAATAAAAATAAGATTTTTAAGAGACTTCAGTCTCTTGAAAATGAACCAGAGACGAAGCACCCTCATGTATTTTACCATATACATCAGTGGGAACATTCGAGAAAACACCTACCTTGCTCTCTGTTTAATTCTCCACTGCTCAGCCTGCTTGTATCAGCCCTGATAAAATCCCTGACTGAGCATTCAGTTTGGCTTTGCTCAGGAATCCTTATAGCCGAGACATTATAGCAGAGCCAGAATGGGGGAGGCTTGGGCTTGAAAAGACATCAGAGAAGACAGACTCAGCTATATTGATTCCTTAGCAAAGCCAGACTTAATGCTAAGTCGGGTATTTTATCAGGGCTGATAACAAACAGGCTAAGCAGAGAAGAATGGAACAGAGAGCAGGGTAGGTGTTCCCACTGATATATATGGTAAAATACATGAGGGTGCTTTGTCTCTGGCTCACTTTAAGTTTCTGTCTGGGGTGCTGTACAATCCGTTGGAGTCCTGCTTTAACATTCCTGTTGCTCTCTGCCCCTGCCCATGACTTGTGATGCTAAGTTGGAAGGACAATTCTGGAAGAGGCACATGTGGTTTGATTCAATAAGCTGGGTTGCTATTAAAGCAGCACAGCTTAAATTGAGCAGCATGAGTTAAAATATTAGCGCGCACACTACAAGCGGTAGTGTGCACTGGTAACTTACACGCGCTTCTTTTAAATAACAGCCGCTCCCAGGGGCAAACCCAGAATTTTCATGGGGGGATTCCTGAAAGGTCTCCCTCAGCTACGCACAATACAGTATAATAAGATGGTAGGACAACATGCTTGGTACATATAATGCAATTTGCTGTCCGACTGACAGGTTCTGTCAATTATTTTGTAAATGTCCAATCTGCTCCCGATCGACAACGGGATTGACCAGGAGCAGTTGGGATACAGATAATAATGAGGACAGCCAACATTGGTAATGAAGAGGAAAGTGACGCATTCACACAGCAGGGCACAGGGCTGTGCTCATACCTGACTCTGCAGATATTCTGGTGTCTCAACGTGTGCCTGTCCCCAGACACTGCACTGGCCCTGGTCTGAGGGGGGATTCTGGGCAGCTGTAATCCCCCCTGCGTTTGCCTATGGCTCCTTTAATCCCATCCTGAGATCCACCGAGTCTAGTGGCTTTCTGAGGATTTAATCCCTGCACTTTTATTGGTGCAATAGGCTGTCTGTCACTGTTACTGCCTGTCACCTATTTACTTTATTATTATTTTAATTGTTTTATGACCCGATTTGCTGGTAATTCTCTCCTTTCTGTTGGGCTCTACTATTTTCATGTAAGTCTTTGTAAATACTAAAGGGGAACTCTGTGCTGAACAGGCATGACAGATGTGACGCATACCCTTCATGGCTTACATGCCATAATTGGCCGGGTTCACACTGCCAATGATGGCATCACACCGCATGCATGACAAGGTATTTGATAATAATTTGTCCCTCATTCACTAAATTTTGCATGCTGTGAATTAAAAATAGTGCATCACAGTTGCACACAATTTTTTTTTTAGTCAGCTTTTTATCCCTAGGTTTGTGCAAAGGACTAGGGGACATGATCTGCGCATGGAGGAAAAAGATTTTAATCATGTATTTAGGAAAAAGTTCTTTACAGGAACAGTGATTAAAATGTGGAATGGTTTACCACAGAAAGTAGTTATAGCAAATTCTATATTTGTGTTTAAGGGGGGCTTACCTACTTTCCTTACGTTGAAAGACATCCAAGGCTTTAATTACTAGGTAATTACCGTTGGTGTTGATCTGGGGAATGGATTTATCTGGTTGCCATCTGGATTCGGAAAGGATTTCTTTTCCCTTTTGGGGATAATTAAACCATGCCTTGTAAGGGTTTTTTTTTGTCTTCCTCTGGATGATCAACATGTGTTAATAGTGAGGGAGCAGGCTAGTGTTGTACCTTATTTATTGGTTGAACTTGGACATGGCAATCCAAATAACTGTGTAACTATCTGATAGAGTGCTAACAGTGCCTCTCTACAGTGGTTGTGTGACTACTAAGTGCACCTCAAGAGCTATGGAGCTGAGTTTTTTTAAGTTGTTTAAGCTTTACCGTATTTTTCGGACTATAAGACGCTCCGGACCATAAGATGCACCTAGGTTTAGAGGACAAAAACCGGGGGAAAAAAATATACTAACCTAGTGCATCCATGGTCCAGGGGTGTCTTGTGGAGCTTCTTACTAGTGTTGGGCGAACATCTAGATGTTCGGGTTCGGGCCGAACAGGCCGAACATGGCCGCGATGTTCGGGTGTTCGACCCGAACTCCGAACATAATGGAAGTCAATGGGGACCCGAACTTTTGTGCTTTGTAAAGCCTCCTTACATGCTACATACCCCAAATTTACAGGGTATGTGCACCTTGGGAGTGGGTACAAGAGGAAAAAAAATTTAGCAAAAAGAGCTTATAGTTTTTGAGAAAATCGATTTTAAAGTTTCAAAGGGAAAACTGTCTTTTAAATGCGGGAAATGTCTGTTTTCTTTGCACAGGTAACATGCTTTTTGTCGGCATGCAGTCATAAATGTAATACATATAAGAGGTTCCAGGAAAAGGGACCGGTAACGCTAACCCAGCAGCAGCACACGTGATGGAACAAGAGGAGGGTGGCGCAGGAGGAGAAGGCCACGCTTTGAGACACAACAACCCAGGCCTTGCATGAGGACAAGAAGCGTGCGGATAGCAATTTGCATTTTGTCGCCATGCAGTCATAAATGTAATACAGATGAGAGGTTCAATAAACAGGGACCGGAAACGCTAACCCATCACAGATGTTCATTGTTCATGTTACTTGGTTGGGGTCCGGGAGTGTTGCGTAGTCGTTTCCAATCCAGGATTGATTCATTTTAATTTGAGTCAGACGGTCTGCATTTTCTGTGGAGAGGCGGATACGCCGCCGATCTGTGACGATGCCTCCGGCAGCACTGAAACAGCGTTCCGACATAACGCTGGCTGCCGGGCAAGCCAGCACCTCTATTGCGTACATTGCCAGTTTGTGCCAGGTGTGTAGCTTCGATACCCAATAGTTGAAGGGTGCAGATGGATTGTTCAACACAGCTACGCCATCTGACATGTAGTCCTTGACCATCTTCTCCAGGCGATCGGTGTTGGAGGTGGATCTGCACGCTTGCTGTTCTGTGTGCTGCTGCATGGGTGTCAGAAAATTTTCCCACTCCAAGGACACTGCCGATACCATTCCCTTTTGGGCACTAGCTGCGGCTTGTGTTGTTTGCTGCCCTCCTGGTCGTCCTGGGTTTGCGGAAGTCAGTCTGTCGGCGTACAACTGGCTAGAGGAGGGGGAGGATGTCAATCTCCTCTCTAAAGTCTCCACAAGGGCCTGCTGGTATTCTTCCATTTTGACCTGTCTGGCTCTTTCTTCAAGCAGTTTTGGAACATTGTGTTTGTACCGTGGATCCAGAAGGGTATAAACCCAGTAATTGGTGTTGTCCAGAATGCGCACAATGCGTGGGTCGCGTTCAATGCAGTCCTAGGCCGAAGAGGTCATAGCCTAGGGTCACAAAACCTGTTTATTGGGCAATTTCAATGGTGGCGAGTCTGACGTACATAAATCGCAGCAATGGCCGTTAGCAACGTCTGAATCTCACGAAATGTCTCATGCAGGTAGAAGACATATTGTTAGACTTGGGCTCCAAAGATGGGTTCCCTACATCTCTGCAAACCAGAGTTACAGGGCTCCAAATTTGGTAAAATCCCCCATAGGCTTTCATTGGGCCTCCTATTTACAGTTCCAAAATCTCACATCTTTTCAAAGGGCAATTACTCAGCAGTGGCAAATTTTCTAGCATTGTAGGGACCCTTAGGGGGAACATGACTGGTGAGTTTCGGGCCCCTAGGCCGAAGAGGTCATAGCCTAGGGTCACAAAAACCTGTTTATTGGGGCTATTTCAATGGTAGTGATGGTGACGTACATAAATCGCAGCAATGGCCGTTAGCAAAGTCTGAATCTCACGAAATGTCTCATGCAGGTAGAAGACATATTGTTAGACTTGGATTCCAAAGATGGGGTCCCTACATCTCTGCAAACCAGAGTTACAGGCAGGGCCGGGCCGAGGCAGAGGCTGGAGAGGCTCCAGCCTCAGGGCGCAGTGTAGGAGGGGGCGCACAATTCATTCAGCTGTGATTCCCAATTGTGTTTGAAGCGGAAAGAAATAAAAAATGGGATACATGACAGTGACTGCAAGCCAGATAACTAGAGATTAAGGTGTTGGGGGCCCTGGGGCACCTATTAGTCTAATAGCAATCAGTGTGTGAAGGCTGAGGTGGGAGGGATGGAGGGGCGCACTTTGCTGTCTCAGCCTTGGGTGCTGAAGGACCTTGTCCCGCCTCTGGTTACAGGGGTCCAAAATTGGTAAAATCCCCCATAGGATTTCATTGGCTCCCTATTTCACTTTCCAAAATCTCACATCTTTTCAAAGGGCAATGGCTCAGCAGTTCCAAATTTTCTAGCATTGTAGGGACCCTTAGGGGGAACATGACTGGTGAGTTTCGGGCCCCTAGGCCGAAGAGGTCATAGCCTAGGGTCACAAAAACCTGTTTATTGGGGCTATTTCAATGGTAGTGATGGTGACGTACATAAATCGCAGCAATGGCCGTTAGCAAAGTCTGAATCTCACGAAATGTCTCATGCAGGTAGAAGACATATTGTTAGACTTGGATTCCAAAGATGGGGTCCCTACATCTCTGCAAACCCGAGTTACAGGGGTCCAAAATTGGTAAAATCCCCCATAGGATTTCATTGGCTCCCTATTTCACTTTCCAAAATCTCACATCTTTTCAAAGGGCAATGGCTCAGCAGTACCAAATTTTCTAGCATTGTAGGGACCCTTAGGGGGAACATGACTGGTGAGTTTCGGGCCCCTAGGCCGAAGAGGTCATAGCCTAGGGTCACAAAAACCTGTTTATTGGGGCTATTTCAATGGTAGTGATGGTGACGTACATAAATCGCAGCAATGGCCGTTAGTAAAGTCTGAATCTCACGAAATGTCTCATGCAGGTAGAAGACATATTGTTAGACTTGGATTCCAAAGATGGGGTCCCTACATCTCTGCAAACCAGAGTTACAGGGGTCCAAAATTGGTAAAATCCCCCATAGGATTTCATTGGCTCCCTATTTCACTTTCCAAAATCTCACATCTTTTCAAAGGGCAATGGCTCAGCAGTACCAAATTTTCTAGCATTGTAGGGACCCTTAGGGGGAACATGACTGGTGAGTTTCGGGCCCCTAGGCCGAAGAGGTCATAGCCTAGGGTCACAAAAACCTGTTTATTGGGGCTATTTCAATGGTAGTGATGGTGACGTACATAAATCGCAGCAATGGCCGTTAGCAAAGTCTGAATCTCACGAAATGTCTCATGCAGGTAGAAGACATATTGTTAGACTTGGATTCCAAAGATGGGGTCCCTACATCTCTGCAAACCAGAGTTACAGGGGTCCAAAATTGGTAAAATCCCCCATAGGATTTCATTGGCTCCCTATTTCACTTTCCAAAATCTCACATCTTTTCAAAGGGCAATGGCTCAGCAGTACCAAATTTTCTAGCATTGTAGGGACCCTTAGGGGGATCATGACTGGTGAGTTTTGCCACTGCTGAGCCATTGCCCTTTGAAATGGTGTGAGATTTTGGAACGGTAAATAGGAGGCCCAATGAAAGCCTATGGGGGATTTTACCAATTTTGGACCCCTGTAACTCTGGTTTGCAGAGATGTAGGGACCCCATCTTTGGAATCTAAGTCTAACAATATGTCTTCTACCTGCATGAGACATTGCTAACGGCCATGGCTGAGATTTATGTACGCCACCATCACTACCATTGAAATAGCCCCAATAAACAGGTTTTTGTGACCCTAGGCTATGACCTCTTCGGCCTAGGGGCCCGAAACTCACCAGTCATGTTCCCCCTAAGGGTCCCTACAATGCTAGAAAATTTGGTACTGCTGAGCCATTGCCCTTTGAAAAGATGTGAGATTTTGGAAAGTGAAATAGGGAGCCAATGAAATCCTATGGGGGATTTTACCAATTTTGGACCCCTGTAACTCTGGTTTGCAGAGATGTAGGGACCCCATCTTTGGAATCCAAGTCTAACAATATGTCTTCTACCTGCATGAGACATTTCGTGAGATTCAGACTTTGCTAACGGCCATTGCTGCGATTTATGTACGTCACCATCACTACCATTGAAATAGCCCCAATAAACAGGTTTTTGTGACCCTAGGCTATGACCTCTTCGGCCTAGGGGCCCGAAACTCACCAGTCATGTTCCCTCTAAGGGTCCCTACAATGCTAGAAAATTTGGTACTGCTGAGCCATTGCCCTTTGAAAAGATGTGAGATTTTGGAAAGTGAAATAGGGAGCCAATGAAATCCTATGGGGGATTTTACCAATTTTGGACCCCTGTAACTCTGGTTTGCAGAGATGTAGGGACCCCATCTTTGGAATCCAAGTCTAACAATATGTCTTCTACCTGCATGAGACATTTCGTGAGATTCAGACTTTGCTAACGGCCATTGCTGCGATTTATGTACGTCACCATCACTACCATTGAAATAGCCCCAATAAACAGGTTTTTGTGACCCTAGGCTATGACCTCTTCGGCCTAGGGGCCCGAAACTCACCAGTCATGTTCCCCTTAAGGGTCCCTACAATGCTAGAAAATTTGGTACTGCTGAGCCATTGCCCTTTGAAAAGATGTGAGATTTTGGAAAGTGAAATAGGGAGCCAATGAAATCCTATGGGGGATTTTACCAATTTTGGACCCCTGTAACTCGGGTTTGCAGAGATGTAGGGACCCCATCTTTGGAATCCAAGTCTAACAATATGTCTTCTACCTGCATGAGACATTTCGTGAGATTCAGACTTTGCTAACGGCCATTGCTGCGATTTATGTACGTCACCATCACTACCATTGAAATAGCCCCAATAAACAGGTTTTTGTGACCCTAGGCTATGACCTCTTTGGCCTAGGGGCCCGAAACTCACCAGTCATGTTCCCCCTAAGGGTCCCTACAATGCTAGAAAATTTGGTACTGCTGAGCCATTGCCCTTTGAAAAGATGTGAGATTTTGGAAAGTGAAATAGGGAGCCAATGAAATCCTATGGGGGATTTTACCAATTTTGGACCCCTGTAACTCTGGTTTGCAGAGATGTAGGGACCCCATCTTTGGAATCCAAGTCTAACAATATGTCTTCTACCTGCATGAGACATTTCGTGAGATTCAGACGTTGCTAACGGCCATTGCTGCGATTTATGTACGTCAGACTCGCCACCATTGAAATTGCCCAATAAACAGGTTTTGTGACCCTAGGCTATGACCTCTTCGGCCTAGGACTGCATTGAACGCGACCCACGCATTGTGCGCATTCTGGACAACACCAATTACTGGGTTTATACCCTTCTGGATCCACGGTACAAACACAATGTTCCAAAACTGCTTGAAGAAAGAGCCAGACAGGTCAAAATGGAAGAATACCAGCAGGCCCTTGTGGAGACTTTAGAGAGGAGATTGACATCCTCCCCCTCCTCTAGCCAGTTGTACGCCGACAGACAGACTTCCGCAAACCCAGGACGACCAGGAGGGCAGCAAACAACACAAGCCGCAGCTAGTGCCCAAAAGGGAATGGTATCGGCAGTGTCCTTGGAGTGGGAAAATTTTCTGACACCCATGCAGCAGCACACAGAACAGCAAGCGTGCAGATCCACCTCCAACACCGATCGCCTGGAGAAGATGGTCAAGGACTACATGTCAGATGGCGTAGCTGTGTTGAACAATCCATCTGCACCCTTCAACTATTGGGTATCGAAGCTAGACACCTGGCACAAACTGGCAATGTACGCAATAGAGGTGCTGGCTTGCCCGGCAGCCAGCGTTATGTCGGAACGCTGTTTCAGTGCTGCCGGAGGCATCGTCACAGATCGGCGGCGTATCCGCCTCTCCACAGAAAATGCAGACCGTCTGACTCAAATTAAAATGAATCAATCCTGGATTGGAAACGACTACGCAACACTCCCGGACCCCAACCAAGTAACATGAACAATGAACATCTGTGATGGGTTAGCGTTTCCGGTCCCTGTTTATTGAACCTCTCATCTGTATTACATTTATGACTGCATGGCGACAAAATGCAAATTGCTATCCGCACGCTTCTTGTCCTCATGCAAGGCCTGGGTTGTTGTGTCTCAAAGCGTGGCCTTCTCCTCCTGCGCCACCCTCCTCTTGTTCCATCACGTGTGCTGCTGCTGGGTTAGCGTTACCGGTCCCTTTTCCTGGAACCTCTTATATGTATTACATTTATGACTGCATGCCGACAAAAAGCATGTTACCTGTGCAAAGAAAACAGACATTTCCCGCATTTAAAAGACAGTTTTCCCTTTGAAATTTTAAAATCGATTTTCTCAAAAACTATAAGCTCTTTTTGCTAATTTTTTTTTCCTCTTGTACCCACTCCCAAGGTGCACATACCCTGTAAATTTGGGGTATGTAGCATGTAAGGAGGCTTTACAAAGCACGAAAGTTCGGGTCCCCATTGACTTCCATTATGTTCGGAGTTCGGCCATGTTCGGCCCGAACCCGAACATCTAGATGTTCGCCCAACACTACACGTGACCCGTTCGGCCAATCACAGCACTAGCCGAACGTTCGGGTAACGTTCGACCATGCGCTCTTAGTTCGGCCATATGGCCGAACAGTTTGGCCGAACACCATCAGGTGTTCGGCCGAACCCGAACATCACCCGAACAGGGTGATGTTCTGCAGAACCCGAACAGTGGCGAACACTGTTCGCCCAACACTACTTCTTACCCAAGCTGTCTATCAATTGTGGAGCAGCAGTGGGGCAGTGTAGTACTACACTAACCCCTGCTGCATCTGCCACACTTACTACTGGGCCTGATAGGTGTAGTTTCAAGGCAGCAGAAAGTCGCATGCAAAATCACTATTGTAACACTGCCCTGTAACATCCAAGCATACCACTTTCTATTCCATATTATCAAATAGGAGTACCACAAGAACAAGCATACCCCACATACAGCTGCCACTGATAATGAGCTCCTCCATGGTGATAGCAGGGACGGAGAATTCAACAAACTGCGCCTGGGGCAAGATACTCGCTCCCCCCTAGATCCGTCCCTGGGTGATAGATGTATAGGGTGACTGCATTCAGCATTCCCAGCTCTATCGGCCGCTGCTGTATGCTCTTAAGATTCCAGCGAGAGCTGTCTGTGATCTGGCCAACTGAGCTTTATAATCCATGGTTTTCACATGAAAAGAAACTAACGAGCCCGGTCCCCCCTGCACGTGGCGTCCGATCCGGCTTATCCTGAGAGAACTGCCTGCGATCGGGTCACCTTAGGATTAATGGTGTTGCGGTAAAAGACGTCACATCCATAAGTAGTAACGAGTGCAGTCTCCCTTGCACGTAGCATCTGCATCCTAGCCAGTTTGCAGCGCCCTGCGTCCCATCCTATTGGCCGTCAAGTGCGCATCTGCTGTAATTGGCTGCACTCATCTCCACAGTTCTCCGAGAATGTGCATCTGCGACCAACTGGAGCAACTGTAATGTGAAAGACGCAGCAGGAGAGGCAAATGACGCCCAAAGATGAGCACAGCCAATTACAGCAGATGTACACTTAGGATGGCCAATAGTATGGGACGCGAAGCGGTGCAAACCGGCTAGGATGCAGACAACATGTGCAGGGGAGACTGCACTCGTTACTACTTATGGATGAGAGGTATTTTACCGCAATACCATTAACCTCCCTGGCGTTCAGTTTCTGCTGGATTTCTGTGCAGAAAGTGATCCAATTAATTTTCATAACCATTTTTCCTGTAACTTACCAAAATGTCATGCAAGGGTCTAGTATACATTTTGAGTATAATAAAAGCTTGAAACACAAAATGTAAACTAAATTTCGAAATTACTCTGTAAAATCTCTGAACAATTACACTTCCAAGCTGCAGTTGCTCAACCTGCACTAATGCAAATGTAAAGGTGGCCTTACAGCTAGAGATGATGGGCAGGTTTGACCAAGTGACAAATCTCTCTCTGATGAAATCTCATTAGAG